>NC_087477.1:71142622-71446908 GCF_036417665.1 Passer domesticus
CACTTTCACTTGATATGCAAGTTATATTCAAAAGCCTAGTCACATTTTATATATGTTATATATTAGTATTTCTTTTAAACAAGGCTATATTTAAATATAGATTCTCTAAAACTGAAAGTCATTACAATGAACCAAAAAGTGAAAATAACTAGTGTCCCGTAGTATTTTTATATATGCCACAGAGTTCTAGTATGTCGAATAAACTCTAAACAGGAATAAGTGACATCTAGCTAAGAACAGCAGAATAAATCTAGAGGTTTAACTTGCTCAAATTATTGAACTTGCTCAAATTTTCTGGTGTACAGACTGTGTGGAAATTTTTGGGATTTACTGTGTCAAATAATTTTAATTCACATATACAGATATTTTTCTTTTTTATGCTATGCAGTTCCCATGCATGACCGATATTCAATGATTCTGAATGCTAAATGCTAAAACTATGTTTAGATGGCATTTTAAAGCTGATGAAAATCTTTTGTGTATCAATAAAATACAGAGATGCAGCAAGTCAACTTGAAAATGGCAACACAGAAATTCTCTCTCTACGACTTTCACAAGATAGTGTAGTAAAGGTATGATGCCATATTCAAGTTGTCAAAAACACTTTTAAATTTACCAGGACTCTGTTAAAGTTATTTAACTATGTCAAACTTGGAAGTACTATACCTGTAATACCTTACAGGTAGATAAGCTAATAAAAGACAACCATCACTTTTAGAGAGCTTTGGTTTAGGCCTCTAAACAATGCTGAATTACTACTCAAGTAGCAAATGTTTAAGACTCTTTTTTACACTTGCTAACCTTGAGTGTTTCTATGGTATCACTCAAATTTTGAAGTTCAAATACCGGTGTATTTGAACACATAAATAAAATTCTAAGCTGTGGCTTCTTTTTCCACTATCATTAAAGAAAATGGAATTACAGTACCAATCAGCCAATGGGATTACACCAATGCAAACAAAAAGGCAACGACACTTCCCCTATCTTTTTCCTAAAGAATTTAAGATTCACCATTATTCACCAACAATCAGCATTACCTTAGCCTTTATCACTAACTAAAAAAAAAACATGTAGGAGTTGCTTAATTTACCTTCTGTTCTGAGCTGATGAATGGCATCAGCACACGTTCTCATAAACACCTGGGCATCTTGATCTATCTGGTCACGCTCCGTATCCGTCATCCTCCCATACTCAGACATAATATGGCTGAGAAACAAGACAAACTTGTCACTTAAAAAATCCCCAACATAAAATCCACAAGTACACACCTCAGAGCTTCTTGCAACCTACCATCTGTGTGAGAACTTTTCTGCAACACAGGTTGTCACAGGAAAATAATAATAAGTATTTTAAAGAAGTAGAAAGTATGTATCAGTAACTACCACTGATAAAAATGCCACTCCTATAAAGTTGGGAGGTTTTTTTAGAGAACACTTTTACTAGTAAATTATGTAGAAAAAGCAGTATCTCCTATTATCTAGTACATAACCAAACACAGAGCAGATAAGGAGAAAATACAGCTAGAAAATATATCATTGCCCTTGGTACTTACTCCAATAAAGTGTCCTAAAAACACAAAACCAATTCAAGTAAAGGAATAGCTCAAACAGTGAAAGAAGTGAAAGAAAAAAAAGGAATTTTCATTATCCTAAATACAGTGCTTCATTTTTAAAGTAGCTGTACTGTGAAATTGTGAATTCAAACTAGAGGAAGAATACTGGAAAATAATGCACAATTATAATATCAAATCAATTGCAGTATTTATTAAAACCTGTTCCCATTGTTTATTTCAATTTTACATTATACATTATGCATTTAGTATTTTCTAATGCTATTAATAAATCTTCTTGTTGCTAAATGAATAAAATTGGAGGCCTGTCCTTAAAATATTAACTCACTGTAGGTAACCAGCAGAAAGGCATACTATAGAAGGTATTTAGTAGTGTTTCCACAGCCATGGGTGACAGGATAAAACTCTGCTACAGCAAAAAAAAGTTCATCTTGTGTTTCCTGGTGATGTAGTGATCACAGCCTATTATATCTGCTCTTTAAAAAGGAAAGAAAACCTTAACTCATACCTATATTTGAAATTATTTTTTTAATATGTGAAAATTTCCTCATGTGTAATGCAACTACATTACTGCAGTAATACAAGTAAAAAGGGAAGATATTCAATATTTAGCCTGATATCCTTAGAGATCTCTTACACACATCACTGTAATAATGGCAAAGCTCCTCAATGTCTGCTGCAATCCCAGCCCCAGGAAAGCCCACAGTTCCCACAACCCTGTCTCACCAATTCATCCCATACAAACCCAGCAGTTCCCTCCTGCATCATCAATGCACTGCATGTATGGGTCCAGATCTCCTCCACAAAGCTTTAAGTATACTCTAAATAATAATACTCTATAATACCCTTCAAGTATTATACCAAAATCTCCTCATTCCCATCCCACATTACTGGTTGTACATAAAAAATCAGCACACGGTTCATCTTGAAAATTAGTTTCTTCTTATTGGTCAGCTAGTACACAAGCACAGATGGGTAAGCAAACAGTAAGACAAAGTAATTAGAAGTAATATTCTATATTTTACGTGTTTGTTTCCAAAACTGCCATGTATTTGACATCTAAATATCAGGGCTTTTTTCCCTGCCCCTGTTTAAAACTATTCTAAATGTCATAAAATTATTCCTTAGTGCTGTTTCCATTTATAATTCTAAGCACGTGTAAAGCCAGGAAATCCATTCCTATATGCATCTCCACACAGGCCAAGACTGAAGGGGCTATTATGACTCTGGTATGGCATAATTCATAATATCATTCAGTGAGCTCAGCCTAGAGAGTTACTTGAGCATTTTTGGGCACACAGATTTAGGTGGGAAATAAGGGTGGAGTAACAGCTGTATGACAGCTCCTTGGTGAAAAAACTCCACTCTTCTATTTCAGATTACAATAATAAATTCTGGCTGGTCTGCTGTTGAACAGGATACAAAGTTTCTGTGTTTATATGTCTAGCTTTTTGTACCCCTCCCAGCTTTGGAGTGTTTGCAGAATTCTACACTTTTCATGCACTTTTTAACATAAGAGAGTAAAATTAAGATTACAAAATGCAAACCAGAATTTTCTTTTAAATCAGACTTAGAAATAAATAAGAAACAACTTGCCTCAGGCACACTTCATTTTTTACTAACAGTTTAACTAGTGGTAGTGCAGTGATACACTGAGGATAATTGCAACAGCTTTTTAACTTTGGGAAGTTGTTAAGTTACTTTTCCTAGTTGCTGATAGAAAACCAGGGTAGATTAAGTTCTTAAATAGTAGTTTCACAGCTTCAAAGCTAGAATAATGCAGCTTAATCCAGTAAACAAGAAACAGAATACTTTTCCTATTATAACTGCTTACAGCTTACATAGTGTCTGGTAGCAGTGCTTTTGAACATGAGCTGGTCAAGCCACTCAGAGAGCAGGATACCTGAAACACAACCTCCTTGGGAAGGCAAGAATGGAGTCATACAATCACATCCCATTAAGTCAGAACACATATGGCATCCACTAGTACTAACAGGGTACTGCAGTCCCTGCTGCACTCCCCAGTAAATCTGCACACAGAGATTATACTGAAAATCCATTTAATCACCATCCTCTGCCACAAGAGGAACCGCTCATTAAAATAAAACAGGCCAAAGAAAACCAAAACCCCATAAAAACATCAAACAACAAAATAGAAAAAAATCCAGCTGTGTCTTGTAGGTCAGAGATACAAATGCATGCTCAGAAGGGCACTGGCAGTATCACAGCAGTGGACTCTTCCATCACTAAATCAAGAAGGGCCAAGAAGTCAGGTTTTTTAGAAGCAAACAGAATAATTAGCAAGATGTGCACAGAAAATGAATGGAGAAAGGAGGAAAAGAAGTTCCTCTGGATCTTCATCCTTGCCAATATGAGAAAATGTCATAAGAAACGTAGGCTAGAAGGCAACTCGGTTTATTTGTGATTTTTTAACAGTGTGTGAAGAGTACAAGAAAGACAGTGACCATCAAGTAGGCAGATTTCATCAGTCTAGAAAAATGAGTAGGTCAATTCGCAGAGAAAATGCAAACTTAAAAAAGCAAAGGAAAGAATTCAGATGAACTAGTAGTTTTCATACAGAAATTACATTATAATTTGCCATTCTGCCCTTGATGAAAAGGAAGAGTAGGCAATTCAGTAAGAGATAACTGAGCTTTGCTGAGCTCAAACAGAAAGATCAGAATACAAAGTGCAAATTAGTTCTGATTTCTATCGATAACTCTAAAGGAACACAGCATGCAGGGACACACTCAGAAAAGGATCAAGTGCAGGATGAGACACAACTGGGAAGGGATGTCAGTGATAACAAGAGATTGCTCTGCTAACATTACTATAAGAAACACTTAAGAATGTAGTCTTGGCTTGTTACTCAACAGAGAAATAAAATTATATGCAGAGTACAAATTAATTCTAGATGTTTATTGCTTTGTTTTGGGGTTTTTTTGCACTAACTTTCATCATGAATGTCACTTGAATGCTGCAGTTATTATTCCTGTTAGCTTACTGCTTCTAAATCATCTGGGCCAAATTTAATACCTCTGTCATTTTTAAAAGATATAATTCTTTGCTGATATTATCATCAGCAATAGCAAGTGTCAGATAATGTATTAGTGAACAGGCTGCTGAGTGAACTGTGTGAGAGAGAAAGCTACATGAACCACGTCACAGCACAAGTGTACCTGAAGGTGCAGTGGCTCCTGGTGAAGTGCATATCCATCCTATCTGTGTGACAAAGCTGTGCTCTGGAACGGAACTAACCAACTTCCAAAAAAGCCCAGGGCGTGTGCACATTCAAACAGTGTGCAGAGACAGGAGACCCAGCCCTGGAATAGAATGGGAAATGCATCACATGACAAGATGAATCCTCACTGCCAAGAACTAGGAGAGAATAACTAGCAAATGACACATTGATAAAAAGATGAAGGTCAGCAACTATCTTTGAAAATAGGGTTTAAGGGACAAAACAGTGCAGAAGACTTGCAGACCACTCAGTCTAGAAAAGTACAGGAATAAATGAGTAATATTTAAGCACCTGGGAAAGAACAAAAAGACTACCAGTACCCAAGATGTATCAGTAGTATATCATAAGCAGTGTAATGTACTGCTGAGATGCAGTAACAGGTCTTACGGATGGATGAAAAGCAATCACTGCTATATATTGGTGTGGCTCTTGTTATCATCTCACATAACATTCTCACCAGTGAATAAAAGAGTTAGAAGCACAGATGAGTTAGAAGAAATAAACACCATATGAATGTGAAACTGTAAAGTTGAACTTGGGGGTAGTTATACACCAAAACAGAA
This sequence comes from Passer domesticus, assembly GCF_036417665.1. Lineage (NCBI taxonomy): Eukaryota > Metazoa > Chordata > Aves > Passeriformes > Passeridae > Passer > Passer domesticus. The sequence goes on from NC_087477.1 coordinate 71,147,997, forward strand.
GGAAACACCGAGTTGTGTTTCGCAGGATTTTGTCCTGAATCTGATGCCATTTAATACTTTCATTAATAACTCAACAGATTGGAATATATACTTACTAAACTTTCAGAGGCATAAAGTTAAACAAATTAAAACTGTATCAAGAGAACAAGACTTCAATTCAAAACAATATTGCCTGGAGAAATGGCACGAAGAATTTGAATAAGGAATAGTCAGAAGCTCTTTGCTGCATCAAGAACAATTATCTGAACCCACAGAGAATGGGGAACAACTGATTAGGGAACAGTTCTTCAGAAACTCATCTGGGATCACACTGGATCATAAACCAAACACAACAACAACATACTGTTGCATAAAAAGTCATCATTACAATGGGACACATTATCCTAGTAACATGGATATGGAAACAGGAAAAAGCAGAATGAGAATGTGAAATCTTCACTGAAAGAAATATTTAAAAGCAAGCAGAACACTAGTCATTCTTTTTTTGGATGTTTCAGCCATGGTCCTTTCAGCCTCACATTTATGTGATTCAATTTTGCTGGCAAAGCACAGGGAAGCAAAGCCGATGTTACATTAGCTTTTGGAATTAGTAATTCTGCTGGCACATAAAATATCTTCTGCTTACTAATCCAATAAAGGTAACAAATCGAGAAGAAAAATTTGATTTTTCTCCAACAGTGTATTACAAAAGAGAGAGAAGCAATAAGCAGAAACAAATCAGTTGTAAAACAGTAGAGATTTGCCCAACTTACCACCTGCAGATATTGCCTAGCAAATCCATACAGAAATGCTACCCATGTGCTAAGTGCCCATATGAGTATGGATAAGCTTTGCTGCAAATACAGCAGTCACATTCTTCCCTCTGGGCATCTAGTATATTTAAAATTGTTTGATTTCTTACTTAAGTTAGTTTTATGCATTTTCATTTACCACCTTTTTCCATCCAAATGCTGTCTGACATAAATCCAAGCTAAGAGGTCCTAGATTCAAATGACAAAACATTCCACAACATTTTTTACATAGGTTTTTTCATTCTGTGTGGAAACCTCAGCTAGCAGAATAGGCAATACAGGCACACCTGAATTAGCATCTTCAGTTTTGTAAAATATTGCTGGGATATTCCAGAGTGCTACAATGAAAAATTACTATTTCTGAAATGTGATATATGAATTTAGTGCAATTAAAAAATAAGAAGAAAAATAATTTGAAAATAATACCCTGGAGAATAGAGAAATATACTCCTCCAGGAAAAAAGCATTTACAGATCAACTACATGTTTTACCACCTCAATACAACAAAGCAAGCCTTACTTCTTTGTAAAAACATGACTAAGCCAAGAAAAGAATGCAGCCTGGCATTGTACAAGAGTCAGTAAAACACTATTTTTAGAGTCCTTTAATGGCTACTTCTTTTATTGTTAAATACAAGGAAACACTCTCCACAAAACACTGTTGTAAGCATTCAATGATTTTCTATTAAGTGGCAAATGATGTAACTGATTTACTGCCTTGAGACAGACAAATGCTTAAGACAGATAAATGCCAGGGCAGGAGGCATAATTACTGGGCACTAACATTATTTTTTAAGACAGAAAGACAATTTGTTAATAATTTTTCCAGGTGTATTATTTGCAATTAACAACAAATGTTCAAGCACTTAACTGCACAGAAGGACTACAGAAGCATGTAATGAAGATACATCAAAAGCCACCCATGCAGCCTTTCTGGTGGAAAAAGTGACATTTCTATTCAGAAGTCATCTACACTACACTGATCAACTACATAAGCATCTCTGCAGTTGCAAAACACAATTAATTAGATGTCTAATAATCCCAGATGGAAAGCTCTTCTCTCAAGTATTTTTCTTCTAAGTATAAGGTGTTCTGTGGAAAAAAAAATCTAGAATTCTGTCAATTCCTTTCCAGCGTCTCATTAAAACACTAGGAATAATAACTGTCCTTTAATTGCCTAAACCTTGAAAGATCCTTCAGAGAAACTGAAGGCTGTGAAGGAATCCCAAGAGGATCATTTGAAATTTCCAGGTGTTAGGGCAGTACAGCTAGTTCCTTGAAGTATACTGAACACAAACATATTGTCTTGGTGGTTCAGTGATCAAAAACACGAAGGAGCTCGTGATGAAAAGCAAAGGCACAAGTTGTTCACAGATGAGACATCAGACAAGTTACCAAAGACTGAAGATGGGATCTCTCCTAGCACAGTGTAAAAAGCAGTGTAGGAAAGCATTATAGCAAATGGACTGAGAGGAACAACACAGAATGTAGAGCAGTCAATATATGAAAAATGGGACCTCATCTGAAAGGAGTTATTTCTTAGTAAGAAATATGAAAAAGTGCCCACATCTTGTTAACAGCTTCAGAACTCAAGAGTCCCTGCCTCCTCCTTTCCAGGAAGAGTGATCAGCTTGTGTGCACTGGTTGTGCTTGGGATAGAATGAATTTTCTTCCCAGCAGCAAGTACAGGGTTTGTGTTTTGGATTTGTGATGGAAACAGTGCTGATACCTCAGGGATGTTTTTGTTATTGCTGGGCAGTGCTTTAAACAGAGCCAAGGCCTTTCCTGCTCTGCATCCCACCCCACCAGTGAGGATGCTGGGGGTGCACAAGGAACTGGGAGGGGACACAGCCAGGACAGCTGACCCCAACTGCCCACAGGGATATTCCAGATCATATGGCTTCATGCTCAGCACATACAGCTGGGGAAAGAAAAGAGGAAAGGCAGGGCAGACATTTGGAGTGATGGCATTTGTCTTCCCAAGACACTGATACTTGTGATGGAGCCCTGGGGGTGGCTGAACACTTGCCTGCCCATGGAGAATAAATTCCTTGCTTTGCTTGGGTGTGTGGCTTTTTCTTTCACTAGTAAACTGCCTTTATCTCAATTCATGAGTTTTCTCACTTTTACTCTTCTGATTCTCTCCCCAGTCCCACTATGGGGGTACTGAGCGAGTGGCTCTATAGGGCTGAGCTGCCAGCTGGGGTTAAAACACTGACAAAAAATTCCTTATCACAGAAAGCAAAAACCCTGCATGTAAGAGAAAGGAAATAAATCCTAATAAACAGGAGAGGATGAAGGTGCAGTGGTCTGTAAGCCAGTAAATTTAGATCACTACATCAAGAATTTTGTGTGCTTTGCCAGTTAGATATTTTGTAGGTAATAGCCAAATCAAGAAGGTGAAAAAGCAACTACTAAGTCACTTTAGGTATTTTAGTTAAGTAGTTTGATAAAATAGGTCAGAACCTTGGTTTCAAATAACTACTCTTCCAACTGACTTTCTCATTGCTAAAAATTTTCCTCTAAAAATGAATTAAAGACATACCCTCTGTAGCAGGATATTTCTTTCATGTATGCCAAAAATAAAAACCATTATTAGCAAATTCATAGTCTTCAAAGGTAAGGTCAAAGAAGCAATCAAGAACCTGACTGTCACACATAATGAAGAAGTTTTAAAAGGCACCCAATAATACAACTTGGTAACTAAAAAGCTCAATTTCAACAACACATTGTGCTACAGCTGGGAAAACAAAGAGCAGGACTGACAAATACGGAGTAATAATTTTCTTCATGAAATTTGACATCTCCTACACAAATTTCAGCACAGCCTGTCAGTATTAAATTGTTCAAGAACTGTCCCCATTACTTAAGTATTGAAGAGTTGTTAACTGCTGTCTTGAGTGAGTGAGGCATTTGCTAAGGCTGCAAGACTGACAGCATGGATGCTATGATGCTTCATATCCAAGAAGTAGAACAGCACAAGTAATCTAGTATAGAATTTGACATTTTTATATCAAATTAAACATAAGCAATTTGAGTTTGAACATTAAGAACAGAATCAAGTGCAATCACAGATGAAATCTACAGGATTATTTTATGGTTTAATAAAGTAAATGACACTTCTTTCCTCTCCTTAATGAAGACTTGGGTGGGGGGAGAGGAAAGTGAAAGGCACTCAGAATTACCATGGTAACTTGTTGCAACTTCTTTGCAAAAAGAACATTAAAACTTCTGGAAATCAAAATAACCCGGACACATTTTTAACTTCCATTTTATGCACACTACTGTTAATAAAATACAAACACTACCCAAAATTTAACTACTCTTGACTGCTCTTACTGGAATTATTTGCAGTTTCTCAACCTCAGCATGCACATTAAGTTTTCACACAGTACATGCAGTTTTTGTCAGTATTAAATTGCTGGCTCCACCTAGTGTTGTTCATGCCCTGTTCCTCCAGGCACTGAAAATCAGAGAGCCAGTCATGACAGGGAGCTGAAGATTACTTCTGCTTGCTCCTTGGAAACAGCATCCCTGACCCACCTCACACACAGAGCTGTGCACACCCCGAGCAGCATCTTCACCAGCACTGACTGAATAGCTCCCACGGCCTCTCACTTATAAAAGAAGCCATCTTCCTTTTTTTGTTTTGTTCTTAAAATAACAAATACAGCTTTTAAACTATTGTGGAGACAAAAAAGGGTGCCAGAAGTCTTCTGATAACTTACTCAGAACACACTTTGATTCCACTGATGAGGTAGTATTGCTATTACTGTGACAGACCCTTTCAGGATTAGAGTTGTTTCTCAGAAAAACTGTTCCTCCAATATGGACTGAGCCTAAGGAACAGCAGATGGCTCATCTATTCTTATTGTCTTTTCCTAGGGAAAGGATATCTCTCTGGATAGCACTTCTATTTGGTATCTAGGAAGCTTTTAACATGAAGTGATTTTAGGTTGCATTTTATCTACCCTGATTGAAGCAACAGCTCAGCTTTAGTCAGGGCTGTGTCAGAATCGGAAGGCAGACAGGGCTGGTTCAGCCAGTTTGCATGTAACAATGTTTCACTGCAAAGCAAATTTCACATTTCTGAAATACTACAATGATTTGTACTCAGTTAACCAAAATACAAGCTGCACAAACATTTAGATCTTATGATAACTTGACTTAGAATCTGCAGACCAGAAGATACTATATTTTTCTTACAGACACCAACTTGTAACTTTGTATTTTAATCTTCTAAAAATCCTACTACTAAAGTTACCAACAAGTAAACAGTTTTGAATCATCTTCAAATTCTGAACTTCATTTTATTCAGGTGCCCTGTTTTCTTGTGACAGCACTATTCTTCCATCTTATAGTGTTTTACAGTAAGCCAATTAATAACAATCACTGTTTTGGTTTCAGTCATTATGCCTACAGGTTTTAAATCTGTTCACTTTATAAGCATTAAGATAAATAAATAAATATTATATAAACCCATTTAAACACAGTGCACACTTACCTATAAGCATTAATGTAATCCTTTCTGTGTTGTAGAAGAAAATCTTTCAGCTTTCCAATATGAGAAATCTAAATGAACAGAAATCATAATTAAATTTCAGATTATTTTATGTCTGAAGTTCAGTATTCCACACTTCAAACATGATTCATAAATGTCTTATTCTGTAACTAAATAGAAATTGTACTTTTATACTAGAATTTTCACATTTTCCAAGCAGTCAATACATAAAATAAGCTAAAAAAAGATCTGTTGTATGAAGGTCCAGCAGTAAAAATATGTGTCTTCTTCCCAAAGAACATAAACTAAACAGTAAATATAACTACAATATTAAAAATATCAAACATGGTAACACAAAACATGATTTAAATTTTCAATCCAGAATTTAATGATTCCAGAATTTAATGTACACTTTGGAAATAAATTAATTTTTGAAGACCACACAAGAAATTTTTCAACTCTTTACTGATCAGATATACGTATTCAAGTCCCAACTATCAAAACTTGTATGGCAAGGTACTGACCCTCCCCTCCTACTTTTGCCCTAATACAGTGACCAGTTTGTGCCCAAACTGGAGTAGTGTCTCTACTATCTGATAATCATTAGTAAGCTTTGCCAGATCATACATAACAATCTGATTTCCATTTCTGAATTTCCACCTCAATCTGGGTAACTTTTACGATAAATCGCTTTATTTTATTTTTAAAGAAATCTTTACAAAGATCTTCTGGAAATCCAAAAAAAAATCTGAAATAACTTTTGAAAAATTCAGTCTAATTTAAAAGCTTTGGTGTAGCATAAAATGCTGCTTATTTTAGAGAATGAAGGGACTACAGAAATATAGCTTAATTCACCAGAGAAATGAGAAGACACGATGGGGGGGGAGAAAAGGGAAGAGAATTCTATACATTAAGAATATATATTTTTCAAGGCAACTTTTAAAACTATATTCTCAAATATTAATTAATAATTCAGTGTAAACAAAGCATGCAAGGCATTTTACAACACAAAAGTTGTTTTAATTTACAATAAATATAGTTTACTCCATGTATCTGGGAAAAAGTATCAGAAACTGTTCTACTCTTAAAATCTCATTTTCATGCAAATCATCTACGCAATTAAACAAACAAAAAAACCACAGAGAAAGAACACAGAATCGTTTGGATAAATAGAAGATTAATTCCCCCACTTATTTTTTTTTCAAAAGCAGCTCTTTGAAAAAAAGTGCAAGGAAAAAATGTACTTAGTAAGACCACAGTAATTTGTACAACTCAAGATAAGTGTTTCCTTGTGCAAATATATAAGACTCCATTTCCCTATTATTATTACTTGCTCTGTTTTGGTTTTACTATAATTCATCATATTGGATAAGGATTTTCACAGTTTTCATGTCTCAAGTTTTTTGAGTGATTATCACAGGAAATTTCATCCCATTCATAGCAAACTGAGTACCTTCAGGAGTCTCCCAAAGTGTGTTAGCACCATTATACACAGCCAGAAGGGAAATACTGCAATTGCTACAAGACCAATGAGGCACAAAGAGTAAGCTGAACCATTCTACAGATGTTCCTTCTCATCACCACTTGAACTCACTATTCGTACAGTAATTTCTTTCTCAGCTCAGACTGGTACGTCATCAAATTTGCTGAATAGATAAATCAAGCTTGACTATGAAAGTAAAACATCTAGAACAGTTATACAGTGTTCCAGTGGAACAATACTACTTAACAGGCAGAAAGAAAGTCCTACAGAGGTCAAAACAAATGTAAAATAAGAAATGTTCCATAACATTTACATTAATGCACGAGAAAACACTAAACTAGAATATATATAAGCAACTTTTGTAAGCAATAAATCTTAATATTACTGCAATAGTTACAATTTAGGAGTGATTAACAAGCAGAAAGAATCAGAATGACAAGCAAGAGCACTGTCTTACAGTAATTAATTCATCTAGTCACAAAGAGCATTCTATTTAGGCTAAAATTGTCATCATGTGTTTGAATTGCACTGACCCCACTTTGCCTCTCCTTCATTTGTAAAGCTATTTTCATGAATTTAGAATGACACCATTATGCCCATACTCACATCAAGCTCTTAGCTCCCAAGATTTGCATCAGAAGTGAGACTTCTTGTTTTAGTTTCCCTCAAATTCTAACAGCATCTTCTGCAATCCTGCACTGCAGATATTTCTTTCTCCTTTTGTTACCATGTACTACTGGCATATCTTTGAATTCAATTTGTCATAACCATATGAACAAAATGAACTTGTTTTATTAAAAAGAAGGTCTCACTAGTATTAAAGGGAGGGAATGCTAATTTTATTTTACAAAATTGATTGGTTTTCTGTATGGTGCTCAAATTTTTGTAGATACAAAATATCCCTCATTATACAAAGATAAATCCTGAAGATATCTCCAGGGTAATCAACTTACAATTATTCTGGTGTTATCAGAGGCCCACCATACACTCTTTACAAAGTTCCCAAGCTTCAGCCTAAAGGGAATAAAGCTTCCCTCTATTACAACTGAGTGGCTTTATTAGAATCCTATTCCTCTTATTACTGTCAAATTATTGTCTCATTTCCAGGTTTACTGATTACTTGACTTCTTGCTTCAGAATGGTCCTTTTCCTTAAAAGTTCTGCTTCCCTGCATGTGTGTTTGACTTTACTGTCAGTAATTCATTCTATCTATCCATCTATCTATCTATCTATCCATCTATCTATCTATCTATCCATCCCTAACTTTCGTAGCCCAGACAAATAACCCCAAGCTTTTATTTCCTTCTCACAAAACAGTTCTAAGTTGCAGAACCCACAGCTTCCATCTGCATTTGTTCCAGTTTCTATCCATCCATTTCCAATGCAAATGACTAGAAAGGCATTCACTGCTGTTGGTTACTTTGTAACTATTTCTGCTGGAAACAGTTTGGGTTTTTTTTCCCTCTACTATTTTTTCTAGATCCCAGTATGCATCTTGCTTTTACCCCACTGGTCAATGGCTTTTTCCTTATTAATTTAGCCTACAGTCCATGACTAAACCATTCCTCATCTATACTCCAATTTCATGACAAATCCACACTTTTTGCTATTTTTTTTAATTAAAACAGCTGAAGAATATTTTAACTTTAGGAGGGTTTTAATACCAGTAGCAACTCATTGTGAACTTAGCCAAACCCAACTTTATCTCTGTAAAAAAAAGTCTTCCCTTCTTGCAACAGTTTTCTTGGCTAGTCTTTCTCACCCTGCTTTCCACTGCCTCTGGGATAAATTTTTGTATCCTCTCTGAATTAATCTTTCAAGTAGATCTAGTAGAATTTTAAATCCCACTTGCATTTCAGCACACCCATTTTTCTACTCCATTTACCCATCCATCATAACTGCAACTTGCAATTTGCTGTACATGCCTGTTTTCAAAACATTTTTACCACCACTTGACACAGGTGTCAAAAGGATAGATGAGAGCAATTTGAAGAAGCACAAACACATCTGAGTATTGGCCTCTCATCATGGTTCTCACTCTTTGCATCTGGAAATTCTCCCAAAGTCTGGAGCAGAGAAATAAGCCTTTCCCTCAACCCTGAAATAAAGAAATTATTTCCTTCCTTCCCCCCCATCCCCACAGAGACAGGAGGGCTTAGAGAAAAACGCTTCATAGCTGCAGCACTCTTGCACTACATAACAACAAAACTTATCTTAGAGGGAAGAACACTCCTGAATTTTCCCAATAATTGAGATTTCTAAGGGAATCAGGGAATAAAATACCTTTCCTCACAATATTGTGAGCACCAGTTACATCATTACAGCAACAGCATCTTCTTGAGCTTCTGTGCACTCCCACAACACGGTGCGTTATGTTCATTCTAACAATGAAGACTACTTAGGAAACTCCAGGCTCTCTCTCTTCTCTTCCCATTCTCACTGACACTCCCTTGAGGGTCAATATCACACCCTAAAACACTGAAATTACTTTTTATTTTTTTTTTAACTACTCTTCTGGAAAGAATTGGTTTCTTTCATTTCAGCTCCACAAATACCTGTATCAGCACAAGGGAGGGCAGGAGCTGAATACCACTAGTAGGGAACTTCTTACAAGATGCATCTGCCATGAATGGATAAGATATATTTAATTACAACATAAAAAATTCAACATGGTAACCTCCTAAGCTCAGTTACTGAATCTGGAGACTCCAGATGTTATTTAAAAACTCCAAATTTCTAGTTCTAATCATGAAAACCCAATTGACTCTATAGTGAAGCAGCAGCAGTTTGCCACTATGCGGCAAACAAAAGCATCAACATCACACAAGTGAAAAACACTATAAATTCACATTAAACCCTGCAATGTAACTTTTTAAAAGTTACTTTAGGTTCCAGTTACCACTTGATCCTCAGTAAACTACCTCTTTAATACATATATCTGTGTTTTGTTGCCAATACAGATTTTTTAAACAACTCTTATTAAAGCATAAAAGCAATTATTGCATCTAATGCAGGACTGACACAAAAGGAAGCTGTGAATAGCTGCCATCTGCTACCACAGGTGGCATGCATAGCTCTATTTATACTTGGGGCCTGCACTAGAAATGGTAGATGTTCCTCTGTTTAGAGATTTTGCTAATGATTTCAGAGCAGGCTAAGTTATTTTAAAAGATAAGAAACAGGAAAGCATTGCCTCCAAAGCAGCATCTTGATGAGACGCAGAGGCTTTAGAACGAAGACGCTGACTACGCTTCCTTCAGTCTCTTAGCAATACTACAGCATTTCTCTCCACTCCCAACAAAGAATTGATCACTCATGAAACAGTAGGGTCCAATTTGCATGCGTTTAACCCACTGCAAGAAGCAGCAGCATTGTTTACGATTAAAATGATTGGAGTAGGTTCCCGTGACATATTGTAGAGAGAATTCAACCATGCTGAATAGTCATTTTCATTGAACAAATATAGCGTTTTATCAAATTTACTCTTCCATCAGAACAATGCCCAACTATTTCCTACCATATAAAACTGACTGTTACACTTCACGCTGTATTGCCTCTCTGAATTTTTTAAAAGGAGTACTTTGTTAAAAGAAACTTTAAAAATTACTTAAAACCAAAACATAATAGAAGGGCTTTTGTAGAAGTTGTGAGAGTGATATTTACTGTTGATTCAGCAGCACTAACAAGCACTGCTGACTATAGTGCCATACTATCCCTTAAAACAGGGGGGGGGGAAACCCTAAAGAAAATGTTACATTTAATTTTCCAGTATGTTTGAAAAACATTATCTCCAGTGTCTTAACTAAATAGATTCCATCTACAGATTCATAAAAAGGTGACTATACTCTACAAGGCCCTTGGCAAGAAGTGCAAAATTTAAGATTGCTAAAACATTAATATCTAGGCACCTATCCTATTTTCAATTCCAAACATATAGTTAAGCCAAACAAACACATTGCATATTTCAAGAGAAATTCTGAATTTCAGTAAAGCATCAGCTTATAAACAGGAACTACACGTTTCTGACCAAAAGAAGTACAGTTTCAGTACTAGGAGGAGATACAGTAATTAGTGTAAGAACATAAACTTGTTCCAAAAAAAAAAAAAAAAAAAAAGAGAGAGAGAGAGAAAAAGGAAATTTTCCATGGTTAGTGCATGTAATGAACGTGTTTTCAGAAGTCTGAAGTAAAAACCCAAACAGAATAGATACTATAAATGGAAGCAACATTTATATTAAATAATTTTTAAAATAAGAGCTTCAGCGCTTACCTAAACTATTACAGTTGAAAACTAGTTAGGAATGTTTTGATGCAGAAATTACTCCTATAGAGAACTTTTTCAGTACAAACTACCTTTGGCTAGACAGATGAACTTTTTAAAAACACAACACAGGACGGGCCAGGTTCCACACTGGTTATATTTTACCTAGGTTATATTAAGCACTGTCAACGCATTGAATCAACACAGGTTCCTGCTAGATGTTTTTAAGAACTGACAAGATTTTTGTTTTTGAAGTACCGTTACTTGCATTCTACATTTCAGAACTGGAACCTCCAAAAGAGCAAATGATACAATTCGCTGGTGCAGTGAAATGTAACAGAGATTTAATTCAAACCAATTCGATTAAGTTTGGATCAGGAGCCGGAAGTCTGAATTGACTCGTGCGAAGATTGCTCTTTAAGGGATTTGGTGCGAGTTCCCAGCACGCCATGAGGTGGAGCTGTGTCCCCGGGATCGGCACCAGCAGGGACACGCTGCTGCCTCAGCCCGGCCGCTTTGCAGCTGATTTGTCTCTTGAGGGGATACATTTGGTTTAGGTTTCCCCAGCAAACGTGAAAGTTTCTAAAATAGGTCACGCAGATCAATTGCTCTCGTAATCTGAGACCCAAAAGAGCAAATAATATCTAAACTGCGGCGTGGGGGTGGCCCGGAGCTGGAAGCGGGGAGACAGCCAGCCTGGCTACCTCTAATCTCAGGAAAATTGTGACTTTGTTCAGTTTCTGCTTTACATCAGCATACATGTTACAGCAACAGCAACGGGCAGAGAAACATTTTTTATTGCATTTTATTAGTCTTGCATTTGAAGCAAAGGAATTAACCAAGAATGGGGGGTCATGTTAACATAATGTGTAGTATATGGGATAAGAACATTCAAAACTGAATTAATTGAATTAAAAGCCATGAAAAGGAAGAATGAGGCTACTTGAAACTTCAAGGGAAAGATGGTACAAAATTTTTAAAATATTTTTTAAAAACGTTTAATATTAGTATTTTTCTAATTTAAAACAAGACATTTTTTAATATAAAAGGAAAGCAAAATTGTAAGGAATCATTGCAGGAGATTTCATTAGTCATTGTGGAATATTGGAAGTTAAAACCTGTCCGCAGAATATCATAGGACTATTTGGTGCACATTAACAAAGCGATTAAAAAATCTCTGAACTGCAGTAAGAAGCAAAGTCAATTTCCTGACACCTCGTCTGGTGTAGAAAACACTTCCTTTTGCTTCATATCACACCATCAGAAAGGAAAAAGTAAAAAAGCACTGTCTTGTACATTAAAACAAACAAAACCAAGTTGGCTCTAAACAATTTTTTTTTTAATTTTAGGGTTTTTTTAGTTCTTGCTTAACATGTTTTTATGTATACTGTCTGTGGTTCAATTATTTCATTGATTTATACTACTGTCAGTTTACATTTAAATACTTTGCCTCTAAAGTGAACTTTTGATCTACATTTGATTATTTTTATTTTTAATTCATTGTTAATTACCTGCAATGGAAGATTTGGTAGTCAATAACTCACTAGCAGCCTAAAAGTCTCATATTTCATCTTACTATGCCTTCCATAAAAATAATCCAGAGTTAGTGTAAGATTCAGTCAAATATATAAAGAAAAAATTATTATTGCAGTTTTGTGACACAACTGCTAACATCTGTTGTTCAAGACTCTTCTAATAAAAGTCAAACAAAATTAAGATCCAAGAGCTCAAAACCTCCAGTTCCTCACTGACCACAATACCCAGTATTATCACTGCATGAAGGTTTCACTGGACTGGTATTTGGGGATAAGGCTGATAAGTGTTTTAGAAATGTGCATGTTATTGACAGCAAACTCCACCTGTATAGAAAAATTACTTTGAAGTCACTGATTTTTTTTAAAGGAAATTATCCTTGAATATACTGTATATCCTTAAACTGTTTTTAATCCTTTGTACTTTAGACATTTGTAAACAGAAGGAAAAGAAGTCTTATTTTTTAGGGTAATTACTTATGAATACTGAATTTCAACTCTGAACCGGAAAAATGCAACACACAAAGACTTTAAGATAGAGGTCTGCATTAATTTTGCCACTGTTTCCTTAATTTTTGTGGAACACACTGGTTTGACACCATCACATATAGAAGCACAGCTAGATATTCTGAAAATGGTCTGTAGACAATCAACAGGAACATGAAATGACCTGAAAAAATTAACAGTAGCCTTCCTACACGTATCATCATGCTAAATGGTTTTAGTAACTAGTTTTCATTTACTATCAGCAGCAACAAATACATTCAATTAAAAAAACCAAAGAGCCCAACATCTGATTTTAATAAAACTTACTATTTCCCTTTTCCTTGTTTATTGTCAAACTCTAATCTTAACTTTCTTTAACATTTGTACTTTTACACAACCATCCAAAACCTCATCGACTAAAACACATACCCCACAACAATTGTAGGGAATGTTTTGGTTGAGAGATACAAGGAAATTGGTCAAAATACGTATTTGCAATAATTGGCCTTTACCACTGCTGTTGAAAATGCTCCATTTACAATCTTTCACTAACTGCATTCAACGGTGCTTGAGTCTTTCTGTAAGAGATATTTTCCTTGTCTCTTGTTCTGTCTGAGCTCATTTTAGTACTACATTTTCTTGACTGAAAGATGTTCCACGATATAAAGAGAGATGTCCAGTCTCATTTAAGAGATACTCAGTAATAAATTGTTACTTTTTCTGACCATTATTATGAAATCTTTTGATTTCCTGAAAGGATTTTGCAGTGCAATTCAGAGAGTTCCGTGTGCATGTGCTTCACTTTGGGACCAAGCTGAATTTGCTTCACAGAAGGCCATTGCAGGGCACGGCAGGAGCTGAACCCGGGACAGAGGATGAGCCCGGGGACAGGGGCCGGGGCCGGGACAGGGAGCCCGGGGCCGGGACAGGGAGCCCAGGGTCGGGACAGGGGCCGGGAGCCCGGGGCTGGGGCCGAGCCGCCGCCGCGCTCGCTGAAGCCGCGGCCAGAGCTGAGCCTTCCTTGCTGAGGCTCCGCAGCCCCTCTGCCAGGCCCTTCCACTCAGAGCTCTGCATTTTCGGCGTACTTACACTCATAAACCCATAACGATATAGAGCTAGAACCGACATAACACCTATTCTGTCCTCAAAATCCTACAACTGTTGTCAAATACTGTTCAGAAGGGCAAGTATTTTCCAGGATTTTCATAATTTTTACAATAATGTTCTTAGTACAAAAATACTTTTACTATGTTTCAACACTTTGATTTGTATTATACAGACGGAACATTACTTCAGTGGTTGCTCTAGCATTTATACCAATTAAATTTCTCCCTCACTAAAACACCAAAAAAAAACCACACAGCCAAAAATGAGATGTTTATGAATCCTTATGTAAAGACCACGTATAGATCAGGCACAAAAGCAATAAATAAATATATGCCAATTCAGTACACATTAAGATTTTAATCCACGTGCTTTATGGTATCAGCATAAAAATTAAGACAAAGGTCCCTTTCTGCCCCCTTTTCTCGTGTAACAGGAAACCCCAAGAGCTGGATCCTCTGTCCTACATGGTAGAAACTCCTGGGCCCTGGCAGCCACAAGTCCTTCCATGGCTGATGCAGCCTGAGTGACACACTGAGAGAGGCATTCACATCCTCAGGAAACCCAGCCAGAGCTTCTCCATCAGGCACACACATCTCCTCCTCTGCCCCACTTCAAATGATCTGCTCCACTGCCTTTTCTGAGCTAGTCACTATTTGTTTGTTAGAGCACTTAGGAAATGGAACCATACAAAAAAATACCTCCATCCCTGAGGAAAATAACTCTTTTCCACTAGTCCTTATAACAACAAATTGAGGTGAGAAAAAAATACAGCCTTATTAAAAAAAAAAAAAAAGAAAAAAAAAAAAAGATAATCCTTTTAATAACTCTTGGACCAGAGAGGAATACTAAGTCAATCTGAAATCCCAGAATTAGCCAATTCCCTTCATTCTGTCCCTCTCTGAGTGTCTTATAAATTGTTATCAAGGCAAACCATGACAGGTTCTCAGCTCTACTGCAAGGGCCAGAAGTTTATCAGAGCTCAAGAGGTAATAAAAGCATCACAGAAGAAAGACATCTTATCTTGCTCCCACTCGAGAATCTTCTTGCATGACCCATGTCCAAGAGAAGAACCTCTTTGTTTAGAGCACATTGCCCTTCCATATTTACACTAAGTTAACTACCAAATGACCATTACATTCCCAAGACAACACATGAAATGTCCAAAAGAAGTATCTCTGAATCCCAGGATTTGATCATCATAAAATGCTTTTCATGCTGGTTTTCATCTGCCATGGGGTATTTGGCAGCTGTTTTGCCTATAAAAAAGATGCCCCCACCATGGGGAGAATAATTTCTACCTGAAAAAAATAGTCATATAAAAATTTCTCTCTAGAAAGCACTTGCAGGATTTGTGAGGAGAAAGTTTTAGCTGTAATTAAAAGGCAAATCAATGCTATTCTCTCATATCTGAGTAATACTGACAATTCAAACATTTATTTTTAATCACTGAAAGCGAAATCCCTGACAAGACTTCAAGTTGTGAAGTAAGGCACTTTTCCTGCCTCACTTTTTCTCAGCCATGAATCTCAGTAAGATTTTTTAAATGTCCACTTCCTGTAATTTTGGTAATTTTAGAGTATAATTATTTTTACATTTTTATGATGCCTTTGGGGTATCATTACAAATATTTTTTAAGCATTTAAACTTAGAAAAATAAAATTAAGTAATAGCTTCTCTTGAGGAGAGACTGTCAGTCCTGTTTTGAATAAACAATCCCTTTTAAAGGCAATCTAGATATTTATATCCGCTGTAACCATAGAAATTAATCTAGAGTTTAAACAAAATAGAGTAAAACATAATTTATTTAATGAAAATCAGAACAGTGCTATTGCAAATGAAAGTTGGGTTTCTGTTTTTTTAATTCAACAGACAGCTTTGTATGCAATTGTAAGATTTTACTTGATGGGCTACTTCTTACAACTTAATCATACTCATTTAACCAATCTGAACAAAGCATTCAGATATCTGAGTTTTAATTTCACTTGATATAAATGTCAATCACTAAAAAAAAAGAAGCTAAGGATTTTCAGATTTAAAAAGCTAAAATAAATATATTAAACATCTTTAATGATGAGAAACTGCTTTGACATTGCAAACTGCAATCATGAGAAACTGCTTTGACATTGCAAGGCCAAGAGGAACACAGCACAAAAATTTTTATGAGTTTCTCATATAAAAAGTTGGGGAGTAGCAGAGAAGAATAAAAATGCATAAACTGAAAAGCATTTAATATATCAGCATGGCTAAAAAAATGTTCATAAATAGTGGTTCCTATAGACTAAGTATTTACAAGTTTGCCTGCAACATTCCAGCATGCTTACCCTCAATAACAATTGTGCCACACAAAGAAGTTCAAGGTTAAACTAATTCAGGATTTATAGGTCAGTTAAGTAAGAGTGAAAAGAACAACAGCATTTTTTGCATTTTCAAATATCAAGGAAAAGAACTTAAAGTTCACATGAGGAAATACTGATGTACTTTACATTGTAAAATCAAAACAAAAAACATAGCCCAAAATCTAGAAAAAAATTCACATGACAATAGACTGAAATAGTTTCCTGTGGGAACATCTGTCACAGCCATGTAATGTTGTGAAAAATACTGAAGTAACAGTAGAAGGAAAATTTATTTTAAAAAAATACAGTTTAACAATTAATTTCTCTAATTCCTGTATGTTTTGCAGTATACTATTCTGTGGCACTTGTGGTGGTTATATAATCTGTAAGTCACCATATAAGCCTTCCTTAACCATATCAATAGGAAATAATCAAATCATATCAGAAAAGTAATGAAAAAACTAATAAAGTTCAGCCTTATTTACAACTAAATTGTGAACTCTATTATTCTATCATACAATGACAAACACTTTAACAAACAATAGAAAGAAAATTAAGCTGCTTAAAAGCCAAAAGTTTCTAGTAACTGTTCATAAAGTGTCTGGTAAAACTCTGAAAACCTCAATAGATATGAGCTTCTGGTCTCCTCTTAACTCAGTCTGTAGGAGAGACTGAGTTAGGAGGACTGATTTAGCCAAACCAAGGCTCACATGGGCATAAAAAAGTTTGGCTTGTAATACAAATGCCAAAAGAGACTCGTTGAAGTGAACTTCGCAAGATCATGCAAGACACCTCAAAGTACAATAATATGTTCCTGTCTCTGAGTTAACTGACCTGTATCCTGCAATTGGCTACCATTCCCTGCAACATTTTACTAATTTCTGAAAGCATTTTATCTATCTCTAGAAAGTCTCCGATTCATAGGAACCCACAACTGCACACGATAGGTGGTTTTTTGATAGCACACATCCACAGAAAAGAAAATACACAGTGCATAAATAGGGAGAGAAACAGAAACAAACAAACAAAAACTAAGGCAAAACCAAGACACACAAGAAAAGAAAACAAAAGGGTTGGCTGAAATAAAATAGCATCTGTACTGAGACATACCACCACTGTATACTGCTGCATTAAGTCTGAGGTTCCAACCAGCAGTCGAAGGAGACCCAAGCAGCAACCCAAAGGGTCTCCAAGAAGAGAGGGCTGTAAACAACAGCATTATCCTCATGGCTGCTCAGGGAAGGAACACGGTCTCCATTCTGAAATGACTAAGTGCCCAGGCAGCTGTGAGGCAATCTTAGGAAACAAGATGGTGGCAGAGACGCTGACATGTATTTATTGACAGGTTCCTGTTCACAAGGACTTTGCAATAAGAGCTGCATTGGCCATCCAGCACCTAAGTACACATAAGATGACAGAAATGACCAATGCAATGAAAAAGATTGTGCTTACTCTGTAAGCTCTAATGAATCAGAAGAGCTTCAGAAGACAAAAAATGTATTCAAATATTTACACTGCAAAATGAATTTGAGTTCTTATTTTACTTGAAACATTCTGTTAGAGAGAATAAAACAGGGACTACTTTCCCTCGTCTGACTTTTTATTTCATAGGCAACATCACAGTTTTTCTACAGTTTGGGGCACACACATTTCAGAGATGCTACCATTTTCATAGACACCTTCCTTTCACAACTTTCTGCTGATATATACACACAAGGCCATTGCTGTAGCATGTAGAGCAAGAAGGAACCATCAAGTAACTAAATCACCACCAAGTCACAAAGCAAACACACACAAACTGTCCAGCAGCTTACAGACTATGCCACAAAACTTTCTAAGATCCTTTGTGTTAATACTCAGTGTCTATCAGTTTCACTGTTTCATCAACCCATACACAGTGAAAAAATAAGTGTTAGCTCTGTCTTTTGCCATAATAAAAATAGATTGCCGAGGCTGGGTTGCAGTAGCTAAATGCTACTGCATTGTGTGGGCAAATAACAGAATAACTGGATAAAAAATACCTGTATTTCAGCAGACAAGCATACGGAGAAATTGGAGCATCCCTTGTAAGATGGATACTGGTTTGTATACAGCTTTCACTCAAGGTTAGGCTAAAATGCTACTGCAATTTGCCACAATGTTTCACATCTCTTACAGAATTAGTGAACAGTCTCTCATGTCAAGCACAGAAGTGATACTACGTTTTCATTTCTATTTGGGTTACAAACACCTGATTTAACAAATGTCATGGCACTGCTCTACAGCTCTGCTCTGCATTACAGATGAGTCAGTATTACTGAAATACATTTCATCAGTATCTCAGTACTCTGCTCATGCACTGGCATGAGCTTAGGAAGAGAGAAAGGTAAACATGAAGTACCTCCCTGCTGAGGAGCTATCTCACTAGCAAATGAAAATGTTACAGCTATGAATCACAATTAGAACATGAAAACTTAATACAAGCAAGAGAATTTATCATACAGAGACTGGTCAAGATTAAGTGGTAAATGCCAAGCAGACATCTGATAAATGAACAGGAGCTGGTAAACTTCACTGTGGCACAAGTGTGGAAAAATAAGAGAAACACTGAGAAGTGAAGGAAGGGAAGAATTGCAGATGGAAGGAGGAACAGAAACAGAAGCAGAAGGGTAAGGTTTGAAGTAAAGAGTGAAAAAACATGAAAAGTAAGGTACACCCAAGCTAAAGCAGTAAATATAATTACAGTGCAAATGAGAGACAGATATCAGAGACACAAGAGCCTATAGCATGTATTGGAAGAGTAGGACCCTTATTTAGCGTAATAAACCAAAACAAAAGCAAAACAAACCCAAACTCCACACTTAAAGGGGAAAGAAACAAACTCCCAAAGCAATTATTAAACCTCTGAGGATGTAAAATATTATCCTTGAAAGTGTTCAGAACAGCCTAAACAAAACACTTTATGCTATATATATGCTAGAAAGGAGAGGGTTAACCTGATCTCATGTTTTAATAACATGTTCTACTCCTTGGCACATCAGCATTAGAACCAGAGCATTCCAAAACTACAATTTTCCCCACAGAAACACAAAACAATTTCAAATGCCTGTAGCTCTTATGTCGTACCAATGGAAAAACATATTGTTGAACACTGTGTATAGCAGCGGTGTATCCTTAAAGTCAGGATATCTAAACTAGTTTGAAGATATTTCATGTTTTTTGTCCTGAATGTTCTTCAGTCCCCTACAGGGCAATTCAAATGTGGTTCCTCATAAGCAACTCAAGTGTCTGTCTGACTACAGCATCAATAAGCATGGCAGAGACAGAAATGAGTAAGGATAGAAAAATAAAGAGAAGGAAAATAAACCCGTGTTGAAGTAGAAAGTTTTACTCAGGTAACTTTGTTTAGTTCTATCTCATTGCACTGTATCAAATTAGCTGTACTGGGACTTCTTATGTAGCTTAAATAACACAACATAATTTTTTTTAAATTTAAAATTATTTGAGGACTTTCCACTTTAGAAAGTTTTTAAAAAGCATAACTTTAATGACTGCAAGCATCTTTTTATTGCTTAATTAGTAGCCATTATTAATACTAATTAATGTCACAAATGGAGTCAAGAAAAGAAAAAAGTCCAAAAAGCAATTGCTGGACCACAGAGGAAAAAAAAGACAAAGGAAAAATTACTTCTAAAAATTAAGCTTCACATGGAAGGCACTTTGAATTCCTTTGTCTTATACAACAAATCAGATAGCAACAGGAGGAAAAAGCCTCCCTTCTACTGCAGAAGGTGAATCAGCTGACTAGGTACTCATGGGCAACAGAATTATCCTTCTTGTAGTTATCAGTTTCTTACCACTTCAATAAACAAGCATCTACTAATTCTGTAATGTATAGAAAATCAGCCAAAAAATCAGAAAATAAATATAGTAACAAAGGAATCAAATGGAGAGCAGACTAACAATATCAACAATAAGAAATCAACAGCACTAAGATTTTGAGAGATTTTGACAGAAACCTAAGAAAATACAATACACAGAACCAGAAAGAAAAGCACACATCAAAAATTTAAGAGTTGGAAGGAACAAATGAAGGCAAAAGAAAAGCATTCCTTTTAAATAAGTAAAACAGGAGAAAATAGGGTGACTCCTGAAGAACCTCAATTTTTTTCAAAGTTAATACCAGGGATTATAATAAAGTTAATATTCCCTTTAGATTTGAAAATGATCTTACAAGGCCAATTCAATGCATTTCCTTGAACAGAGGCAGCTAAGAGATGTGTGCTCCCTGCCGGGTTTGGAGTGCCTGCTCCGAGGCAGGGGACATGTACAATTACAGGAGCTGACTCAAGTGATCTGGCTTGAAAACAACACACAAATAGCCACTGAAGCACAAAGGACAAACGCTTTCACTTTTAAAATTTCTCTTTCCATTAAACTAAAACCACATTTTTTTAAATACTGTTTTAATCTTACACTACAAGTATAGTGTATGCACTGCATGCAGCAGAAAATCTATCGGGCAGTCTTCAGCATGCAACTGAAGAATCAACAGCACTCTCTGGCAACAGTCACAAAACAAAGTCCTTCTGAATGAGCCAAGAGATGCAACTGAACAAACCAACCATCACTTGGGAAAAACAGTTGATGTGGTTGTGAAAAATCTTGAGACTATGAAATAGTCTTTTTTCCTATAACACAAATTCTGTCTATTGCAGACAGCATAATTCTTAAGTTATTGTTATCAGCCTTAGAATTTGGGGTCAGTAGTGTCACTACCCCTTAGATTAAAATTATTCAGATCTGAATAAACACAGTGCTAAATCTAGACTTCTCATTTCAGGTAACCTGCAGACTACAGGTCATACCATCCTGGTCATAGCAGATTTTTCCTATGAAGCTGTAACATGGAATTACTAAAAATTCAGAAACTTACATCAACCACCCCTATTTTCCATTGCAATCTGGTGGTACATTCTATGGCAGCATAAACTTAAATAGAATTTCCAGGTGAATTTTAATTCTTATGGTCATAATGGTAAGGAGGAAGAAAAGAGAGTGCTAGGGGACTTGCTGGAAGCAGATTATGGTCATATCTTCTATGATAAATCTCCTAATACAAATATGATTGTGCAACAGATGATGACATTTGCTATTAGCAACAGCTGAAAGGTCTTCTTGGCTCCTGATGTGGAGTTAAGGCAGAGAGAAATAAAGAACTTCACAATGCTTTTGTAAATAAGATTTTGATGAAGGACTGAAATTTTAAATTGGATTTCCTGACTTCTGAGTGTATGACAGTCTTTTTTTGAGAGGGAAAAAACCAAAACAACAAACCAGACTGATGTTACATACTACTACATTTCCTGATAATATACTACTACAAATTTTGCTTTGCTTTTTTGCTTAAGATTATGATTATGAATATAATTTTATACATTTCCATATTACCTCTTCAGAACAGCATCATTCATCCAGAAAACTACTATACACTAAAAAACCAAACCAACCAAACACCTCCCACCCAAAAAACCACGCCACAACAGAAACATTAGAAAGCTTTTCCCATGCTTACAAAATATGGAGACAAAATACATTCCGTGCAATCTCTTGGGCTTCAGCTTTATGGTCAATGCAACACTCATTAGATCATTTTTTTCCTCAAGTGTTACAAGGAAAGCCAATTAAACATCAAAAGACTCCGGCTTGTCATGTCAAATTTACTACTTACTGGAACAGTGTGCCTTATTCATCAAATACGTGTTGACTTGGAAGTCACCGTGAACCACATTCTTAACTAATTACAGCAACTGCTACAAATACTGATTATTATTAAGAATAAGTAAGTTAAACTAAAGGCACTAATTATCATAGGTTTTACTTGCCAAGAAACGCCATTCTGTGAAAAGCACACTGCACAATTAAAAGTTAAAAATAAAGAGTTTATTCTGTCCTTAATCATTGCTCCTCCACTGCTACCCAAGAGATAGGAAATGTTCTCCTGTAGCAACCCCAGTCCTGTGCATTGCACTGGGCTCTGCAAACTACACAGCTTTGTTGTGAAGAATGCCTGCCAAGAGAAGGCTGCTCAGAGCTGCCCTACATGGAGTAACAACACCATGTTGGAAACATTATGTCAGACAGTGAATGCAGCACGAGATTCCTCTCATCAAGATGTGTATTATATTATATTATATATTAAGTGGTTTGTTCTGCTTGTGGGATAATATTAAAAGATGCCTGGGCTTCAACTTGGTGGTCAAAGTGATAACTTACACTAACTGCTATGACTTGTAGCATTCTCTAACACTGCCTGTAGCTGAACAGATAGCTTACTTGCTTCAACTGAAATAAATTTTAAAAATAGTTGAAAATTTGTTTTCAGCAAAGTTTCTAATCTGTGTCAACTACTGGTAATATTGCAGTCAGGGAGTCAGAATCCATATTTCTAAAAGAGCCAAAAACATCAAAGGTGGGTGTTTCAATCCGAATATTAAATATGGATATGAGTACAGACACTAAATCACATAATTTTGTTCAGATTCTTTCATAATTTGATTGTGGCAATATTAAAAACTCAAAACAGCTGTTAAATCCACTTTTTTAAATTTAAAATTATTTATACAGCAAACTTTTAGGACTTGGTGCCATTTTATTAACTTCACTGGAACAAAAAATGTCACCATAAACACTAAGTCAACAATAAAAACCTTCATGATCTAGCAGCTAGGTAGCAAAATAAATCCTTTAACAACTATCAAGCTACACTAAAAATAAAATTAGATATAAATTCAAGTTTTAGACTGTGGTCAATTGAGGTCTAGACAAAACCCTATATTTGTTCACTGCCTAGTCTCCAGTCTGCTCCAAGTTTGAAAAGGTAATTGAACTCAGTCTATAATTACTGGATTAGATACAGATGGGCTCTGTACATTTCAGGGGAGGAAAGAACTGTTTTGATTCATTTTATGATTGCCTGTAAGGTCAGACTTTTCAAAATGTACTTTCATCTGTTAAATAGTTTCTCAAAGTCCCAGGGGGACATCTTCAATAACTGATGTTTTAAGCAATTTGAGTCTATCAGATCCAGTCTTTGAATGTAATATGCTGTCCATTTTCTAGAATTATAAATGTGCATGTAGGTTAATTGCTACAACTCAGAGAGAATTTCAAAACTACATTTTTTCAGAAAATTGCTAGTTTTATCCAACAACTGTTACGAATAAATATTTTCAGAATTATTTTGATTTAGGATACAGCATATCTTTGGAAATACAAATAAGTGACACAAATTAGAAATGTCCTTACTCATAATGCCTTCCCATTTGGGGGATGCTCTCTTAGGACCCAAGTGAACAATATTTGAATAGTCTCAATTAAATCAGTTCATTTCTTGCAAAAAAAAAAAAAAAAAGACAGAGAGAAATAGATGTTAATAAAAAATCCTTAGGAACACATGAGAGGAGTTCTTTTCCCACAATCTCTTATTTGAGCCTTTATCCTCATTCTTAGCCAAGGTACAATGTGGAACAAACAACGAGCAAGCATTAAACTTTCACTCAGCTAAGAATTTTTTGCACAGCATTTTCTTCAATTAAATCAACCATAACTCTGCAGACTGTTTCAGTACAACCAGGATTTCATCTTGCATCATTCAATGTCTTGCTCACTTAACAGTTCAAACACTCTGCAAAGGGAATCTAGCTCTGCTCTCATTTAGGAACTCTCAGAGTTACTGTAACAGCAATTTAAAGCAGAAAACACACCATGCAATCAGAAGGCAATATAATAGTTCAGTTCATAGTCTTGAAAGAGGTAGGAAACTTAATTCCAAACAACTTACTATTCAAGAGTTTCAGTTTCTTTGTATTACAACAATCCTCTTCCTTATAAAACTTCAATTAAAAAATATTTTTTTTGTAAAAACATACATTTGTGTTTAAAAAAACCAATATTTCGCTACAACAGTCTTGGTCAAACAAGTTATCTTTGTAGGATCTATATCTAGACATACATCTACAGAGTTGTTCTGCCACAGCCTTGGTATTCAAGCACCGGCAATAAGGATAATTGGAGCTATATTAATATAATATCCTCTGTCTCTGAGTGGGCTAATGAAAAAACACGTTATCTCATGCAATTTCCATTATTAATATTTTATTCATATTATTTCAGACGTTCACAAGAGGGACAAAGCCTGACAGCAGAACCAACCACCACAAAGCCCCAGCAGAAAGACACATCCTAATAACCAAATTATTTGTGTGCCGGCTCAGAGAGAAGATCCTGTCCATCACCATCAGGCTGCACAGAATTCCCACCACAACTTACAAGTCTCAGCAAAAAAAGAAACTTGTTCTGCTGCATTTAAAGAACTGATTGATACAAATCAGTTTGTTCAAAACACTTCAATCCATACAATGCCTGCAAGCAGACTATGCTTTCTGCAGTAGCAGCTCTTTTTTAAATGTAAGAGCATCAGCAGCAACCATATTATAAGCAAATAAAAGTGGTCTTTGAAATGAGCATGCAAATTTACTCAAAAGGTAGAATCCATTAATATTTGTATTACCTTCTTCCCCCACATCTCTAATGGATATTTTGAATGTATTTCTTTAAAACTGAAATAATACTCATATATAGAATTTGCATGAGAATGTGCACAATTCAGTTAAGTCTCAATCTTTACTTAAGAGCTATATAGAAAAGGCTTCTTCTCCTTCCTTGTAAGCAACAAAGTTTCCTTCAAAATTTACACATGCCTTATTTCCTCTAAAAAATAAAACTAAGTATTTCAAGTGTATTGTGGAAATCCACATACTATTCCTGAAACTACTGTAATTTTTTAGACAACAAATTGTGAAGAAATGGTCAAGTAAGTGAAATAGCCAGGACATAGCACTACACATTCTGTATACTGTAACACGTCAAAAAATAAATAGAATATAAGAAGTTACACTAAGCCATATTTTAGACCAACTAATTAGCTCTTTGGTATTTTTTCCTTTTTCTTCTCCTTCACATTTTCACTATCTGTAGTAAGTATTTGCTGTACAGTCTGTTACATAATATTAAAACCCATTAGAAACTGTATCTGAGCTCTCATAAGTATTTCCCATCTATAATTAAAGAGATTCCACAATGAGCTAAAAATTTTGGGAACTGAAAGCAACATAATCAAGAAAAACAAGTGTATTCTTACAAGCTAGTCTCAACTCACATTACGTTGTACAATTATATCTTTATACAATCTTTAAAAAAAAATATATCTTATTCATGTATATTAAACAGTCAGTATGCAGACTACAGCGATGTGGCACTATTTAATCAACAATTACCTCATAGTGAGTCCTTCAGGGCTAAAATAAATTATATGATATTATATATATATATATATATATATATATATAATAAATATATATAATAAAATTTAACCATCTTTGTACACCACTCATCCCCTGAAATCTGTGGGGAAGAAATCTGACAATTAAGAAAACCAAACATTAAAAATGGTTGTTTACTTCACAGCAACAAACTTCTGTGGCAGATTAAGCACCCTGTGAAGTCAAATACAGCTATTTTATTTTAGAAATACTAGCATGATTTGTTTCCTATAAGTTCATTTAGTATTAAAAACGAAGAGAGAACATTCATACATTTGCACAGTCCAAGGTCAGACTGATCAGAGTCACAGGTCACTGGAGCAGCAGCCTGTGGAAAACCAGTATCCAATTCCTTGCTTCGGTAGGAAGCAATAGGGATACGCGTGTCCCGTACGTGAGAAGGAATTCCAGAGCCATCTCTGTGCATTAACTGCTGCATTACTCGTAATCCACTTGATTTAAGAGATTTCAAGTGACACAGAAACTAGTAAATCAAGGATCAGCTGAATCACACCTGAAATAATGCATCCTACTTGCAGCACTGTATCTTATTTTGCTGTTCAGAGGATCCATGAAGAAATCAGATTTTTTTACTTGTGATCGTGTGTCATAACAAAATAAGGTTAAAGGATTTCTCACAACAAGGTAGATTTTTCAGACTTTAGATCATTTTTGTAGCTCTGTTAATAAAAAAAAAAAAAACCAAAACCCAACAAAGCAACATCCCACCACTACCAACTTCTGAAAAAGGTTAACATCAGAACTGGACACAACATTTTGCCACTTGAACAGTGCTTTACACTTTCTCTTTAAGTGATGATTCCCTCTATGTTTCATTAAACTTACATCTTATAAAAACTTAAGTTCCATTATTTTGCTATTGGCTTCTATCCGCAATATTTACTAGGAGCCAAAACCACCAAATTATGCCCTACTACAGCCACAACCAGAACCAATAAATGCCACCTTTACACATGCAAAGGTAACATCATGCCCAAGAAATACATACATATATTTAATACAAGTACATTTGTATATATGTAATAATTTTTCCATATAGTTGAATGAGGAATGCCTCAATTTAAGCCTACCAAAGGAACACTTTCCCTTGAATATCACAGTAGAAACTGCACCTGGCATCACACTGTCCAGCTGAACAGACCTAAAGAAAATAACACATAACAAAGCCAATGGAAAAAAAAAGAATTTTACATTAATAAAAAATTTGTAGCTGTCACTTGAAAACTAGTATGCAAGAAGGTTCTGAAAGAAGAATATCCCAAGAACACACACATCTGTTTAATATTACAAGCCAACTGTCAACATCCTAAGTGAAGTTTTAATTTAATATTTTTTCTTTCTTGATGTTTTACCTTTAGTCAATGCCTTGTGAGAGTATCAGCTTTCTATAAGAAACTGTTAAATATAAAGAAATGTTATTGTAGCATGTTTATAAAATCATAGTTCGAGAACTTTTTATTTTTGTAAGGCCTGACCACAACTTAATTATCTGCAGGACATTCCAAGATCACTATTGCAAGCTCCAGTTCCCAAGCAATTTTACACAATATCTACTGTACAGGACATACAGCACTGCACATACCACAACATGGTAGTGTTTCGAGAAGTCACCATTAGAGCCTTTAGACATGGTTTTTATTTCCAATAAATATGTTTCTCTACTAATCATTAAACGGTTTTCATCACCACTACATGGTTGTCTTTCATGCCTGCTTGCTATCAGTGTTTATTTTAATGTAAGTGAACAAGTAATAAAAAAGGCAGATACCATGTATAACATGCTGTCTGTTACACACCAAGTGTCCTAAGGGCAGTATGTTCTTCTACAGCTCACACATTTTTTTTCCTTCTTTTCCAGGAAAAAAAAGGAGTAAAAGAAGGAAACAAAACTTGTTGATTTGGAGATAGGGGAAAAGTGAGACCACTAGCTCACCCAAAAACTCTCACAGGAAAGCTAGAAATTTTTAAAAGAGATATCGTGGAAGTCCTGGGAATTCAAATTTGTTTTTCAAAACATCCAAATCATCTGAAAATAGTCAAGAAAAAAAATTCCATCACGCAATTACATCCAGATTTTACTTGCCAGTCTTAAAACCAGCAGATGACACAAGATTTTTATAACTCAGAATTCCAAGAGTCTGTTTTCCTCCCCAAAACACCAAACACTTTGGTTTCAACCCATAACTGACAAACTCCTGTTTTCCTACCCTTTTAATCAACTCTCCCCTTTTCTGGGGCTGATGACTCTGGCTACTCTGCACTCACAGGCACGCTGCTGCCAGAGCCAGGGAGGAGTCCCCAGGACACCCACGGGGGGCTCCTGTACAGCCTGAGGCTCCCTTCACACCTCCTCTTCTACCCGACATGCCTCAGGTGTGTATTTTATTCCAGGAATCCCCACAAGTCCTGCAGCAAGATTATTTCTGGTCTTCTAAATATAGTGAGAATTTACTTGGACCTTGGCTGAACACTGAAGGCCTCAGATTTTTTTACCATAAGAAAAATAAAGAAATATATGGAAAAACCTTATTAAAATTATAGTTATTCTAGTCAGAATATTAGAATAATACTTTATATTAGAGGTTGAATAAATTTAGGAGTAAAACCGAGACCCCTTCTCTTATTTTCCACCACTAACCAACATAACATTTGAGAGCTTATGCATATTCTCACAGAACCTCCACCAACATCACTTGAAACCCACTTCACTCTTCCTACACAGCTGAATAACTGAAAAGGTGGGAAACACCAGTCAGTTGCATCTACAGAAATTTCTATACACAAATGAAATATTCAATTTATAACTGTGTGATTACCTCCATATTCAAAACTGTTTAAAAGTCCACCAAAAAAAATTCAGTGTGAAATGATAAGTAATCTATTAATAGCAGAAAATCAAAGCGTGAAAGAAAGTTGGATTACTTTTAATTTTATCAGTTTTTTGTTTGGTTTGCTTTTCAAATGCTGGACAATACCTGCAGAAATAGAATATATGCAAAATTGAGTCGATGCAGAACACGCACTTTTCTACAGGTCTCACCAACCTCCATCAAAAGAGAAGGCAGAGTGAGAATGAAAGGGTAAAAAGGGACAACAAACACCCAATCAATATAAAACGTAATTTTTTGCCAGACAGAAAGTCTTGACAAACCACCCTGAAGCCAGGAAACTTGCATTTTCAAAAAAGTATCCATCATTTAACATTCTATGCAATTATATCATAGTGTAATATTTTTAACACTAAAGATAATTTTCCTCAAATTACTGGAAATTATTCACACCTCCAATTTTCACCCCTCAATTGCTCTCACTGCTGAAGCTATCATGCCAGGTTTTAATATTTGGCAGTTTGAAAAATATTTTCAAGTATAGGGGACTGAAGTTTCAAAGACAGAGCATATAATTACATAATCTTTCACTGAAAAATTGTATCCTTTTATCTAGGGTGAAACACACAAAAATTTAATCGACTCATTACCAAAAAATCACAAGCTATCAGCTCAGCATTACAGCAATAACTAGGCCTGATGACCAAAATGAGTCTCAATTAGCAAAAACACACGTGTGAGCACTACTCATTGAAAGTAATGATATGTAACCAATTTTGGTGAGAAGTTCAAACACCCTTATGTTTTAAAATAGCTGTTCTCTGAGATTAAACTTATTCTTGTGAAGCATATTTTACATCCTAAATAACAATATCTCCTCATTTTATTAGTATTTCAATATGCTTCAGAGTTTAAACCAATTAATATATGTGGTGACTCAGAAATTCTGTTTGATAATTGTCACAGAGGAGAAAACTCCTTAGCCCAGACTTGATTTAGCACAAGAGAACAAAAGAAGTTACTCTTCCAGTGTCCAAGAACATCCATCTCTACCCAAGTGAAGAAGCAGGATGCAGAATGCACAGAAAGGACTGCAGGATGCTGGGAAGAGTCACAGCTAAGACCTTCTCTGGGCTGCTATCCACCAATATTGTTCCATTTTCAAAAAAAGCAGAGGAGGAGAATAATCAGACACCTTGAAGCTACCAACTTCCAGGGAAATCAGCTTTATTTTGGCCTCAGTATTAATAGCTGGAAAAATAAACCCCACAGTGGCAACACTTAACAAATCACACCAATATTCTTCTGCATTTGCTTGTTTTTATGTTCATTTCTGTCCCGAACAAGAGATTATATTTCAAAATACACAAATATAGAGCCCAAGGCTTATAGCAATGGCAGTGCATAAAAGTACTCAAAACAATGAGCTGATCATGCTCCAAAATCTTTGATAAAGAATGCAGAGAAACACCAAAAAGTATAAAGGCATCAGTTAAATTCAGTAACCTGAAAATATCAAATTCCAGCTTTTTGCTCCCTTCTTCCACTTCTCTTCCTCTCTTCCCTATTTAGATGAACTATCACAAACTAACAGAATTTCCTGATATTAATTATCTTTTTTTTCCTCATATCTCTACCTCTAATATTAGACTGTATTTTCTACAACCTTGATCATTCCATTTTCTTCCAACTATACCTGCACACTTTTTGTTGTCTATCTTTTCCACTGTATCTCTCCAGCTTTTCAGACACCTCGAGGCCCACCACCTTGCCCCTAACCCATCTTTCTCCTTCAGAGGTTATGCTAATTTAAATTATGTTTAAAGAAAGAAGGAGGCTACCATGATAAACCTCAGCCTTCTTCCACTTCCAACATTTGCTCTACAAATGTTCTACAAATGCTCTACAAACTTCCACAAATGTTATCCTTATTTGTGGGAGGATGAAAAAGTAAGAACTTGCAAAAGGTGTCACCTTAAGGGAACACCACAAAAAGCTCATAGTTACCAGTTGCAGGAAACAACAATTCCTCCAATTCCAAGCCAAGAAAGAACCTCCCACAACCAGCCTGGAAGGAGGTGACGTGAGGACGAAGACAACATCCTCAAAATGGGAACTGCAGTGTTAGATTCTTTTGGACTCCTCAGCACCACATGAGGTCCAGTTAGTCAAAACAAAATTAACAGGCAACTAAGGAAAGTTGTCTCCCAAGCCAACTTTCAATCCTGCTGTTCTGTTAAATTCAAAAAATAATTCCCATGGAGTTGAGAATGTACTTTAAAACAAACAAACAAGGCAGGGGGAAACAATGACAGACATTTGCACAGACATTTCCCAAAATGTAGGAGTTCATAACTTTTCCCCAAGGCCAGCCAATACCCTCCTCACTGTTTTTGAAGTGACTTTTGCTAAAACCAGAAGCATCACATGGGGAACATTAGTGATTTGGCATTTAGTCCTAATGTACTGAACAAGGTCAGCATTTCATTCTTCTTTAACCAGCTTTTTATATGTTTCTCATCTACTAATTAAAATTATCGTCTTTCCCTTCCGTCTCTCAGACTAAACTTCTCTAACAAGGATGAAGGAAATGAGAAGTAAAACCAATAAATGCCCATAATAAAAAACTAACATTAACTGTAATTTGCAAAGGGGAAGAGATAAATCTGAGATATTAGGCAGCAGTACACTGTAACTCCCTATTTGAAAAAGTACAATTTAAAATTATACTTTCTCCCTACAACATGGGGGAGGGAAACCCATGTGCACGTAAATAAATACAAAATGCAACATCATCAGTGAACTTTGGGGGAAAGAGTGACTGTTCATTAACCGCTCATGAGAGAAGAAGGAATTCATCCTAATGACCTCAGCAATGGGCCCAATTTAATAGAATTTATCTCTCATTAAAAGTTAAGTGAAATCACTCACTGTCCAAAATTTGGCACAGTCATTCATTTCTAATAAAGACTCTAATTTGGCTACACCACAAACAGTATATATTTCCCCTGCATTCAAATATTCTCTCATGGGAGTTATTCTTATGCAATCAGTAGAGTTAAAAAAATCTTATTAAATAGCCTTATTAAATCAGGTTATAATTTTTTTTTAGTTGGAGTATAAAACCAAAACCATTAAAGCACACAACTAGCCATTTTTGGCCATTTCCCTCACGGCACTGGTAAGTATCAGCAATTCAATTACAACAGAAGCAGTTCACTACATGACCACGCAGTCTTTGGTGCCCTGCCTGCATTAGCCCACAGTGCTGCTACTCTTGGATATGGAAGTTTTAAGGATTAAGTCCTTTTCAGTTCTATTTTAGACCTGGAGAATACATGTCCTATCTCATAAAAGTTAATACAGCAAACTGATTATTTCATTATTTTGGCTATTTCCCAGTCTTTTGAAAAGCTCATATATAACCTGAGTCATTCTGGAGTCACCAACATGAACTGGACTCAGAACCAGCATCACAATAATTACAGTTTATGCCAATAAAACATTTCATATTTGCCATTTTTATTTTTCTACACCTTTCAGTTTTAGAACAGGGATGGTGTTACTCCCAGCACCAGTACACCGAGTATGTGCCGCTCACTGAAGTTATGATGTATCTGAAACCAGTAGAGAGTGGAAAAGCCTGTGGACCTCCCAGTCTGAAAACCAACCTTTTCTTTATCATGTTAGAATTGTATTAAGCACAAGGAATCCTCTGAAATCTAGATCTCTAGTTTTGATCTACTAATATTTTTCAAACTTTCTATTTGTAAACACCTAGAAATTTTCCAGTGAGTCTTGTCTTTCTCTACTAGCACTGTGTACATTACACCATTTCAGTGGCTCAATTTTATCCTTGGTACCTCTTCAAACAATCCTGAACACTCCGAAAGGGATCAGAAAGTATCTATGTTTAAAACCACTCCCTTTTAGTTGTCCTATGTCAGCAATTACATCATGCTTTTCAAGGTGGTCCTCTATAATCAGTTTGGGGGACCAGCTCCTGGCATTCCAGGGCACTCCCCATACCTTTTTTAGACTTTATTTAATGCAGTGACAGTGGCAATGAACAAACCATAACTCCATATACAAACACTCCTACCTTCTTCTGTCCTAGCTGAATGCTCTAAATACCAGTCTGTACAAAGATGTGCAGGAATATCTCAAATCTGGCACCAAGGCAAAAAAATCAGCTCTCCATCTCTTCTAATAGCACTGCTATTTTAAATTATCCCACAGGTTGCATTCCAAACAATGAAATAAGTTGGATTTTCACAGGTACACATGAATAGCTGTTTTACATACAAAATTAAAGGGTAAAATAAAATTATAAAGTCACCCCTGCCCTATGTGTAGGCAAAGAAAAGTACTACAGAAGTCAAGTGGCCTTGTGATTAAAAGGTTTGCTTAAAATTTATATTCAATGTCATTTGTTCTGGCTTTCACAAGAACCAGTTTTGGAGACAAGTTTTATGTGGGGATTTTTCCTCCTCATTACACATTTGTACAGAGCAGCTGAACATAATTTTTGTGTGAGTATTGGCCTATTGTACCATTCTTTTTTTTTGAAGAATCAGTTAATCATCCTACAGAATCCATACGCAGAACTCATATGAATAACAGATGTTGAAGCCTCATGAATCTGGCATCCTTATGTGTTCAACAGCTTCAAACATGGACATTTGATCATTCTGAAAATTTGCACTTAAATATTTAGAAGCATTTAACCTTTCAAATTTTCCATTCTCACGGATATTTATTCAGATATGCCTGATATTGTTTTTGAATAATTTGTGTTCCAACTCTTCAGTTTTTAGTTTTTCACAAAACCTTAAATGATTTTCCAAAGCAAAACAAATTTTATTCAAGACTGCAATTAAATCCACCATGAAATCCTGCTTGATTGTTCATTTATATTTATTTCTGTTTATCAGCTGTATCAGCCTTGATTCCATTTCTCAAACACAAATTGAACAGTCAGCAATCATAAAAAGTTCTTGTTCCTTCTATATTTTCAAATATCTAAGAAATATATTTGACAGATGATATTCCCAATTGCTCTTATGTGCCATAAAAAAGTAAAAGGAAAGGCCTTTAGGAGTCACATTTCCTAATACTGTCCTAAAACAACAGCTCAAATGCCAAATACTTTGCAAAACTGACAATCTTTTAAAACATCCAAAACAGCAGACTTAAGGCATTGTAAAGCTGTGAACCAGTGTCACATAAACTGGGACTCTGAACTGCTTATGTTTGTCACTGGGCACTTACTGGGAGCCCAGGTTTTTTTACTTAAATACTTCTGCTCTAATCTTTAAAATTCTTCAATCATTCAGCTGAATCCCAAACCTGACACCATACCAAGGAACAAATGTATTGGATTTGTGTGGCAAGGTTTTGGTCGTGGGGGACTACAGGGGTGGTTTCTGTGAGAAGCTGTCAGAATCTTCCCCCATGTCCAGCAGAGGCAATGCCAGCTGGCTCCAGGACAGACATGGCCTCAGCAAGGATGAGCCCAGCAGCAACAGTGGCTGTGCCTCTGGGATAAGCGAGCTAAGAAAGGGGTGAGAAGGTGCCACTGCCCAGCAGCAACTGCAGCGGGAGAGAGGAAAAACATGTGAGAGGCACAGCCCTGCAGACACCAAGGTCGGTGCACAAGGAGGGGCAGGAGGTGCATCAGATGCCTGAGCAGAAGCTCCCCTGCAGCCCCTGGTGCAAGCCATGGCAAAGGCAGCTGTGTCCCTGCAGCACATGGAGACTCCATGGTGGAGCAGGTGGACACCCACAGGCAGCTGTGAGCCCATGGGAAGCTTGCACAGCCTCCTGGCAGGACCTGTGGAGAGAGAAGCCCACACTGGAGCAGTTTTACTGGCAGGACCCCACGAGGATCCACACTGGAGTAACTCACAGAGGACTGTCTCCTGTGGAAGAGACCCTCCCCTGGACCAGGGGAACAGTGTGAGCAGTCCTCCCTTGCACAGGAAGGAGCAGCAGAGACAACATGTGAGGAACTGACCTCAGCCTCCACTCCTTGTTCCTCTGTGCCACTGGTGGGAAGGAAGTAGAGAACTGAGAGTGAACCTCAGCCTAGGAAGATGGGAGGGATGGGGGAAAAATATTAAGAGTATGGTTTATTTCTTATTATCCTCCTCTGATTTGACTAGTAATAAATTAATTTCCCCAACTCAAGTTGATGTTGCCCATGACCTTGCTGAGAGATCACTCCCTGTCCTTACCTCGACCCATAAGCCTTTCATTCTATGCCCCCTCTCCTGCCCAGATGAGGAGGGCAGTGATAGAGCAGCTTTGGTGGGTACCTGGCATCCAGTCAGGATCAAACTGCTACAACTACATAAGCCTACACAAAAGTATGAAGAAATGCAAACTTTAGTAACCCTGGACTGCATTTTAAACAGCCATGTCACCATAAAGCCTAAGAGAAAGAAAATATTTTGTTTTCATTCACTAAGAAGCACTAACATACACATAAATTCTAAGTCTTTTATAAATTGCAAGTAATGGAAAGTCTGTCACTGTAACTGTAGCTTTCCTGTAGCTACAAGATGCTGATGATCCTTAACAATAATTTCTTACCTGGTCCTAGACATTATGCAGATGGTGAAGAGATTGAGAGGTGTCAAAAACTTCCACCATAAAAAAAACGTAAGTCACATTATGTATCAGACAACCCAATGGTTGTACAATGACAGCTGACAGACCAAAAAACCCCAGACTATATAAACAGTGGTGGGTCAATGCCAGGACAAAGAAAATCCTTTCAACAGCTCAGAGCCGTAACAGTCATCTTG
This sequence comes from Passer domesticus, assembly GCF_036417665.1. Classification (NCBI taxonomy): domain Eukaryota; kingdom Metazoa; phylum Chordata; class Aves; order Passeriformes; family Passeridae; genus Passer; species Passer domesticus. The sequence continues at coordinate 71,183,512 of NC_087477.1, forward strand.
GATTTATATGAATGAAACAATTTTATCACAGTTTAATAACCAACACCAGCCTCTGCAACTAACATTACCACGGTTATAGATGAGCTCATAACATCCATGTGTTAAGAACTTAGTCTCAAATACAAAAACTTCATCAGCTCCACAGACACTGCAGCAGTCTATAACAATATCTTATTCTTCTAGCTGCAGTTTCAATGTTTTATTCACAAAATAAAATGATGTTCTGTGGTCTGGTGAGCTGTTGGCTCACTGTCTCAAAGGTACAGGAGTTAGAGAACAAGGCCAGTGCACCTTGCTCCTTCTCACTGACCAGCTGCCAACAGGAACCATGTGTTTACACAGCAACACACTGCAGCTTTTGCCTCTTCTCCAAAGTCATGTGTGTATAAGTACCATTAATTACAACCATTGTCCCCCTCAGAGCAGGGAGGGTTCAACTCATCCCCCTTGGCACTAGCTGTTTACTTCACCTGCTGCTCTTACAAATTAAACAAGAAATTTTTCTCCACACCTCTGTCCTTCTTTCTGTTGTCTGGACAGCGCACTGAGGAAACTTAGAAAGGGTGAGTTCAGAGAAAAAACTGGGATCATCAGGAAACAGCAGCTGTGAACAGGGGTAAGCCAAAGAACCGGGGCAGAAAAAAAGGATATGGCTATAGCATGCTGTCATTGCACAGGACCACAGCAGGGCAAGGAGAAGATGGAGGCGAGTGTAGGCTTGAGTATGAATAGAACTTTAAAAAACAAAACCAAACTTGGGAATAGGCAAGAGCAAAGAAGCCCTGGTAGCAGAAAGGTAAGGGGGAGCAAAGACAAGAAGGGAGGAAGAGGTTGGCACGAACCTAGTCTGAGACTGTAAATACTTTGAAATACAGACACAGAAACTGTGAAGGAGGAATCAAAATGCAGAGATAACACTAGTGGCAATGGGGCAAAAGGCTTGTTCAGAGAAACAAACAAATACAGGCTATAAGAGTATTCAGAATGGATACCTAAAACCCTCAGATCTCCTTGTGCTTCTCTGCTTCTATAAACCACTTGTGCATTTCTCATTTAGTCCCAAACTTGCCAATCCATTCTGTAAGTCTGTCTCCTCAGAGTTCCTTAGTTTTCCAACATGCAGTCCCAGTGCTTTATCAAATACATGTTATTCAAACCCTGCCTTTGACTCAGAATGGAGGAAAGCCATACGCAACAAGATTGTTTTTACAAAAGGACTATGGACTGAAGACTGCTGTTAACGCCGATCATCCTTAACTTCTCAGTGTTTGTCTTTGCAAGTCTTAAAACGTTCCGATGACCTTTGTACACGCAATCTGCCCAGGGCTGGCACCTGACTGCCACAGGGTGTGACAGCGGAACCACCCCGCCAAAGGCGGCGCGCAGGGAGCAGCGCTGCGGGCGCACACCAACGCATGTGCCATGGCAGCGCTCTGTTACGTGGCAGCCGGCAGCAGGAACCACGCAGGCACGGCGGATCCGCACGGACACAAGCGCAGCCCCGGCAGGAGGGCCCGCAGAGCCCCCGGGAGAAGCCGCGCCGCGGGGAACGCGGGCGGCAGGCGGGCTCGGAGCCGGCCCCGGCAGCGCCGGGCCCCGGCTCTCACGCCGCGCTCCCAGCCCACACCCGTGTGGGAAAGTGCTGCCCCGGGGCTCTCTGCGGGCGGCTCCCGGGCCCGCTCGCTCTCCCCGGGGAGCGCTGGACGCTCCGAGGCGGCGGCGAGGGCCGGGCTGCCCGCCCGGGAGGAGCCGCCGCCGCCGGCCCCGGCTGCCCCTCGCCCTCCCCCCGGGGCCGCACTCACCACCTCCCGCGCCCTGCTGGTGAAGTCGCTTTTGGAGCGGGCGGTGCCCCGCTTGAGCAGCTCGTCCCTGGCGCTGTCCCCCGTCACCGCCACCCCCAGCGCTTTGTTGCGCGTCTTCACGGTCTTCACGCTGGCCTTGAAGAGCAGGGTGATGTCCACCGCCATGGCGGCCGCCGGTGCCGCCGCGCGCCCTTCCCCGCGCAACGCGGCCCCGCGCGGCGCGTTCCGGCTGAGGGGCGGGGAGGCCGCGCCAGGCCGGGGCCGCCCGGGATAACAGCGCCGTGCCAGGGACGGGAGGGAACGGGATGGGACTGGGTGGGACGGGAGCCGTGCCCCGGCACAGCCTGCGCGGGTAACCAGCGCTGCGTGAACGCTGTGCGGAAAATGGAACACGTACGGTGTAAGGACCCCCCTGCAGAGCGTCCTGCCAGGTGTAGCCAAGCAGTGCTGGGGAAAGGCAGGCTAATTAGAGTTGATTAATTCATATTAACGAGATCTGCGCTGCGGTCTGGGGTGGGCGCTGGTGTGAGGCTCCCCTGGGCAATGCCATTAGTGTGATCAGACGCTGCTCTGTTCTCCCTGGTGACAGGGACAGGACCCGAGGCAATGGCCTGAAGTTGTCTCGGGGAGGTTTAGGTGGGGTGTTAGAAAATGTTCTTCTCCCAGACAGGATACTGGCACAGGCTCCCCAGGGAAGCAGCCACAGCGCGAAGCCAAGGGGAGTTTGGACACTTCTCTGGCACACGCTGTGACTCTTGGGGTGTCCTGTGCGGCACCAGGACTTGGACCCGATGATCCTGGTGGGTCCCTTCCAACACAATATTCTGTGCTTCTGTGAGTCCGTGTATGCCCCATGACCACGTGTAGCCGTGATATTTTCTGAAAAATCCTCTGCTAGGATTTTTCCCGTCCTGAGGAGCTGAGAGCCTCAGGAAAGAAATCTAAACAATAACTATCTGCTGCTGTGGAATGCAACAGGTGCATCTTCCATTGGTCCATGTGGATTGTTTTCAATCAGTGACCGATCACAGCCACCTGTGCCAAGGCTGTGAGCAGGCACAGGATTTTGTTATGCATTCTATTCTATGCTATTCTTGTCTTTGTAGCCTTCTGATCTTTCCTCTCTCTCTTCTTTTAGTATAGTTTTAATGTAGTATTTTAATATAATATATAACATAATAAATCAGCCTTCTGAGCAAAATGGAGTCAAGCCTCGTGTCCTCACACATGGAGCATTCACCACAAGAACCACGTATCCCTGTGTTGGCAGAGCACCCTTGTCACGCACCTGGAGTGTGCAGTGATGGTTTCCTCTGCAGAAGAGAAAGCTGACTTCCCAGGTCCCCGATCTGCTGCCATCCTGCACGGGGCAGTGTCACATCGGTGCCTGCAAGATGTATCACAGTGCTTGTAATCTGATTCCAGAATAAACTTTGTGAAATAACCTTTGTTATAAATGCAACTTTATTATAGTGTTCTGTGCAGTGGCCTAGGTATGTGAGATTACGTGGCACAGTGGAGAAAGCTTTTGACCAAATAACCAGTGGTGGTGTTTATATAAATGTGCTTATGCATACACATGTGCCACCCAATGCTCTGGGATCCAGCAGACACCATGTAGTTTTGAACTGTCCTTTCACTGACCAGAAACACATTCATTCCCTCACACAGTCTCCAAAGAACACAATTTCAAAATCCTGCCTCACCCCAGCAGACTGAAACTTAATCAACCAGAACTATTTTTCCTATCTACTCCAGGTATCAGGCTTTCTTCTCATGTTGATTACTACTCTGCTTTCAGTTCAGTTCCCATCAATTCTGCCTTGGCTGTATACTAGTGGTTCCCTCACAGTTATATTGTAATTAGCATTCATTCATACTTTGTTATTATTGTTCTATTTTAAATTGTGTTTTTATTGTGGTATGGATACATATTTCTAATTAAAGGAATAAACTGTTTTAAGTCTCTGTCCTCGGTGCTGGATTTACCACGAGAATATATTTAAGGCATTAAATAAGTGGACAATGAAGGAGATTAAAGATGTCATTCCAGGAATGCCAGCTGTACTTGATTGAACCCTGAGCCAAATGCTTTCTCTTTCAAGATTAAGAAATTCAGTATAATGATACTTCAGCAAAGGACGTGTTTAATAAAGCTATGTGAAACACACACATAGTAAATCAGATCCTTTCAGGTATGTTCCCAATATTGATGGATTTTCTTTTCCTGGCATTACCAAAACCTGAGCAGTCACATTTAATAAACTTTCAGGAATGACTTGATCATGCTGACATCCTTAGTCTTAGACTCCTTGAAGACACTTCTGAGACATGTTCATGAATGCTACCTTTAAGGTAATTTTCATGTGCTGTAGTTCTGCCATCCTTATCATAATTAATAACTCGTTCCACATGCACATTCTTTCACAGGCCAGTTTTTGTCAGTAGAAATAAGAAGGACACCTCTTGGCCCATGGTAGTGTGCTGCTGAAAGTGTGCATGGTAGCATTAACCCGTGGTTTGGTGCACATTCAACTATATGGTTTGTTCCCATATTTAATGAAGCAAAGATTTACACTCCTTTAAAGTATTCTCATTTAAGTGACCATGGGATAAGAATCTACAGAGTTTTTCTATTAGAGCGCTGCTTTTTTTTTACATTTAAACTGTAGAAATATGAAAGATATTTTGAAATTTTGAACTTCACCTTCCCTTCCTGCTTTTAGAAAGAAAAAAAAAAAAAAACCAAAACAATGCATTGGTGATTGTGTCAAGTAATAGTTTAATTATTTTCTAATGAGATTTAGATTTTTTTAAATAGCTGGAATACTCTATACATATTTTGACCACAAAAAGGAATCTACAGTTCATTAAAGCAGAGTAAATTTTAACAGACCTGCTGTATTTTACCTCCTAATTTTGCAAAGATTTATACACATATTAAACTACTTTGAATACTCCCACTGAGGTCAGTGGAACCTCACCAGGCACACACATAACTCTTTTACTAGATCAGGACCTTAGATGGAAATTCTTTGGGAGCAAGGTCATGTCTTTATTCCTACTTTTACTTATTTATTTGTACTTTATGCATCTGACCAGTAGTTACTGAAAAACACCCTGAAACAGTAATAGTAATATTACACAACCAGTTTTGAACCTCAACAGTCTTAAAACTTCAATTCCAGCCCAAGGAAATAAACAGAGACACGTTTTAGAAGAAACAGAGTATTAAAATTCCATATAGCTGATCTCATCTGTCAGAAATAGACTGACCAGTTAATCTGGCAAAAGAAAAAGTTAAAGTACCTTTTTAATGTGAAAGAATGTTGCTCAAATGGTCTAACTCATTAGGTATATAATACCCAGGGCCTCTGCTGTAGAGATAGATAGCTTTGGAGATTACAACTGCTTTAAAATCAGTTGCTGAGAACTGGTGCCCAGAGCTTTCATTTGAACTTGATCCGAGCTTCCTGTATACAGTAACTGCATCTCCTCAGCAGTCATTTGCACTTCCACAGCCACCTTCTTTTAAAAGCTTAGAGCTTACTTTGGAGCAGATATGTTTCAATAGTACATGCTGGAGCTTCCTGTAATTGCTAAAAACACTCACCTTGAAATTTAAGATGTTAAGGTTGGAGTGAAATTCCAAAAACACGCACAAAGCACTACAGTCCCACCACAAGCAATGCAGGTGAATTGGTGAGACCACATGCACTGTGCACTCTGTAGTGTCCTAGCAGGAGCATTGTCTGGAAGAGAAGAAATTAGGACATTGCAAACTACAACAGTTTTGTGTTCAGTGTGAGGACAGCAAACTGATCATCAGGTCTTGGTATACCTGCCTGCTTAATAGGCAGTCCTAGGAAAATCTGCCAGTGAAAAGTTTATGTTTCCCTGTGATTATCAATCAATGTGCCCATTAAAGAGAGGCTGATGGGGTTGTCTCAGAGACAGGTAACTTGTCAAACTGTAATTTCCTTTGGTGTGGAAGACAAACAAAAGGGAAAAAGCTCCTGAACTTCCTCCCAATGTTATAAAGGTCCTAATTTGGCACAGGCAATAAAAAGCTACATGTGGTCCATTTTATACTTTTTTTTTTTTCTGGCATAAACCCAGTAACCTTCTTTATGTGATGGCAGTGTTGCAAACTGAAGAGAATATCAAGAGGAAGGCAATTTGCTCACAGTGCACATTTGTAACCAAAACAAATCAGAAATCATTGATGACAATTTGAACTTTTAAGCCAGTAGTGTGCATACTTACTGGCTTACACTCAAAGTAAATACAACTTTGTGGATGTGCAGAGAAATCTTCTTCAGTGTTTAAAAGTGGGGCTGGAAGACAGTACAACCTGTACAAGGGAAGTATGGTCTCTTCATTGAAACAAAGTTTTGTGGAAAGAATGGATATGAACTGCAACTTTTGTTGTCTGTGGCCACAAATATTGACTGCTAGAAACCAGTTCAACTGGCAGGAGAGTGATCTTCCATTGTTAACACATGCAAAAGTGATGGTAGGGTGGTCCTTACAAAAGGATGGTTAAAACAAAAATGCAAAAAGGATAGAAAAATTAAAATGTAGAAAGAACCTGTTTAAAGAATTATTGTAAAGGAGAAGAGGGGGGAAATGGAAAGTGCTTCTCTGAAGTTATTTACAGACAATGACAGGAGAAAGGAAGTTATGAGATCTTGACCATTTTTTTCAATTTTCTCATAAGAAGCTCAAATCCTGCTGTGTACATAACAAACCATCCAACATGATGGTTGGACGGGCATTGAATTGATGTTATTTTATGTGCTTTGAAAGAGGAAAAATCAAATTGGAATTTTAATTCTGTTTCAATTGATGTAAACAGCAATGACCAACTGATATGTCGGGGAAACAATGTATTTTTTAATGCCTGAATGCCTCCCACAGTTACAGGGTCAGAAATAACAATAAGCCAAATCAAAGAAATTTCCATTGCTGGGATTTGAGTCAGGCCCAGCATACGTCACTACAAATCCTACAAGGTCTTTGCCAAACCCACAAAGGACTGGAGTAATTCCATAGCTCCATTTGGACATTTCTGAGGTTAGCAATGGCTCACTATCTGCTGGATATCATGCAGATTAGCAGGAGAGTGGCTTGTCCAGTCACCTTTACAGTAACTAAAACCAGTAAAGGCACAAAATTAATTGATATTGCAATACTCAAAATTAACTTATCTTTAGTTCTATTACTTTAAGCTTCTCTATGTTCTCCCAATATTTCCCTGGTTTTGTTATAACTAAGCTCCCTGACCCTTTTCATGGCTCAGCTGCCCAGAGCATTACTGTGGGTACAAGGGAAGGGATGGGAACAAATTGCTTGTGGAAGAAAGTGTAGGAAGGCTCTGCAACAGCCCCAGCTCAGACTGGTTTGTTCTGTCAGTGAACAAACACTAAAACACAAGCCAGCAGAAATAAACCAGGCAGAATAGCCTCACAGAGAATAATTTTATTCTCGTTTGTTTAGTAACTCCACAAAACCAGTGGAAGAGGCACAGAAATAAAGTAGTTCACTCTGTTTTTGTTTGTCTTGGTAGGAGCAGGAGTTGAACTAGATGTAAATAGGTGTTAGAGCACTTTTGGCAGGTTTGTAGCCTGCATAACAGCTCTGTATAGAGATCCCTGAGCTGGCTCCAAGCAGACTGGCATGTCCACAGCATACTGGATTCAGTGCCCTGGTTGGTTTCTGCCAAAGTGTAATCACATCCCTTTTCAGTTTAGATTTATACAAAGGCATTATTATTGCAATATGGAATGTACCTTACCTGACAGGGTCTTTTCATGTTGATGACTGAGTCAGTGACCTGGTTTTCCTGGTCATTTTGTCTTTTCCAACTGATGAACCTGCAGTTTAGAGGAGAAAGCTTTCTTGTTAGTCCCTAGAGGGAAAATAAGGAAATAATTTATATTTCTTAACTCTAAATAATCTCAAAGTTGGTACACAGTCTCAGCTCATTCTCTGCTCACATCTACGGCCAGCAGCCCTTTTGGTACTTGTGCCATTCATTCTAAGGGACATCTATGCTGGGTGAGGGGCATCTTACTCTTCCAGTGCCTGTTTTCACAACCAGGTTTAGATCAGACCTTTAGCCCAGACTGGGCATCCTTGGAGATTAGATTAATATAATCTTTCTTATCATTATGATTTCCTGTGATAAAAATGTAATATACCAAAATTGATTTGATTCACTACTTCCTTGAGAACACTGGAGGGAGCTCACAGAAAGAGACAGGAAAAAAAGAGAAAAGGTGGCAAGAAAGAGAAGTTGTTTCAGTTCTGTGAAAAGTTCAGTGAATATTTACACTTACAGATTGCATTTCATTTCAATACATGTACAAATGTAGGAAATAAGTATTTTTGCTTATATTAAATTCTGGTGATTTTTCTCTGTATTTGTATCCTGGCATCATTGTAACTTTCTATTTTGAACACATTTACTCAGAAAACATGCTTCAGAGGCCTTTTCTTTTTCATTTAAATTATGTTTATTTGAGTTCTCTTGTTTCTGTTCACTTGGCTTCATGCTCTGCAGTCTGATATTTAATCTAAAATGAGGGAGAGGGACTTTGGCAAACTGTAGTTATACATCCCCTAGGAAAATACCATCATCTTCAGTGAACACAATATAATGAGGAGGTGTCCTATTACATAATTGAGGAGGCATTGTCTTTTATATGCATTCTGGTTCATTTTTCACACTAAATTAATCTTAATAAACATCTGCTTTGAGTAAAGAGAGTTTTGTGATATTTCAACCATGACCTCTCTGGAAGTCCAAATGATTTTGCTTTATGTTTCAGACTGGAGTATTCTTTTGAAACATTTCCCTTTACTATATGATAATCAGTGTGTTAACATGAGCTGATTAATCCCATCAGTCAACACTGATATCATGGCTCTTGTGCTCTTTCCTGGTTACAAAATCACTGGCTTCCTAAATGAAATCAGGACAATCCTGCAGATTATGGAGATCAAATTTGATGATCACAGTGGTCCACTTTGGCATATAATCTATGAGTCTGTAACTCAGACTGGAAGAACTACAAATAACTGTACCATAGCAGTAATTAAGAAATAAAACTAGCTGCTTTTAAGAGAGATCTTGATATATTAATGAAAAAGGTTATATAAACTGGTTGTCTGAAATAGCTGGAGCAAGGATTTGGTGGCTCTGCAGCACTTCCAGATCTATTTTACTGTGTTTCAATTGCTCATCAGCTTGGTCTCATTTTTAATATTTGTTTTATAACAGTTTTTGATGCAGTTACTAGGATAACAAATTAAAGATGGATTTTAGCTTTTTAAAGAAAGGCTCTCTTTCATTTCAGATGACAGACTGAATTGAGGCCTATGAATAATGCTTGTGTTGACCTGCCAGAATATGTCTTCACAGCAATGAATTCTCAAATACCCAGGCTGAGCTTATTCATTTTGAAGTCAATGGGAGGGAAGGCAATACAGCCCAGCACTGAATCAGGCTGCATTTTAGCACAACTGTGATCATATATGGGGTTTTTAAAAAATAAGAAAATACTTTGCAAAAACCGCATTTGGTTTTTTGTGCGTGACTTTTGCTATAGAGTTTCTCTGCTCAAAATCCTGCCATACTGCCATGCAGCATGTGTTAAATAAAAATGTTAAATGTAAAAATGTGTTGCAGAGTTCCAGAGTTGCAGTTCTTTCCTGTCCTAGTAGTTTGTAAGAGTGGACTGAGATGCAGCTCGGGGAAGAGCTGAACTGAATGGATATGGGGTATGGAGACATTTCCAAGAAAAGTAGGAAGTGGGTTTGGTAATTTATTCAGTAACATGCTAAGAATCTGGTCCAATTAAAATAATGGGCAAAGTTTACACTGGCTCACAGGGAATAAATACAAAGCAAACCATTTTAAAAACAATTTTCTTACTCCAGAGATACATCTCAGATGAGACAAAAGAAGTCGCCCATTCCTTTTTGTCATTACCAGTTTCTTGGCTGTTTTTAACAGCACTGAGACTGGGAAAAGGATTGTAGACCATCATGTCTTGGCTAAATTTCATCTCCAGTAGCTGTTCAACTACCTTCATTTCATCCTGTGGTTTCCATTATTTATAGTGGTGCTTGATTTTACTACCCCTGCTGCATTTTCCTCAAAATGCCTTCCACTAACAGGTGACTGGCTCCTGATATGTTTTGCTGCCTCATAGAAAGATTTATGGAATTTGTAGGTATCAGTGAAACACTTAGAGCTACTTGTTCGAAAAAGACCTTGGAGATGCTAGTTTAAGCTCATAATCACCGGAAATCTCAATGAAATAAAAATATTAAAGCAAGAACATAATTTCTTTTTTCACATTTTCCCTCGCTCTATTTTATTACAGGTTACTATTTATGGTGCTGTTTCTATTTCTTTGGCTGCTCGTTGGCAAAGCAGCAGCAGATTGCTGAGCCGGAGGGAGGAGCGGTGCGGGATGCAATTCCCTCTGATGCAGCCTGTGCCCTGGCAGCCTGTGCCCTGGGCTCTCACTGCCACGCCTTGTGTGGCTGCCCAGACGTGAGGATCACCTTGCATTTTCCACAGGCTCATGTTTCCGTCGGATTGGCTCGCTCAGGAGTGCCAGCATATTTAATGCAGCGAGGGTGCATAAGCAGAGGCGACCGGCAGGTTAGGACTCCCTTTTCCAGGAATGACCACACACAAGGGTGATGAGAACTAGAGAGATAAACCTTACCTGTGGAATGACTACTGATTATGGCTGCCCTTGTTTCTGGGTGTCTAACTTAAGATATTTTTAGAACATCTGAAGTTTAAAATCCTCTGATAATCAGATACCTTTATGGTTCTCAAATTTAGCTCACACACACACACACAAAATCTGAAAATCTTGGCTACAGTTCTTTTTCTTAGAGAACTATAGCCTATTTTCTTATCTCCAGGGAAATCTTTCAGACATGGATTATTTGGTTGTTACTTGCACGGAGCTGAGCACCAAAACCCTCTTCTTTGTGACTATGTGATGCTATAATAAAAATATGAGATAACAAAATAACACTAAATTCATATCCTAAGGTTAGTATCAAATGAGTGGATTTCAAAGATACATTAAAAATCCCATTTGTTTTGTTTAAAAAAATAGAAACTTTTCTAAAAGTTAGAAAAGTTTAAAAGAAAAGTTTGAAAATTTAGAAAGATACACCTTGCAGTGTCTCATGTAATGTGAATTTGAACATCTCTGCCTACAATCCAAACTTTGAATCGAGATTGAGTGGGTATCAGCCATCATGCATCACCAAACCCATTTATTCAATTCATTGTCTCCTTTCCTCTCCAATTCATAATTGCTTACAACATACACGCTTAAGCTTGCAACTGCAAATTCATTTGTCAACACATTTCCATTAACTAATCACAAATTTCTAGCTTCAGTTCTATAGGTCTGACTACAGGTAAGTTTTCCCTTAGTCCAACACACTTTAGAACTCAAATGGAGATTTTGAATGGGATTACAGTGATAAAATATGTAATGACAGCAATATTTTGTGCTTGAAAGGGTATTTTTGGACTTCCATACTTGTGAATGCCTTTGTGTAGAACTAAATTGCCAAGAAACCATATATAGTGTACATATAGTCCAATGCATATGCCTATGGAATTATACAGTGATTTTAAAAAACATGTTTAGAGACTTTACTGCTTAACGATTAACTTGAATCATATGAACTATAAATATGTGAGTTAAGATAATTTAAAAAGAATATTTCCTGTAGGAGAAATATAACTGTGGGTTAGAATTTTCCTTGGAGAAGGATATTAGGTGTGGGCAGGGTGGTCTTTCCCAGCTGATTCACCAGGTGAGAAGGAACATGAGGCTCCTCCACAGCTCAAAACCACTTCCCAAAAGTTCTGATGTTAGAGAAGTCTCTAACAGAGAGGTTCTCTGGGGTGCTTTGGGAGCAGAGATGATGAAGGGGCTGTAGGTCTATAGGGAGCAAGCCCCGAAGCTTCAACGCATGGAAAACTCTTGTGTTATTCACAGCTGCCACTGAGGGAGCTGAGCAGAGCTGAGTTTGTTTGACTGCCACAGGAGGGAGAGCAGGGCACTGGCAGACAGTCATGTGTGTTTCCAGCTTTGTGAATTCAGGAACCTTAAATAACCTGTGTGATCACGGGCAACTTATGAGTGCTGATGGACACATGCCTCAAAGCCCTCTTACTAATGGAGTATTTTCTTTCTCATACTCTCTAGCAAAAGAAATTAAATTCTTCAGTGCATTCACTTTTAAATAGTGTTAGGTTGGGCTAATTGCTGATATTAGTTATAGCAGGGAGCTTGAAGGCATAGGTTTTCATTTCAGCATGCAGCAAATATTACCAGACATCACTTACTGGAGAATGTTGTCTCAAAACAAAACTTCAAATCAGAAAACTCTAAAGCCTTTTCACAGGCACGTGTGTTATATTAATACACAAACCACACAAAATAAAAGACTTTTTTCTGTACTTTCTGATCCAAAAGATTGCACTTTCCTCACTGACTTGAAGAAAGGAAGCCAGACAGGTATAAAGCTAGTAAAAATATGAAAATATTATTTGTCTTATCTGAAGAGGCCTCATTCTGTAGTTTTTGAAATGGCAGCAATAATCTTGCTCTTAGTTTCAAAGGGTAGGTTTACTTTTATGAAAATTTCTGTTTCACATTTGCTTTATTGCATTACTTCTTTATTTGCATGACAGGTTTTACAAGCAAAATGGTTGACTACAAAATATTAAAACTTGACAGCTTCTCATTAAAACAGTGTAAATCCTGAACCACTTGTTCAGCTTTTTCACCAAGTGACTACAGATTTGCCCCCAAAAGAATTTTAGATTGTTGCATCCAAATTGTTAAGCATGCTAACCCATTCATACATGTGTTGTCACATATATATCCTTTATACTTAGAAGTCAAATTGATGTAATCCTGCAGATTCCCAGTCTTTGTGAGCTGATTTTGAAGCAATGTCCATGATCAGCTCTTGTCAAAATTTAGCTAAATTCCTAAAGGATGGTCAAATCAATGGAACCCTTTTACATTGAGACAGTCATATTAGCACAAACATGGTCATAGACTATTTGTTCACACTTGACTGAATTTATGACATCTTAACTATTTTAAAAAGAAAATGTCTCTATGATAAAATAACTGCATCCAGATTAAGGGATTATAGCAATTTAATTTGTCTTTTTATTTGTTTATTTGTTTGCTGCTGGCTTTTTACAAATTATTGATTTGGTCAAATTGTTGGGTGCCAAAACTGAGTGTAGATCAGGCCTCAGATCATGCTCTTATTAGCAAACCAAACACTGGTTTTGTTTTTGTTGCTGACGTTGTTTGTTTTCATTGCTGTCTGAATGAGCCTTTTATGGTCTCTGGCTCTGCCTGGCTGACTGCACCCGATTGTATTTAATTACATTTACTCAGTAGTTTTAGCCGGGATCCCCGGCCATTACCTATCAAGTCCAATCGCTATTATTTAAATCCAATGACTCAGAATCAGAGAACTTATCTTTTACACAGTTATTGCCTAAACATCCAGCATAAACATGCAGAGATCTGGAGGACTTGTTCTGACTGTGCTGATTAAAGGCAAGGAGCAAGATGGATGGAGTCAGTTGTGATCAGCAGGCTGCAGCGTCCTGCTGTGCTCCAGTCTCTGCCATTGTGCGGGGCTCTGGGTACCAGACTCGCCATGGTCCTCTCAGGTCTAAAAGGAAAGCTGGCTTTGTTTGCCTGTAAGCATCTGCAAACTGTTCTGACACATGATCTACCCTCTCAGCAAGGCCACTCATTAGGCTGATTATCACTTCAAAGTTTGTATTATCATCCATCTCTAAAGGCAATTAGGAATGGGTGGCTTTGAGTATCAGACACTGGGTGACACTAAGTGACTCATCTTTATTGATTCTTTTGTGAGCAGAGACAGTGATTGAGATGATAGGATTGCAGCCTACCTGCCCCTTTGACTGGTAAATACTGAAGAAAAACGGTGTGTAATTAACTGACAGTTAATATAGGTTCTGTTTAGTGTTCAGAAAGCACAATAGTGGAAGCTGCCCAAAAGGAACAAAGTAATGAAACTCCTTTGACAAGTTAAACTCTAAAGCCAACTGTGTAATTATCTGACAGTTAAAGGGGGGAGGGGAGGGCCGGGCTCAGTATTTATGAGACCAAAGGAATTCCTGCGCCTGAACAATGGGGACAGATACTGACAATAATCATAACAGCTACACAAAATATTTGTTTGTGCAAGCCTGCCTTTCAAGTGAATAATGATCGGTTTAGGGGTCAGAGGAAGCTTTGCCGTTTGGGATCTCTAGATTCCCGGGGCCAGTGTGCGGGGATGGGGCTGGAGGTGGAGCTGGGGATAGAGCTGGGGCTGGAGCTGGGGCTGGAGCTGGGGATGGAGCTGGGGATGGAGCTGGGGCTGGGGCTGAGCTGGGGATGGAGCTGGGGATGGAACTGGGGCTGGAGCTGGGGCTGGGGCTGGAGCTGGGGATGGAACTGGGGATGGAAATGGGGCTGGAGCTGGGGATAGAACTGCGGCTGGAGCTGGGGCTGAGCTGGGGATGGGGATGGGGCTGAGCTGGGCTCAGTGCTGCCAGGGCTGTGGGACATAAATCAGATTAATGAAACCACTGCTGGGAAAGTCAGACTGGCACAAAAGGGCCAGAGCCTGGGCTGCATGAAGAATTGTATTGGCAAAACTTGATTCACCCTGGCTGGCATTCATGTGTAATGTTGTCCCACTAAAAAACTCTTCACTTTTCCAGTGTAGTTATAAACATTCCTGTTTACACAGTGGCACAAACCTGTCAGAACAAGTTGATTACCACCAAGGCAATCTGGGGTCTCGCTCACTGGTCCTCTGCTGCAACACAATAAACTATTCTCCATGAATAAACTCTCCACGATGCAATGTTCTGGCATAATTTTGAAGTCTTCTGCATGAAAATCACAGTAAACAAGGAAGAAAATATCCAATTTATGTTCGAGTTTGATCCATATTATTTTGGAAAAGGATATACTCTGTTGTTTTCCTCCTGGAGGAGTTAAGGAGAGAGCCACTGACTCTTAAAGTTTTCAAAGAGGGACCTTAATTACTGAAATGAGCCCTGTGGTAGATGCTGAAGTCCTAGAGATGATCAGGGTGTTGGAAATGTCAGAGTAGATCCTTTCAGAGTCTTTAGGGTGGCAATTTTTGTATTTAATATTACTTGTGATTTCATCATCCTGCGAATATGGGAACTTCTGTTTTAATATTGTATAAATTGTCAATGCATAAGTATGGTTTTTTGTCAACTGAGAACCACATGTCGGACTAAATAAGCCTGAGAATGTCTCCATGAGATGGGGAAAAAAAGGAAACAGCCCTGCAAATTTTTAAAAGTATATGCATATACAGCATACAAATGAAGATGAAATAGCTTGTTGAAAGAACACTACTGCATGGTTTTCCTTCCCCTTGTCTTCTTGTTAACTTCCCATTGACCTTTCCTTTTTACAGAGTAAGACTTTGGAGACACATAGCAATGATAGCTAGGGCTTCTCATTTGGGCTGTCTCTGATGTAAATGATTTCCCAGCCGACCACATCTTGTTGGACATGCTCACAGCAGGGAAGAAAAATTACCTGTGGAGTTTGTGGGGTTCAGTGAAGGCCCAGGCAAAGAAAGAATTAGGACATAGGGAGCTGTGAGGAGGGAAGGTAACTTGACGGAGGATTCACTTAAATGGGGTGGTCAAATCTTCAAGCAGTATCTGTAACTTGTGGCAGTGGGAGACAAGCAAATCTGTGTGGACAGAGGCATCTACAGGTTATCTGCTTGTTGTCATCATGGTAAATAATGAGCTGAATATGGTATGGCTGGAAAATCTCTAGGTGTGTCAGCAGATGACTAGGCAAACACAAGCAAAATATTGCAACTGTACATGGTCTTTCTGAAACTGCTGCAGAAAGAGAATATTGTACTAAGTTTGGATACTCATTTTTCCAAAGGAGAATACTGGCAAGGTAGCCAGCTCTACAAACAGCTATAAAGACATGTGAATGACTAAAAATTCTAATTATTTAATTTATATAAAAGAAGTTAAGATCACTCAAAGTCGTCAATTTAGTTGAGATATTTTAATCTCTCAGAAAAATACTTAACAAGAATCAACATCTGGAAAATGAAAGTGTCCAAATCCAGAAAAAAAAAGCATTTTAAAAACTGTACCATTGAAAGATGTTACACAAGAGTGCAATGTTTCACAGGGGTGATGTTGCTTGAGTTTTGGTTTTAAATCAACAAGCCTGTAATAATTAAGAAATAGGTCAGAGGGAATGGTAGAATGGTGCCACTATAAAATTATCCAGCTTGTAGGATGATGAAGAGGCATTGACTAGATAACTGTGTTTTCCCCTCAGCATTTATTTTTTATGAGAGAGTGAAGTAAAGAGGAGCTGAGGAAGGAGTGAGAAGTGGAAAGATGCATATATATATATATATATATATACATATATATATACACACACACACATATATATATATAGCAGCTTGCAGATTCTGCTGAAGCACGACAGATCTCTGGAATCATGGCCCTGACGCTGTTGGCCTGCTGTGCCTTTGGCAAGTCATGATGTCTTGCAAGGATTTTAATTCCCCAGGCATCCTGTGATTATCTTATCTACTTGAAATGAAGTCGTAAGAGTGCTGCTTCTGAAAAAAGCGGCTGAACTCTCACAAACAGGTTTTATTGCAATACAAAAAGAGGACAAATCCAGAGAACTTTAACGTGGTTAGTGTCTTACTTCCAAATCACATCCCAGTCAAGTTTCTGAGTCTTATTGCAAAAAATTTAGGATCAATTTGAAAGACTTGCACTGATACAGCAATTAAAATTAATCAGCAGAGAAATGCAGAGTATAACAGAAAGTAATAGCAGGCAGAAGAATTGTCAGCAGGCAACAGTGTGACAAAGGAACCGGCTATGTTAGCTTTAATTGTGTTAGATTATTTTATTCTTCACAAGATATTTTCTTATTACAATACCAAGACATTTCAAATTCACATAATCTAAAGAATTTCCTTTGGGCATGCTGTTATAGCTACCCTTTTCCACAAAGTACCCAGAAAAGTCAGAAGAGAGGAAGAGAAAGCTTCAAGCACGATGTTTGGTAATTCATTTTGACCTTCACTACTCATTTGTAAGTGCGTTCTACTTTCTCTCTCACTTTTACCTTCTTTCCAATTTAATCTGATCCAAACAAATTATACACGAACAGTCATTTTCATTTGGGTCTTGTTCACTGAGAAACTTAGCAAACAATCAACTGACGAACAAGATAAGGACAGAAAAAGAAAGCTAAGCTTTTGTTTAGATAGTGGGATCACAGATAAAGACCTAAGCAGGCCTGCATAAACTCAAGAAGCAGAGATATTATCTTTGAAGCTGAGGCACTGTGGTTGCACTTACTTGTTATAAGTGCTCATGAAGGCTAATTTAAAAATAATTGGAAATGTACACAGTCCAAACTTTTCCCCCCCTCCTTTTGGTTGAGAGAAAGGTTTATTATTTGTTTTTGAGCCTTTGTGGCTTTAGTCTGGAAAAAGCAAAGCAGAAGAACCAACGCCCACCCCCCAAAAAGAACCACAGAAATCATCCCCTAAACTGACAGGACAAGAGGAAACAGAAAAAAACAAAAACCTTTTACATTATGGAGGCCACTCTTCTCATTAGGACTCAGTTTTATTAGTGGTGTTGGATAGGTGGCACCATGACTTAAATGTAGTAGCAATTCAATGGAGAAAAACAACACCATAGAAAAAAAGCTTTGCTTTAGAATAAAATATTTCAAAGCACTTAATGGACATTAGCAAAATAAGCTTCATAACTGCCCTGTGGAGTAGGAAGGAAAGATTAAGCCACGCTCATGGATGGGCAAACTGAGTTCCAAAGAGCTCAGGTGAGTGGCCTGAGGTGAAGCAGCAGGTCCTGCAGGGTGGGGAAGGGAAGCCTGACCTCCTGACACAGCCTCCACTCCCTGACCACGGACCTGCACCTTCTGCAATTGTTGATGTCGAGTAATAGTCTCTGGATGAAGCCCACGGGAAACTGCAGGCTCTGCAGGCGTTTGTTTGGCACTTTTGACTAGCACTGCAGTCATACAGCCTTGTTTTGGGAAAGCATGGTCTCATTTAAAATACATTGAAAACTGTAACTATTCATTTATTCTGTGAGACAATACATATATACAGTTAGAATACAACCAAATATTTAACTTGCTGAAAGAAACAAATATTTGATGAATATGAGCTTCACTAGCAGGTTTTGCTAAGATGTATTTGAATGTTGTTCTAACATATATACAATATATATTTGCAAAAAGTGTTGCTGGAATATATGTTTTGTTATAAATATGTCCTCAAATGATATTTAAATATGGATCTAGGCATTTTTGGGGTTTTTTTTGTTTTTTTTTTTACATATAAGCAATGTAAAACTTGAGCCTGCAGGTTCTCCATGTCAGCTTTTTCTAAAGTTTTATTGGGACGGCTTTGTGTATCTGAGGAATTGTTTCTTTCCTTTAGTTTGTGTCATACAGAAGCTTTAAACCACCACTTCTGCAATTATCACTGTGCAATGAGAAAGCTGAATTTTCCTATAGACAATCTAAAGAGTGGATATACATGCCTAGAACTGTACTGATTGAAGCCTTATGTTAACTGCAAAGGAACAGTTCCAGCCAAGGCACTGTCTGTGGACACAGGTGTTCACATGCATTTTGCTTTTTAAAGATCTGTGAAAAGTGATGCTGTGCTTGTCTGCTCTTTTGCCTCCTCAGAAGATCAAAGCAGAAGCAAACATAAAACTTTCCCAATGTTTTGTGCCACAAAACCCAAGGATGGAAAGGTGAAATTTGGTTGCTGGGGAGTAGAAGGCTGTGATCGATCAATATAACACAAAAATAAAGAGGCAATGAAAAGGAAAAGTTTAAGGTATTTTGAGGGGAACAAGGTGTGAATGTGGTGCAGTGGAATGAGAGAAACTAACAAAAGGATTCCATGTAAGGTAAAGACTGTAACAACCATGTTTTAAACAGGCAGGTGGTATCAGATGGGGAGAGGAAAGGAAGAGAAGAAGAATCAACTGAATGTTAGAAAAGTCAAATATCAAGGAACAGGTGAAGGGAAATTTTGAACCATCAGAAAAAGCCACACTGTGGAAATATTACAGGGAAAGCAGTAATATATTTTATCTGTAGTTTGGAAGTTTGGAGCAAAGGACAGGGATGAGCTGAGGAAGAAATGAAATTTCAAAGGAAAGAAAAAATTCCTAAATCAGATCTAGATCTGGCTCCAGATTTCACACATCCTCTGGAGTTTTGCTGAGCTTACAAAGGAAGGAGCCATTAAAGACTGGATTCAGATTCAGTCACAATAAAGATACAAGGTTTTGGTTTGATAATATCTTAAAAGAAAACCCCATATAAAACAGCTAGGAGTTGGGTCTCTATAGAGACTAAAATATAGAGTATTATGGTGATTGATATTTGTTTGGGAGTCAAATTTGTTCTGCATGAAAAAGCCAGGGAAAGGGTTCCTCTTCTCTGATTCACTGAACAGAAGGTAATTGAAAGATCTCTTTATGGCAGGATTTACAACCCCCAGCCTCAGTCGTTTTGAGCTAAATAATAATGCATTTGCATCGTAAGTGTATCTAATTTGAATCTCGCTTCCTGCCTAAACACTTTGAAAAGATGCATGCCTTGAGGTGTCTGCCTGAATAAAATTCCTCTGGAACTAAGGCTAACAAATAAAGTATGTCGTGGTGCGTTAGAATCTGCTCTGCCCTGGAGAATAGCTCCCCTGATAAACTGTCTGATTTATAATGACAACTGCTCCCACTGTTGTATACAAGTATACCTTACAGTAATGGGGAATTAAAGAGGCTTTCATGTGAAGCAAATATTTAGCTTTGAAGTCAGTGGGAGCTGAGAGAGCCCAGCACCTCACAGGATTAGTCCCTTGGGAATTAACCTTTTCACCTTACTATAGAAGAAGGATGAAATTTTAAGACAGGATTTTTAATGGTGTGAGCCTACAAAGTAATAGGAAGGATGAGAATTCATAACAGTGAATTACCTTCAACTGACACTGGGATAGTTCTGTAAGACTACATGACTTTCTCAGCACCTTATCCCTGCTAAGACTTACACAGAATTAGTTTTCATGGAAAATGGAAAATGTAGGCTATAATCCTTTGTCATAAGTTTTATCACATAATGTAAGAGCTTCAGGAGGGGACTTTATGTTAAGTTGCTGTATTAACTAAGTCATCAGCACCACATCAACTGTGCAAAAGCAAGAGCAGTTTTTATGTTTTCCTGTGAGAAACTTTGCATCTGCTTTTTAGCTTCTCTTCAGTGTTTGAATTAGCAAAATTGACCATGGAAATCCAACTCATTTTGCAGTTTCTCGGTCAAAAGTGAACACATTTTTTTCCCAGGTATTCTTTTGTTAATGATGATATTAAAAGTGACTTTTAAATTGGCTGTTGTGAAACAAACAGAATCTGCCATTAAGGGAAAAGACAAACTGCTTATAATTAGTTCTGGCAGCTGGAGGATGGCACTCCTGCTGTTTCTGCTGCTGGCACTGTCAAGTACATCATGTCACAATGCATGAATTATCTGAGGTCAGCTCTTCAACGCACCCAAATTGCTACCAATTATTAATTAATTAGTATCATTATGGGACTGCCTTAAGGGCCTTATCAGTCCCCTTGAAACAAATAAAGTGACTCGGAAAGAAAAGGCAGTAGAAGTGATTAGTGGTGAGTAAAAAAGTAATTCTAAGGAAAACATCACATGAGTCTAATCTTGCTGATACTTACTGATCCCCACCTGATCTCCAATGCCCTCCTCATCACATGCAAATGCATTTGAATTACATGGGAATATAAATCACCTGTTACATATTAATATCTTTTTCATGACTAAAATTTTGTGATTTAAACATTACTGTTCAACTCTGTTCTTTTATCTTGCTTTACCTGCTCTTCCTCTGAAAACTTCTCCTACCATACTTTAGAAGCTGTGTCTCATAAGGAGTATAGTTATAATGCTAAATGGTACTGTAGCTAACATTTTGTTATCTGTCTTCTGAAATAACCTGGTGAACTTAATACTGCAAAGCTTCCAGTGCAATGCAAAAGTTAAATAACTTAGAATGGGATTTAAAAGAAAAAATGCAATGAGAGGGGAAGAAAGATGCAGTTTATTGTCTGGTGATTACAGGTTTAGAATGGGTGAGACAGAAAGTTGCTAATTCTACCTGAGTGCCACTTATGGAGTAAAATTCCCTATTTATGGAAAAAACCCTCACCATCAGTATATACTGCAGTCATTGTAACCATACACAAATCAATACATATCTAAAGCACATGCCTTCTGCCATGACATCAGGTTGGGCAGAGTAAAGGATGTGCAAACTCCGTCAGATTGTGATAGCTTAGTATCATCCAAGTTTTCCAGAAGTCTTTAGGCATTGTAAAGTGCTAATTATAAAATTTCTAACAATATGAGGTGGTGATCACTAAAGTTATAGTGAGTCAGGCAATATGGGACCACAGAAATGCAGAGACTGTGGCTATATGCTGATTGTATGCTCCCTCTCTGCAGAAAAATCTGTCTGATAAAATGTCCATCGATTGACGTAAAGGAAGACTGAAAACATATTTGATTGATGGACATTAGTAAGGAGTCAGCAGATAGTTCTTAACTCAAATAAGAGTTAAATGTGTTTTTAGGAGATAAACACCAGGATTTTTTCCTGAAAGTATGCAGTAGTCTAAACCACAGGAATCAGACATTTGTAACTTTTTCATTTTCCTAGAGTTCATCACTAGAATATCAGTGAAACAGCATTTCAGATAAACTCAGCACCGACCTAGAAGGAAAGTTTACCTACCAGGTAAGTGAGACTTACATTTCAAATGTTCTTGGCACACAGCAGATCACAGAATAGAGCTTGTGGGGAGGGATTTTCTTCTCTTACGTGGTGCTGAATCCTTGAAGATCAGGCACTTATTTTGGTACAGAAAGAGTTAATGTCTTCCTAAAACATTTCCTAAGAGCCTCAATTTTGCATATGGGAATAAGCTGTTAAGAAATTAGAGCAATGCAGTAGGTGACTATCATCTCTGTTTTTAGGTATTCTTTTTGCATGTTTTGCCACAAAACTTTAATGACATCTCTGTGCTATTCTGTTTTAAATACTTCCCATAGCGTTTCTAGGAAATAAGTCAGGCAAAAGAGCTGATCTCAGACACAAGTGATTTAAATCATGGGTGTTCATTATTGTCTCAAAGCTGTCTCAGCAAGGCTTTTAAAAAATATATTGCCACTATTATATGTAATTGCTGTAATTGTATTTTGGGTCCATAATGAATGAGGAGGTTTATCAACACATACTTTTTCTTCAAATGCACCACAATCATGATGAATATAGTAATAAGCAAAGAATGTCAAAGAAGAAAGGAGAAGAGAGTTCTGGGGACAATAAGAAAAAAAAAAAATAATTTTTCCAACTGAAAAAAGATAATTTCCTGTGTGGATTCCAGTTTTCAAAAACTTGGTCTGCTTTGTCATGTCCTTAAAAATGGGGCAGTTCTAATGCATGCATAGTGAAAATACCAATCTTACTATTTATTCCCTCCATTCCCAAATCTACCTCCTTTGTTGGTTAATCATTTAATTATTACTTTTTGACTTGAATGACATTTTTACTTAGCTAGGATAGTAAGGATTGAGTCAGGACTTCAGCATATGGCCTGCTAAAGACAGTAAATAAAAGGGCCTATAATACAAAATTTTGCCATTCTTCTATCCAGTTTTGCTTTTCCAGTTTTCAATTTAATTGCTATTCAGTCATGGATTCATTTCCAGGGAGAAGTTAAACTTACAAATGTGTGATTTGACCTGACTATTAGGAATTATATCACTTGAGGCAATCAGGACAAGGAAATGTCCCAGTGGCTGCAGTTACTGCCTTGTAAAAAGCCATCTTCTATAACAAATTCATTAATTAATCTAAAGAACGTAATGTTTCTATGCTACATTTGAATTTCTTCTGAGATACATGTGTGAGAAGTTCAGAAGGTATCCTCCATCAGCAAAATTGCATGGTCTTTTTTTCATATACTTATATTAGACAAAAATAGTAGAGGTTTCTGAGAATTGGTGACATCAGGTTTGAAACTACAATGTCAACACAGTCTTCCCAAACAACCTGATCTCCA
This sequence comes from Passer domesticus, assembly GCF_036417665.1. NCBI lineage: Eukaryota > Metazoa > Chordata > Aves > Passeriformes > Passeridae > Passer > Passer domesticus. The sequence goes on from NC_087477.1 coordinate 71,206,648, forward strand.
GCAGGATGATGTATATCTGAAGCTACTTTTTGCAATACTTTCAGTGGAAGAACACATTCTGTTGTAAGTTTACCCACAACACAAAAGGGATTTCTACAAGCACCTGTTGCCCAAACCAGTTTTAAATAGACTTTCATTATGTTGTGTCAAACACCACAAGAGAATGAAGATTTTTTTTTGGCGATTTTTGTAGAATCTGGACATTTCATAATAAACTGTTCTGAACAGACTATCATATTTGCCTTATGTTGTTATGCTACTGAGAGTGCAAACTTAAACTTTCCTGTGAATTAGGATTCCTTTTCCTCAGGTTCCCATTGTTTACCTCTCCGAAGAAACCTTTTAATCTTTGTGCCCACTTTTGGGAGTTGTTTCTGGAACAGCCTTTGAACACCAGTGTGATAGAGAATCTGCCAGCCTGCACCTCACAGTGACCATGTTTGGATGAGCACACTCAGGGCACTGGGATTCGTGCCCAATTCCTTCAGACAGAGGTAGACTAAGGAAGAAGTCTTATGACATTCCTGTGGTTTTGATGTGACACATCAGGCATGCTTTGCCTTCTACAGCACTGTGTACATTGTACCACAAGTAACAGATCCAGACATGAGAGGTAACCTGCTACTGATAAGACCAGTATTAAATTACTTTCAGAGAAGACAGAAGAATGGTCATAAGAAACATACTTCAAGTCCTGATTTATTTTTTTTCCTGCATCAGTTGCAGTGAAACCAGCTTATCAGAACCAGTGTAAGGTCTGCCTTTTTCCTCAAGGAAAGAGCTTTCACATAATCCACAACCGAGTGGAAATTAAAAATATGGGATAACTTTCAGAAATAGTAACTAGTAAGTAAACCAGCATTTTTTTCTGATTATTTTTTACCACTAGCAGGACTATGTCAAGTGTTTGGAGGCCTCAAACTACATTTCATTCAGTTGGTTTTTGAAAGACAATAGGAATGGAAATATTGCCATGACCTCTGGTCATTATAAAGGGAAGTGTTTTGAATTTGAACATTATCTTTCAGTACTGTGAGTCCAGCTAACCCTCTGTGAGTTCCTGAGAACCAGCCTATGAACCAGCCAGTAAAAAAAGTAACATGGGTCCTGTGTTTTCCATTTTCTTTTAGTTCAAGTGGAAGGTAATAACAAGAAAATTGGATTAAAAATGTTTTGGTCTCAGTTCTGGCATCTGGGCTCCTTGTACAGGCATACATTAGAGCTTCCCCAAAAACTTCAGACCACAGTCACCCTACAGAAACTCATGAAACCATTCTCAGGCAGCAGACTAGGGTCAGAAATGTGTACTTTAGGGTGTGTATGCTCTGGTTTGTCTCAGCTCTATGTAGCCTTTGTTATATTAGAGTCTTTTACACCAGAGTCTTTCCACACAAGTATGCATGGCCACGCTGGGTGGGTGGCTGTCCCTACAGCTGCTCCTGTGAGCTGTGCCAAATGGGCTCAGGGCTCTCACAGAGGTGGTTAAATGGTACCACCACACTCACACCTGGAGCTTTAATTCCTTGAGGCCTTTCAAACTCCTTTTTGGGTGTCTACAGACAAAGGGATTGATAAAAAGGATCTGCAACTGTGACCCAACTGCTGCACAGAGACAAAACACATCTGTATTCTTTTCTCCCCTTCAAATTAAGAAGGTTAATTTGGAAGGAAAACCATGGAGTCTAGAAATATGTGTCAAGTAGTTATGAAGATACAAGGATTTATTAATAGAACTGGCTCATTTTCTTGCCATGAAGTTTCTTCTTATCAGAAAGTGACATTTTTTGGATCAGTCTGGTATTTTTTAATGAGAAAATGGTTGATTTAAAGTTTTTTATATATCAATTAGAAATGTTTTACATCTTCTTTAGAAAAAAATTAAACCCTCCTGTTATTTCCTGAAAAAACAATTCTGTTGCTAGTGGCTAGTAATGTATAGATTTTTTTTCCCCCTGTAAATACATGAACACTGTGTTGACAACCTCCCTATAAACATTTATCCTTCTCTTGTTTACACTGTCACACAAAATTATTGGGACTGACAGTTCTTAAATCTGAAAAGCGTTCAACAATGCATGCTCAGACACATTTCTGAAATGCCAAGAAGATGAAATGCAACCACATCCTGTTGAGTATCTCTGGATAGTAAAGACACTGCAAAACTTTGAGACGATGTGTCCCAATTAATTGAACTCTTTGGCCAGGTTCCCTTTGTTTGGTGCAAGGTGCCACATGGAAGATCTAAACTCTTGCCTGACCATGAGTGGAGAATTTGCTAGATATGCTCCCATTATTTAATTCAAAGGTAATTCTGAATATTTTTTAAAAGGTTCTTTCAGGTCCTACTCATTACCAAAATACATCTCTCAGTCATCAAGTTCCAGATAATTATCTATTGAGAATAAAATGTAATGCATTTTACTGATGTGGATGAACCAGAATAGTCCAAATAAGAATGTCTGGATTTGGCTTTGGTTTTCTTTTTCCACAAAGCCAAACTGAATCAACTATTTTCTAAAGAAAATAAATACATGAGAATGGTTTGCCACCAGAGGTTTTCTTAGAGGATTTTTAAAGTCCTTTGAATTTTCACTTGTCCCATTTCTCCCTGACTGGAGATTTGTCTTTTGACTAGTGTTCTGTCAGCCTTGTCCCCATCTCAGCCACAATGCCAAACAATCTGTAAGTCACGCGAGAGCAAACCTGTTTGAGCCCTAGGGCTGATGGCCTCCCAGCTGAAGTCATGAGAGTCTGCTGATTGATTTCAAAGGGAGCTGGCTGAAATCCCAGTGTCAGATATAACTGTTTGGAGAGTTTGGGGGGATACAGTCTGGGTAAGCAGCTAAACATTCGATTCATTATCTGAACCCAATTGAATTGCCAATGCAGAAGGTTCATCCATCATTTCTTTCTGCTATCCAAGTTCAGAGCTCAGGGATTTATCTGCTCCTCTTTCATCAGTGAATCACATAACTAACATGATTATTTCAAGCAATGCAGAAGCAGAACACTCCCCAGCACTTCAGTGAAGTCACTTGGAATACAGTGGATTGAGGATACTGTTAAATGGGTTCTGAGCACCTCTGACACAAAAGGAGCCACTGGCTTTTCCTCTGGTTTAGCTGAACAGTCTGTGCTGTCTAATATCACCTCAGCAGTCTTGGCTGAGCATTTAGACAAGGAGCTTCAGACAATCCCTAGCCTGAATCCCTTGGAGTCTTGAAAAGTTCAGGCTACCAAGTTTTTACTCCAAGTTTCAGCATTTATACACAAGAGTTTTCCTAGCAGAGGAAATTCTGAATCCTACTGCCCCAGTTTTAGTAGCTAGATGAAGGAAAGACTATGTTTAAATGACACACTTGGTACTTTCTGATGAATTGTATGTGTTTGAAGCAGTGTAGGTCACCTTTAACCACAACTGTATAACATACAAGGATGTTGTTTCAGCTTCAGAGCTCAGGAGTCTTTGGGGACTGGGGGGTCTGGAGTGTTTTGGGTTGGACAAACCAACAATCTAGTGAGGCCAGAGTCCCCCATCCCCTGCCTCCCTACCTTCAAAGCATCTGTGGTTCTCTCAGTGCAATTTCCTCCTCCATAATCTGACAATGACAGTGTAGCCATGGGACTTTTTCTTTCTTTTCTTTTCTTTTCTTTTCTTTTCTTTTCTTTTCTTTTCTTTTCTTTTCTTTTCTTTTCTTTTCTTTTCTTTTCTTTTCTTTTCTTTTCTTTTCTTTTCTTTTCTCTTCTCTTCTCTTCTCTTCTCTTCTCTTCTCTTCTCTTCTCTTCTCTTCTCTTCTCTTCTCTTCTCTTCTCTTCTCTTCTCTTCTCTTCTCTTCTCTTCTCTTCTCTTTTCTTTTCTTTTCTTTTCTTTTCTTTTCTTTTCTTTTCTTTTCTTTTCTTTTCTTTTCTTTTCTTTTCTTTTCTTTTCTTTTCTTTTCTTTTCTTTTCTTTTCTTTTCTTTTCTTTTCTTTTCTTTTCTTTTCTTTTCTTTCCCGTTCTTGATGATTCTTTCAGCTTTAAGGCTGCTACACCGTTGTCAGAAGTCTGGCTTCAATGGTCTGAAGGGAGACAGATACTGATAAATTTCCTTTTGATCTCTGCTCTGCAAAACCACTCAGTAGGGAAAAAAGAAGGGTCTGTGTGTGTAGGGGTTGGAGGATGTGAAAGGCAAAAAGCACCCTCTCATGCCAGAGTGAGTATAACTCCCACTTCACATTGGATCTGAAAGATGGATATAAAGAGTTTTGTATACATTTTGCAAATCAGGACAATGCACTGTAAGAAAATGAAGCCAATGAGTAAAATGGGGATAATGATACTGATCTCCTTTCTAAAGTGCTCTGAGATCAGTTGATGAAAAGGACAGTACAAGAGCTAGGTATTATTATAGTTAGATCATTGCAATTTCTTTTCTCAAAACCCTTATCTTTTTGTTGCATATTCATCAAGATCAGTGTTGAAAGGTTACAGTTTATAACAACTACTTTGTTATACTATAAATAAGGCTGAAAAAGAACGTTTTTCATGGGCCTGCAGAAGTTTGCACATATCATTTGAGGATGCAATATAGAGCTGTAGCAGGTGTCACTCAACTTTCTGTACCTGCCCCTGTGTGAGGCTGGACAAAGAAAATGCCCCACTGATCTGAACACTGTCAGGTGAAGTACACAGAATATAAACCACAAAATGTTAACTGTGATTCTGCCTAGACAAGCTGCCATGACCTTGGTGGGTGCAATCCAGTGGAAGCCACATCACTGTATTAGGGAGCTCTGTTCCCAAAACTCTCTGCACCTCTCAGCAAACGTGACTGCTGAGGCACCACGTGGCACTGACACAAACCAGCTCTGACTAGAGCAGGCTTGGAGGAACCCATCCCTGAAGCAGGGCAGGGCACACTCCTGCCTGTTGGGTCTGAAGGCATATTCATATGTTCCTGTACCAGGTGAAACTCAGCATTGGTAGAACTGACCCTTATTTGTCAGAGCTAGCAGAGGTGTAAAACTTAAAGATGAATAAAAAAGCCAAAATTACAATGCTACAGTAGGATTATTAACGCAGCAGAGGGTGTCTCAACATGAACTAAGATCGAAGGAAATTACACGAGGTATTGATACAAATCCCAAGTTAGCTTTTTTACCCCACAGCTACTGGGAGACAGTAATTGCATACAGGGTATGTACAGAAGATTATACAAACAAATTTAGAATTGAAAGTACAAAGGAATAACTAAGGCAATTGAAAAGGATTCTTCCTGACAGAAATACATTATGCATTCTTTAACATATCACAATATATTAGACTTTACAAGATCGCTTTTAGTTAAAATGTGCTAACAAAAAAGTGACAGCAAAATACTATTATGGAATGTGTGAGTGAAACTAACAGAGCTCTTACATATGGTTTGGCAAGGGCTGTACTACACTATTTACAGTCTATAATAAATTCTGTGATGTGCCTTTTATTCATGACACCACAAAATCACATGACATACCCATACAGCCACAAGTGAGTCTTCCAAATGCACACAAACAGCAAAGCCTAAAGCTGCATGCAAAAGTTCTGGCTGGGTTTCTGACAGGTTCTGAAATGGAGCTCAGTGAGCATTAGTAAAAGACGTCTACTAATTTTGCCTCTCTTACTGCATAAAAAAATATTTCTCTTACAATTTTAAAATGAAGATATCTCAATGTCTCAATGTAAATGTTGCATTTCCACTCGTCTGTGAAATATCCTTTATATTTTTGAGTTAAACAGTTTTTCCAAATATTTACAAAGCCAAAATACAACCCAAATTTTATTACCTATTGGCATTTTACAGACCACGAAGCAAAATCCATAGTAAAAGCATCTGCATATAATTATTGAAAGAAACCGCAATTTAATTGATGCATTATTTGCATAGAGATGAACTTGCTGCTTATTTATAATATTTGTAAGAGGTCATTCAAGCCCTCCATGTTGGCAAGCAGGACTTTCCAGATTCAAAACAGAAATCCAAATAAAAATAGTGAAGGAGTTTTGCTTAGCTTGGAACATGCATGGAAATATGTGTATGGAGACTTCAAATTAAGAAGTGGAGCAAAGCTCAGTAATAACTGAAGACATAAAAAGAATTAACGATCATGTATGCCTTAAGAAAAGTCCACAGAGTGTATTATTGCTTGGGTGCTGATTTGGAGATGCATTATTTCTAGCAGCTTAAATATAGATGTTTCCAAGAAAAAAGTAATTTATTTCTTGGAAATAAACCTTTTCAAAAATAAAGAAAAATAAACCAGGAGTCGTGGCTCACTGGTGAGGTTCCAGATGATTGGAAACTGGCCAATGTGACACCTGTTTACAAAAAAGGTGGGAAGGAGGATCCTGGTAATTACAGGCCAGTTAGCCTGACCTCAGTACCAGGTAAGATAATGGAACGGTTCATACTAAGTGCTATCACACAGCACTTACAAGATGGCCGGGGTATCAGACCGAGTCAGCATGGGTTTATGAAGGGTAGGTCATGTCTGACCAACCTGGTCTCCTTCTATGACCAGGTAACTCGTCTGATGGATGCAGGAAAGGCTGTGGATGTTGTCTATTTAGACTTCAGCAAGGCCTTTGATACTGTCTCCCACAGCACACTCCTGGAAAAGCTGGCAGCCCGTGGCTTGGACAGGAGCACTCTGTGCTGGGTTAGGAACTGGCTGGATGGCCGGCCCAGAGAGTGGTTGTGAATGGTGCTGCATCCAGCTGGTGGCCAGTCACCAGTGGTGTCCCTCAGGGGTCTGTACTGGGACCAGTTCTATTTAATATTTTTATAGATGACATGGATGTCATCGAGTCCTTCATTAGTAAATTTGCAGACGACACTAAGCTGGGAGCTTGTGTTGATCTATTGGAAGGCAGGAGGGCTCTGCAGAGAGACTTAGATCGGTTGGATGGATGGGCAGAGTCCAACAGTATGAAGTTTAATAAGTCTAAGTGCCGAGTTCTGCATTTTGGCCACAAAAATCCCCTACAGCGTTACAGGCTGGGGACGGTGTGGCTGGACAGTGTTCAGGCAGAAAGGGACCTGGGGGTGCTGGTTGACAGCCGATTGGATATGAGCCAGCAATGTGCCTTGGTGGCCAAGAAGGCCAACGGCATCCTGGCCTGCATTAGGAATTGTGTGACCAGCAGGAGCAGGGAGGTCATTCTCCCCCTGTACTCGGCACTGGTGAGGCCACATCTTGAGTACTGTGTCCAGTTCTGGGCCCCTCAATTTAGGAAGGATATTGAGATGCTTGAGCGTGTCCAGAGGAGAGCAACGAGGCTGGTGAGGGGCTTGGAAAACAAGCCCTACGAGGAACGTTTGAAGGAACTGGAGTTTTTTAGCCTGGAGAAGAGGAGGCTCAGAGGTGACCTTATTGCTCTCTACAACTTCCTGAAGGGAGGTTGCAGACAGGTGGGGGTCGGTCTCTTCCACCGGGCAGCAACTGACAGAACAAGGGGACACAGTCTCAAGCTACATCAGGGAAGGTATAGGTTAGATATTAGGAAAAAATTTTTCACTGAAAGAATAATAAAGCACTGGAATTGTCTTCCCAGGGAGGTGGTGGAATCACCATCTCTGGATGTGTTTAAAAAAAGACTGGACATGGCACTTGGTGCTATAGTCTAGTTGAGATGTTAGGGCATAGGTTGGACTTGATGATCTTAGAGGTCTCTTCCAACCTCACTATTCTGTGATTCTGTGATTCTGTAAAAAAACATCAAAGAATATTTACCCCATCAATTTCTCCATCCCCTGGGAATAACCTATGAGGTCTCAAAATATGGTTAGTTGCTCAGATCAAAAAGAGTAACCATATGTTTCTCACTATTGCTAATTACAAGGAAGACTAAATTACTGAAAAATGCCTTAAGTTTAAACAATTCCAATAAAAATAAGAGCTGGTTTATTGAAAATTATGTGCTTTTAGGTAACTGAAATTTATTTAAGCCTTTAAGGTAGGGCTGTTACTAACAAAATCAAGTGATGCCTTAGTCATGGACTGCGACTCCACTGTGGGAAGAGTTCTATGAAGTTTGAATAAACCCCACAATCCTGCCTCAAAAATCATCTAAGGATAAGAAAAAGGAACAGATGCAGACAAATGAGTTCAGGGAAACTAGGCAATATCAAATTGATTTATCAAAAGTAGTGATAAAGGTCTCTGCAAGCCAGTAATCTAGCATTTGCGTAATCATCCACAGAGATCAAAGAAAGAGAATTCTGACTGTAAAGAAACCACATCCTGCCAATGTTTGTCAATAGCTCCTCCCAAACATAAGGAACAAAGCTGGAAGAGGAATGTAGATCCTTGTTTTGGAATTAGTGACTATAAGCTGCAGAGAGCACCATTATGTTTCTGTCAATATCTGTGAGCCAATAATGGAAACTGAGGGAAATAGGCAGGATACTAAGCAGGATAAGGATACTTCATCTCAAAGTTTAAAAAGACCTTGTCAATCAAAGTTTTGGTAGAATTCGGCCTTGGATGGAACCAGAGGAGAGAAGCTCAATTTTTCATTCAGTGATTCTGTAAAGCAGGAGGTAAATAGGGCACTTGCTGGAAAGACAAGGGCAGGGAGGTGACTGGGATAAAGTGAAGTGGGATTGTACTGGAAGGGGAAAGTGCCAAAAGCTGTAGGAAGAGTAAAGGATAAAATGGAGGAGTGAGATGAAGGGATGGGACTGCTGAGGAAAGCAGAGCTTCGAGAAGAGAAGCACTACGGCATCTCTGCCTCAGCTGTAAAGGAAATTTGTGGAGGAGAGAAAGCAAGACAAAGTAGAAGCCTTTGCTGATTTCCTCTCCAAAGATTTTAATGAGATGCCATCTGAGTAGAGAGATGAGTGGGTACAGGAAGATGGGGAGTCTTAAATCTCCTGACTTAAGGAGTAAGTCAGAGATGTGGAAAAAATTGCTGTAATTAAGTAGATTTGCTCTGAACAGTGTTACTTAGGAAAATGGCAAAACTGGGAGAGAAAACACATCTATGATACAGGAAGGCTTCCAAACCCCCAAGTCACACTGTGCTGTGCAAGATCAGGAAGAGAGGAAAAGAGCACTGGGAGTGAGTTAGAGTTCTGCTGTCAGGGAAGATATAAAAACCAAATGAAAGTGGAAGACAGGGAATAACAGAGACAGGAGTTATCAGATCAGAGAGAGAAGGGAACAGACTGTGAGCAGAGAGCTGTGAGTTTGCTAGTCAGGTTTACAGATTGTTCTGGCCTCAGCTCAAGAAGTGGTTTATTTCTGTGCAGCTAATGACAAAGTCCTCCCAGGGCAATCCATCAGACCTTTAATTATCTTTCCTTCAACACCAACTCCCAGGTATGATTTCTGTGCCACCTTTAGGAGGTCAAAGTTAAAGAACAATAGTTTGGTAAATGGCCATTTGACACTGTCTGCCTGGTCCAAAAACATATCAAGTAATTGAGCTTAAATTTGGAAGAAAAATTCTTTCTTACATCAAAACTTTATAAAAACACAGCAAAGCAAACATGCTTTAATAATAAACAGATAATTAAAACCACTTGAAACACATGTATGTGTTTTATTAGTGACTAAAATCAATGGTATGTTGCAATTTAGCTATGCGGGCTGATTTAGTATCATGTTATGTACCAGTTACATAGACATGTGCTATGGGCTTAGTCATAAAAGTGTGGAATGCACCACTAACAAATTCAATTTTTTGCCCTTAACTACTCACAAAACTCCTCTTCTTCTAAAGGGAAACCACACAACATCTCTTATAAAGGGCTCAGTCAAAAGGAAAGCCAAAATAAAGACAGTCCTTAACGGCCCACTGGACCCGCACTAAAACTATGTATTTTGGGGGGAAAAAACAAAGAAAAGGAAAAGTAGTTAGGAAAGTTCACCCCCATCCTTAGAAGAAACTGCTGTTCTTAACAGAGTTCAAATATTGCAATGGGATATCCATGTCATTTGGAAAAGCTGAATGTGTGAGTGTCTAAGAAAATGCTGACTATTACTTTTCCTGTATTCTGGTTAAAGAAGCAAAGCACATGGCTGGCTCAATAGTACACTAAGGATTTTGTACTTTAGCTTTGTATTGGAAAATGTATTTTCAAGTAACTCATTTATTAGGGCAGACATCTGAAGAAATAGATCTTCCTTTGGAATGCAACGTCACTAATGCCAAGACAATTAAAGCTGAGGCATTTTTACAGATACAAGCCCAAATGCCCAGCCTTGGCATGCTGCCCTAGGAATCCTTCAGCTGCCTGATGGGAATTGTAGCTTGAGTGACTCAAGCCTGGTATTCCTTAACTGGCTGAACATCCATTATAAATGTCCTTGAATGCCCTGTGTCAGACAGTCCCTCTTGCACAGCAAGCCAGAAAGGAGATGTGACCTTGCTACATCAGGGATCCAACTTCAGAGGAGAAAAAGGCCTCTGAATTTTAACTCTACTGAAGCATTATGGCAAAGGTATGCTAACATCAAATTGATCCCAAAATAAAATATATGGCTAGATGAGACCTTCTAGGTGTCTGTATACTGCTCCAACAGCATTTCATATAAAAACATTGAGTGGTTTATTGTACTTCAGATATGATCAAATACTTAGACTCTTAATTCTACAGTGATCGCACACTGGTCAATGGCCTTATCTTTCCCTGTAGACCACTTTTCTCCATGGGGGAAATCAAGTGTGTGAAAGAAAAATTACTTTTATTTTGCTTTAAAATGTATTTGTAAATTAGAAATCCAATGGCTATGAGAAATAAATTGCACAGGAAGAGAGCACCATGGAAACTACTCATCCAACTGATGCTGGCTTTTGGTGGAAAGCAATCCAGTGCTACCCACTACCCACGCATTTGAAGATCTATGGTGTCATCAGTTATTAAAATTTGCTCTGAGACTGGCCTACATACTTCATCTAATTCTGACCCTCACTGTGCAAAAGTCTGTATTGACCTGAGAAATGTCAGACCTGCTCTCCTGAATTATTTAGGATAAATAAGCTTTTTTATTGCACCAATATAACTACATAAATGTTTAAATATTGTAATTAATTTAACATATTTAAATTTAAATTTAAATTAATTTCTGATATAGGTAAGGCATTATCCTTACTGAAATCCACTTAAATTGGGATTTCCTCAGACACATATAGGTGGTATATCTGAAGAAGCTTATAAATCATGCTTGCTCTGATGTGGATAATATGGACAGTTTCCCTGTAAGTATAACCTCTGTGGAGGCACAGTATGAATTAGAGCATAAGGGGAGTCAAAACTTAGAATATTTTGATTTAATATATAGTAATGTGTGAGATGTGGTAACAAGGCAGTGTGTAAATAAAGCATATTTAGCACTTCCCTGTGCAAAATGCCTGAAGTTGATCTCACAGGAAGGTTGTGAGGAAGCTCAGGGCCTGTAGCATTCCTGGGGAAAAGGAACAACACGAGTTGTTAGAACTGAGTTATAAACATTGTATTGCTGGTTTATTGCTTATTTAGGTGAAGGAAGGAGTTCCCCTAAGCACTAAAAAAAATTGACAGTGTCCTGTGAAGAAGCTGGAGTGTAACCTGTGTGGTATTGACTCCTTTCAAAACACAAGTATTATTGTTCTCTTTTAAAGGGTAAGGCTTCATTTTATAGTTGAAATGATCATATTTGAGGGAATGCCAGCAGGAACATAACAACAGCAACAAGGACAAATCCTTATCAGTCCTTTTTTAAAGGAACACTGTAAACAAATGTGTTACAGTGAAAGTTAGTTTAATGAGCTTCAGAAATTTATTGAGCTTAGAGGATTGGTCAAGTTAGGCTTGGCATTTAGTTTGGTATTATTAGGTACTTATTTGGTATTATTAGATTTGGCATTAGCCAAATCATGGAATATGCTTAGAAGCTTTAATTAGGCAGATTTTAGTCAAATTTTAAGCATTTTGCAGTGCAGCAGCCATGGGAAGGATTGAATCCTGGAATATCTCACCTTTCTGCTCTTCAAGCCTTTCACTGTCAGTTTCTGGGACATAATGGTTCCCAGGAAGAGCAATAAGGAACAACATTTCCTATCTCACAGCAGAAGAAAATGACACAACCAGTAGTTAAGATCCAAACCTGTGTTAGGAGAAACCTACATCATGCACTCTGTGAGAGGCAAAGGACTGGAATCTGAGGCAGTGGGGATGGTGTCCTCCAGCTCAAGCAACACCGACTGTGCCTCATCTCCTTTCTCTTCACCAGCAGCAAGATGGGGAAGAGTAACAAAAGTACTCTCTGGCCTGCATCAAACTATATCAAAAACCTCACAGTTTAACGTAACACTTTCTGAGGCACCAGGAACATGATTCTTTCCTGCAGCAGAGCTCTGGGGCAGTAGTCTGCAGCCAAAAAGGAGCAGTAACAGTTTCAGCATGTCCTGCTGTAACTGTGCCTGCCTCAGGCTCCTGAATCCCACATGAATGGGTCCATCTGCTTCTTCTGAGGTGCATCTTCTCAGCCTTTTTGTAGGAGCTGCTTTAAAAAAAAAAAGTTACTAGATATAAATAATGAACTTTTTTCTCTCATATCCCTGATACTGACTAATCTAATGTGGGTTACTCTCCTCCTTATTGTGGACTAGAATCTCACCTTCATCAGAACTGGTGCCAATATCCCACTGAGAAGATTTGATTTTAACTGACACTGATGAAAATGGCATGACAGGAAATCCCTGATGAACTCTAGTTGTCACCTTTACTTCATAGACACTGAGGGTTCATAATGACCCAAAAGCTCACAGGCTGCCTTCAGGATGTTGCCAGATGATAATTTTTTTAATTACTTTTGTGACATAAAAAGTACACTCATTCACAATGTGCCTTCTACTAAATTAACCCAGTGCTAAACAAGTTTCTGTTAATTAATAAGATATAAAACTCCCAAGCTATCTCAAATGGTACACTAGAGAACCTATAAATTTAATAGAATAATTGGGGCTTTATTTTTTATAAACAGCCTTATGAACCTAAGGTGATGAGCAACAATATGAATTAGGGTATGAGTTTGGGAATCAGAGCACTGAAGATGAAGCAGTTTTACACTAGCAATGTGTGAGAACAATCAAGCACTGCAAAGCTTGGAGGGTTAACTTGTGTAGAAACTTGAATAGATTTGGAAAGGACTTTAAAATTATGAACTTCAGTAGTAGGTTTTGAAAAACCAATAATTCCCCAATAGTCATGGCATAGAAATGAAAATACAGAAAATCTTTAAATGGAAAAAATAATCGACAGTATCAAATTAAAATGAAATTTATTCTATAACTCATGATTATTATTCTTCAAAAATACTTTCAAAGATTCTACAAGTTAGGCTAACATCCACTGGTATTTGAATCAAAGTACATTTTAGTAATAATGTACATGTGTATAACCACCATAGTAAAAGAAGTTTTTATTTGAAGAGACTGATTAACAGTTTAACATCTGAAGGGCCGCAGTGGTTGATACAGGTTTGTTTATATTTCACGCCAAAGAAAATTTGTTAGACTAAGTTGCCATGTTTTTTGCATCTGGATTTTATGATGTTTGTCTTTTTAATGGCTGTATATAGAACTGATTCCAGGACTTGAGATTCTGTCTAAATGTAATTAGCTTAAGTGCTTAGAAGATAAAAGTTTATTTGCTTTATACTGGATTAAAGTGTAAGTAGCAAAGGTAGCATGAACAGACTGTGTAAGTTACCTCCAGCTATTCAAGTTTCAGAGATCTACATGCCAGAAAAGGACAGTGGTGGCCAGAAAGTCTAAGGATGTTTGAAATTATTAAATTTGCTCTAAGAAAACATCAAACATGTTCATGGACTAAAAAGGTTAAATGAAACCACAGCTGGTATAATGATTTGTCTGATCATATTTCTTCTCAGAAAAGTTATCACATATGCATATCATGCATTGCTGCTTCCAGTTTGAGCAGCATTATAACTGCATAAACTTGCTGCCAGATTTCTCTCACCTTCTGCAATGAAGAATTCAACACAATTTTCACCATCACAAGGGTAAGAAGGGGGAAATGATCAGGCAATTACTGGTATTAAATCCAGTGATTTATATGTACTATTAGAAAGCAGGAAAGCAGACATAACAAAAATGATGATTAAGACCCAGACACTGGCAACCTAATTTTGCTTTTTGTGAATCATGTGTGAAAGTGCTAAATGAAAATAAGATTAAAATGATCAAATGCCAAAGCAGTTCCACATGGCAAATATCACTGTTGATTATTAGATATGGAAAATACACAATAAGATAAACTCCAGCCTTGTAGGTAGAGACTACTGGCAGATGGAACACTTATCTTTTCAAAAGAGATAAACATGCATGCTTGGATGTTACTCTTTATTTTAAAAAGCAAATTACATTAGTTTTAGCATGCTGGAATTCATGTGAAACACACAATGTCTGGTAACTGTTTTGATTTCTCTGTAGTGCTATTAAATCTTGGCTAACTTATAACTTTTGATTTGTTTCCTTCCCACTTTGGTATTGGAATAACCTGCAACTTTTACATCATACCAAATGACAAGTGATGTGACTACCAGAATCCTCTGCTTTGTTCTCCTTCTGAACATCTACATAAACTTCTTTTTTCCATTGAGGTAGGATGCTGCTAATGCTCAAGGGCAAGAATTTGCTGATCACAAACATTTTTAAACATACAATGTTTCAATTTTTGATGAGTGTGATGAACATACTAAACAAGATTCTATTGATGATACAAGTCAGAAGATAAATTTTTTAGCTCTTAAAGCAACATCCAGCCTATATTTTTATCAAAAACAATGATATTTTGATGAGATTTTAACAATGAAAATAATAAAAAATGTAAACATGACATTAAGATACATTAAAGTGTATTTTTATATGGCGTAATTTTTATGGAATGGTTTGTAATTGTAGCTGCCATGTGTAAGAATGTGGCAGTATCAGTCTTCTTGGTTTCTTTAGCTGCATCAGAAAATACAGTTCCTCTTCTTTGACACACTTAGATTATATCCATAGCCATAAATAAAACAGGCCCCATGGTTAAGTGTTGTGACAGAGCTCAATCTTCATGGCTGAATTCTCTTGGTATCAGGAAGCCAAATCCAGGCTCTGTGTTGATAATGTTCATTGCTCCAGATGCAGTTTGGGAGATTAGGGGTTTTTTTGGCACAGATTAAAATGGTCCCAGGGATTGTGCTAAAAGTTTAACATCATGCCTGGTCACACAGATCTGCAGCCTGGGCTTGTGTTTGTTCATAAACAAAGCTATAATTCAGTAATTTTCATTGCAAAAAGAATGGATACTCAAATATTTGTCAATCCTCTGTACTCTGAGGATTCAGCAGAGTCAATGGACAATAGTGATTTAATTATGTAAAAATTAAGAAATATAATGCTAATTCTCTGGGTGTTACATTGCACTGCAGATAAAAAGGTATGAATATCCAAGTTGCTCCTAATTTTTCTCCACTTTTCATATTTTAGAGCTATTTTAGGGTGTTTTCTCAGAAGATGAAAGACGCTGGGTAGTATCTTGCATCTTTTCTGTGGTTACTATGGACAGTCATCTTCTGTGCTTCTCTGTTAAATTAGTGGCACCAGAACAACCTCATTAACCACTTTCAAGCTCTGTGTTTTCCCAAGAACCGTTTCACCATGGAAACCATGAAAGCTCATGAAGATGAAAGGCCCCACAACATTATTGTTTCATTTGTAAAAAATGGGAAGAAGCTCAGCTACTTGAAGCTAAAAGTAGCTCATTGCATCAAGTGGCTTATGCAGTAGAGAATCTGCAGGTAAACTCCAAGTGTTGTATTTTACCCCTCTCTCCAGCTGCTGTAGCAAATAGACAGAATAACTTGAGACCAAGCATTTTTCAGAATGTGACCACATCACTCACGTGGTGCTGACCCCTGGCCTGGATTCTGCTGAAAGCTGTGAGAGTGAGCACTGCACATCCCCAGGTTGCTCCAAGACAGAAAAAAGAAAATCAGAGTTTACTGTCTCATGGGGAGGATGAAGGAGTTAAAAGTAAGCATAATTAGTACAAATGCTAGTGATAAAATCCTCATCTTGTAGGAATCAATGGGAAACACATGCTTTAGGAGTCATCTTAGCAATTTTTTTCCACTAAGACATTTCTATATCTTATTTTTTGGTTCACACAGTTACTGATTCCCTGCTTATTTTCTGAACAGTTACATAATGAAACTACTGCTGTACTCATTATCTTCACCCTTGGAAAGCATTTTCATATTTTTAAAAAAATGCAGGTTGTTTTTTTGAGTACTGACATATACATTTTTCACAGCAGGTTGTCACAGGAAGCAAAAAGAAAGAAGTATTAAGAGAACTGTATGCAAGGATCCCCTCTAAAATGCCAGATGATGAACATTATATTTACTAGATGGACTTAATTTTCAGATTTGGAAAGGCAGACATTTGGCTGAAAATTGGAGATCTGTTTTATCTGCAAGCAACAACCAGAAGTGAGGAAGGTGCAGCAGAGTGGAAGGTGAAGTGTCTCTGTCCCCTGAAGAGGTGGAAGTTGCAAGATATGACATAGATCACTAGCAGGAAAGTCCTGAGAAGGTGTGAAATAAGAGAAATAAAACTTTTACACTACAGGGCTCCCATACCTATGCCTCATGTTTAATAGAAAGAAGGAAGAAATATATGGTGTAAAAATCAATTATACAAAATAAACACAAAAATATATCATGGAGCTGTTGGCCTGTAATCCATATTTTGAGTACGGCTGAGTCCCTTGAGTATTTATGTTATACTGTGGATTTATGCACAGCTTTTTTAGCAGAGCAGAGTCTGTCTAGGCTGGTAAAAATTGCATTTTTTTACCTAATGCATATAATATTTCCTGTCAGAAGTTAATTAAAGACACATTTTATTTGAATCAACAGATCAAAACCAGAAATCATATTCACAATGTTGTGTAATATTTATTGATATTGAGAATAATGACTGTAATGACTGTATAGAAAAGAAAACCTTTGCTGAAAATGGTCTTAGAAGATCAGAATCCTAGAATTGTAAAATAATTTGGGTTGGAAGAGACTGTAAGGTCAAAGAGTTCCAACCTTCTGCCATGGGCAGGGAGAATTCCCACTAGACCAGGTTGCTCAGAGCCCCATCCAGCCTGGCCTTGAACCCTGCCAGGGATGGGGCAGCCACAGCAGCTGCTGCAGAGAAGATGAACCCTAAAAGCATAAAACAGGCAACATTCACAAAGAGATGTAACAAAATTACAGCAGATGGTATTTCACCCTCTGTGTTTCAGAAATACACCTGATATCCACTGTGGCCTGGGTGTAGTCTCACATCTCATGCTTGCTTTGAGATGATGTAGGAATGAACTACCAAAGGGAACTTTTCCTGCTCATAACTTGGCATTTCCTCCTGTGCCAGAACTAGCAATTAGATAACTACACAATGATCTAGACCAGGGAACTCATGTACTTGAATTTCAATATTTCAATTTCCCTATAAGAATTCCAAAATATGAAGCTTGTCTTTTTTTTTTTTTTTTTCCTTTCAGTCCAGTGGTTGGAATTTCTGGTGCTGCAAAGCCCTTTTGCTGTACATGAGTTGCCTGGCCCAGGTATCCATAAATGCAATGCCAGCACTGGGGATCATGTGAGAACATATTATCAGCAGCATGGAGATTGCTATTGGGCTTTTTGGCAGCATCTCTTGTCAGATGAAATGAAAGCATTTGTAAGACTGAGGTCTGAGGTTTGTTGTACTCAAAGCTCTGCATCCTCTGGAATGACTGGTCACATTCCCTTCCTGAACATTTGCTTTTTCCCCTTCTTTGTGACAGCTCTAGCAGGGTACAAAATGGTCCAATGAACTGACACAAGAGACTTTTTTTTCTTTTGGTGGATTACTTTTCCACTGGAACAGCATTTTAACTAATTTTAACTCTGCTAACTCACACATAGGTCACTTGGTTGTTAGGTCCAAGCAAGTGGCACAGCAGGGAGCATATGAAAGAACCACTCCAAGATTAGAACAACCCCATCTGAGGGTTGCAAGTGTAATTTTGTGACATTAGATGTAACTTCAAACTACACTAGAATAATCAAGCTCTCTTTCAACTCAGAGTGAATAAGTACATGCCCTTTAATTTCAGCCTTATGTAGTCGCTTCCTGCCAATTTAGACAAACATCTTACTTAAATTATTTCTTCTAGATAATGTTGAAACAGTAGAACACATTCAAATAAATCCCTGATGATTCTACCACCCATCCTTAGGTTTATATTGCAGTAATTGATCTTAAATATGAGAGCTGTTAACACTGAGAATTCCTGATTTCTTTTCTTTATGGCAGCAACTGGAAACTCCAATCAAGGCTAGATGCTGCATGAGTAGGCAGTTTATGGAGTTTACCTTGAAGGTAAGATTGAGTGAAACAGCAGATTATATGGTCCCTTAAGACTGCAGTGTTTCAAGTCTTTCCTTCTTCTCAAAACATGTTTGCAAAAGCTGTGAATCTTCATTACAGGAGGTAGAGAGACTACAAAACCATTTACTGATCTACAAGAAGATGAAAATAACTTGGTTTGGGGAAGAAAAGTTTTCAGTGGAAGAATTCTTCTGCAGAAGAGACTTCAGTCTAGCAGGAATAATGTCTTTATAAAGAGAAAGATTTTAACTAGTATTAAAAAATGAATTATATTCTAATCCCCAAACTGGATTATGCTAATTTGTCACATTGGTTTTCTCAGGTAAGTCCTCACATACATATGTATTGGTTGCTGAGAAGTGATAATTCACTACTGAAAGCAGAAAGGAACATCTTCTTAAAGTATTTGTTTAACCTGATATTACCTTAAGTTCTAAAAGTAATTCAACCTGTCAAGTTTGACTTGGCTTTGAAAACACAATCTTCATATGAAAAATGGTTTAAGAGATGCTGATTTTCAAATAGTAGCTGCTCAGCTGAGAAATGTAGCATGTTCTGTGGTGTCTACAAGGCTGCTTAAGACAAAATCAAACCAAGAAGTTGAAGTCTCTGCTAAGGAGGAAGCTTTAAACTTACCCATTTGTTATTAGAAACAGAATAAATTATCCACACAGTCATAGCTACAGCGGAGAGATGAAGTAGGAAACCCTTGAGTGTGGCCTCTCAGCAGTTTGGTCTTACACAAATTCCCAGTTCCCAAATGCCTGGGCCATGGCTCTGCCCCACTGCCACAGGAGCTGCTGCAGCCTCATGAGATCAGCATTCTGACTGCAGCCCGCCCTTGCCCCCTCAGCCTTTTGTGTGTCTCCACCTTAATCATCTCATAGCCTGTATCTGGGAGCAAAGAACATCAACAGGGTTTCTTTGATGTCCGAGCATCTGTTGAAAAGAAAAGCAAGGTAGGAAAGGCCATGGAGGGCTATCCTCACAGACACAGCACTTCAGGAGCACCCTGGAGTGAAGTGTTCTGCAGGCTGAGAGAAGCTGGAGGGAGCAGCCCATACTCCATGGTGTTTTAGGGAAGCATAGCTGTGGATTCATAGTGGTGTAGCTGGAACCCAAGGCAGATGGAATTTATTGCATAAAATGACTGTAGTTTTTCTCTGGCCATGCAGGAAGCCTGAGTAATTGGTGCAGACTAGACTCCTCACCTTAAGGCAGCTATATTTAGGTAAGATAAATCCCATCTGCAGTTTCTCACTTCCTTCAGGGAACTGAGGGAGGTTGCTAAGCTGGAGGTAAACTCAACCCTTTTGAAGTGAGAAGAAAAGCTGCTGAGTCCATGAGCTTCAACTAAATAAAACAAACACAATTATTCAATGACTACTCCAGTCTGCACTGCATAGTAAGTAAAAGATAGTTATATGTGTAAAATAGCTAACAACTCTGTAGCTAGTAAGTGAAACAAGCTCAGCCACAACTTCAGAAAAATTATTTTATTACTGTCTGCTTCTTAGCTTAACTTTAATATTCATATTCTTGCCTTCTAGGGATATATTTTAAGCTTTGCTATCACTCTGAGAGCTTTCCCAGTGACTAGAAGTAATTGTGAGCTTCATGGAAAATATGTATTTATAAACAAAGTATTAATTTTAATACTCTTTTGTGAATGCCTGAATAATTATCTTGAATGGACTAAAAACTGCCAGAAGGCAGGGCCAATCTTGGTCTCAGACAGAGCTTTGTTGCAGCACGAATATTGAATAGGCTCAGGTTTTGGGTATAATCACTTGTTCAACCATATTGTGTGCTTCTGTGGGCATTCAATAAAAAATACCCCTGAAACTGATGCCCAGTGTCCTGTCAGAGGAAGCAATAAAGACATCATGGAAAACTCTTGCAGAAACTTTAAGTGTAGATCATATCCTGGCTTAAAGCACACTATGTTGTTTTACATAATCAGAAAATAAAGGTTTCAAATATTTTTTCCTTGTGAAAAAGTGCTGCAGGGAAGAGAAAATGAGTGCCATGAGCAGAGCAAATTGTTGCTCATATAGTCATTGCTCTTCATATTATGCAATTGCTTGTAAAATGCTTCTGCCAAAATTAGATATTTCCTATATAGTGCAGTGAACTGTGTTTCCTTATTTAGAGCTTGACTGATTTTTCCCATCCACCCTATAATGCTGAGATACTGCTTGGCTTTCTTTTTTGTTTAGTCCTCATTCAGCAAAGCATTAAAGCAGGCATCACAATCAGCTTCATATCAGGATGTAGATGCTGCCATTTGTCTAAATTTAGTGGATTGAGGTTGAATTTCCCCTTCCCAAGCAATGGGAGCACAGAGAACAAGGTACCATTATTACTTGGTGGAACAGACTGAACCATACTGCATTTAAAGAGATTATGACAAAAAGGAAATCTGTATAAATGTTCTTGCTAATGGCTGTCATTGTCACCCTCATTTTCTTCAAAGGGAGGCAGTGCTCTGTGGTATGAACCACTACCACAGCTCACCTGGCAGGTCTGACTGCAGGGCTGCAATCCCCTCTCTTGGCTGCAGCATTACCTGGGAGCACTGAGTTAAACCTCACCTTTCTGTGTGCTCCTGCAGTTGGTTGTGACTCCACAAATGCAGGTATTGCTGCTGCCCAACATGTCTAGACTGCCAGGTTTTGGTATACAAACAAAAGTTTATCTACAACCATTTTATGCATAAATTTGTCCTAAAAGTTCCACCTCTAATTTCTGCCTTTTCAAAGTGCAGTGCTTGGTCTTTAGTGATTCATCACCGATAACAAGCAAGGATAGCACTCATGATTATAACATGCAAAACACTCACTCTTAGTGTTTCTTGTGGATGATCCCATTCTTCAAACAGCACCCCACTGATCTGTGGGTATCTTAGCTTTCAACTACATTCCAAACCTCAGGCTGTTGGTAACCTTTTATCTCTGTTCTTATCAACATTTACTACTGAGCTGCTTGAAGAAATAGATATCACAATCAAAGGGTGGTGCTTCTCCCTAGATATTGATCAAAGGCATTTATTGACAGACCAATTTGTAGTAACATATGGAAAACGAACCTATTTACACCAGAGACAAGGTAACTCCAAGATAAAGACATATAAACTGCAATGTTGCCTGCTAGAACTTACTTTTTGTGTTCTGCTACACTTTTGTGTTCTGCTTTACGAACTGTGGCCAGTGAAATACACCCTGTTATCAAATTCCAATAACATTGTAGTACTAGGAAACATGTACAAAAATTAAATAATCTGAAAAGCAGTTGAGATTTTAATTTAAAAGCAAATATTCGTATTATACATGAAGATATATCTAGTGAGCTATAAAGTTAATACATTTCCTTTTATTTCCTACTGCTAGTGTATTAAGTTCAATTGAAGCAAAGTATTTTTTGACATTCTGTATAAATCTCTTGACAAATGAGTTTTTCCATTGATGTAGGCTGATAGCTACTAATTTTAGAAATTAATTACTTGTTACACCCTCATAAAAAACTAAATTAAGATGGTGTTAGACCCAAGGAAACAATTAATTCAAGAAAAAATATTTTTCAGATTTGTTTCAATCGCATCAAATTCAAAGCTGGAAAGCATGATTAAACTTAAAAGATATACACTCATTTAGGTGCTCAACAAAGATTAAGGTTCTCACACATCTTTAAATCTGTAGTAATTACATTCATAAAATTAAAGCGGTTCATATTTATAATTAATTTTTAAAAGAAGATGAGATTCTCCAATCCTATGTTTTCACTAACTTGTGGTATCAGGGAAGGGCAGAGTTAAAGTTAGGTGCCAGACTGGCCTAATCTTAATATGTTTGGATTACCATTATGTGTAACCAGACTCAAAGAAAACACTGACACCGATACTAAATTTCTTGTAGGACCAACCAGTTTAAAACAAATTATGTCTAAATTGAGAAAATGTCTTCACCAGGAGACTTAAAAAGACTGACCCTGTGCTCCAAAATTGTTCTGTGAGTAGAGGGTGGATTTGCTGGGTAATCCCCTGTGCTTTGTGCTCACAGTGACTGAGCCCTTGGTGACAGAGGGACAGGTGACAGCCCTGCAGTGGGACAGCATCAGCCTGCCTGGCCTGGCTGAGCTGCTGCCTTGGACACACAGGGAATGCAGGGAGCTGGGATCACCACAGTGCCTCTGCCTGCTCCAGGGACTCCAGGCGGGGCCTGAGAGACCCTCCTTTGTCTAGAGATGATACGTTTTACACAGAGGAACTGAAAAAATGCAGGGTAAAGGGAGGATTCCCATCAACCCCTCATGCAGGGAAGCCTCCAGGACTCCTCTGCCACCAGTCCTTCCCTGTGTCCTTTGGCTTAAGGCACATATGAATTCAACATGGCTGTTGGTGTGAAAGGCAGTTCAGCAACATCAAACTAGGCCAGAATGGCATGGGAAACACCTTCTGCAAGGCAAAGCTTTCCGAGGGCAAGCCTCTGGCTGCCTGTGTGAAAAAAAAGCCTGCCTGATACCCACCCAGCAAGCTGCAATATGAGGGCTTTGCAGCCATTCAAACACCTAAAAGAAAAGCAGTTCTTTAATATCAGTATTTTAAAATTATTTTAACTGAGTCTGTTGGCATTATTGCACGCTGCTGGCTCTTTCCCAAATGTCAGGGACTGTTTGTCCCATTGGCAAAATGTGTAGCAGAGAGAATAACTTCCTCCCCAGTCAGCTTCCACAAAACCCTGCTGAAGTGATGTCCAGCCTCCCCGTGCTCTCATTGCATTATACTCTGTATCTCATTTTGTTTCTTTCTGGCTTAATGCTTTTATTTTGCACTTTCATTTAAAATGCAACGCACTTTCAAACAGAATTTCCTTACAGTCCAACTAGTTTTAAAACTTGACAGAAGTTGTGATTGCACTCCATTCTGCCAAAGGCTAAAAGCAGTATGAGAATGAAATTAAAGCTGTGGATAAAGAGGGAGCTTACAAGGCAATATAAAATGAAAAAAATATGGACAGATGAACACAAGATAAAATCTCTTTCTAACTCCTTACCAGTTGGCAGTTTTTACAGTAATTACAGTGTTATAGAAATTCCTGATTTAAACTTTTCACCGAAGATTAAAACCCCAGTTTGCACTGACTTATGAAAATAATTTCAGTTGTTATTAGCAGACTTTAATTGCACCAATATGCTTTTCACTGCTTAAAAAGGCCTTTGTTCTTTACAAATAGTGATACAAAGGTAACAGCAATACTTCAGGGGCTTTTATTGCTTGGATGCAAAATAGGAGTCCTTAAGCTTTAAAAATCTCTTCTCTCAGAGATACCATCTTTTGCCTGGAGGTAAAGGAATTAGGGGATATTTACATGATTTAAGGCTAATTTTATAGCATATTATGTTCCCTCTCTGCCATGGAATCAAATACTAGAGGATTTGATTTTCAAAAAATGTAAATATGGGTAAAAAGTAATGAAACTATTGTTTGTGTGGGAAACCTCCCTGCTAATCTGCAATAAATATGTAATATTGGAATTGTGTAACTTGGTGGTCAGCAACAGGAAAAACTACAATAGCTGTGGGAAGATAAGTACACGTGATAATGCATTTGTAATTCATACTAGATACCTGGAACAAAGTCAGAAATTACATTTTAACTTTGGAGCTTTATTGTTTAGGTGACAGAGAAAAATAAAACAGCCATAAAAACATTTAATAGCTATAACAAGACATTAATAAAACCTCATAAATTTAGTAGTTTAATCAAAACCACTGTATTCATAATTTCTAAAGATAGTTACCAAATCAAGTATTTCACCTATGAATTCCAAGAATACTCAGCAACATTTTGGTGATGGAAAATGTTCAGTCAGGTCAGAGTTGAACAGTTGCTGCTTTTCTCTGAAGATAATGTTTAGCTTGAGGCAATTGTGGAGAAAGACCAGGCTGCCAATGCATGGAACTGCTGGGAGATGTGGACAGGGAAACGAGGCAATCTATTAAAAAAAAAATAAAAAAATCAGAGATCTTTGAGAATAAAGCCCTGTGATAAATGTTTGGACCAGTTAGAGACAGAGATGTGTTGAGAGAACTATTGAACAAGGAACTGTGGGAGGTCTAAGAAGAGCCAAATGCAGTGAATGGAGTGAAATCCCAGTGACCTGAGTGGGCAGGGTATGCGGTTAGGATGATGGAAGACAGACCAGCAAGGCTTATTTTGGATAGCCATCATTAGGAGTTTCAATCCTCAGGCCAATGAAGAACGTGGAAAGATAATATTGAGTAAGACCTAATTGCTCGTAATATGAATCACCATCAAAGGCAGAAATATGCATTTGGCTACACGAGGTAGAAGAAAATCCACCAAAGACATTCTTGGGTCTACAGAGCTGAGGGATAATAGCACACAGATTCTAGGATATTTCATGTGATTTCTCCCATCTTTAGCTTTGGAATGAATTCACAGAGAAATGATTGCCTTCACTCTTGCTGGAACTTCTCAAAGAACTTTCTTAAAGAAAGTTTTAAGGAAGACAGTAATAAAATGGCTAGTGGTTGTCTATTCAGAGCCATGAACTCTTCCATGAGTACTTAGGAATGATGCAGGAAGGGGATTTCATGTAGAGACAGAGAGGGGTCATTTTCTGACAAACAAAATACGAGTCATCCTACAACAGTACAAATAGCAAAAGGATGCCAGAGCTTTCAAATTGCATTATAACTGTTACCAATATTCTGGATAAGACAAATCACATAAGTGACCATGTACCTCAACAGGGAAAGCTCAGGTCCTTCAAAACTCCCCTATTAGCAGTAGGGTTTTCCCTATATTTTTTTTTTTTAAATACAGTGGGACAGACCACATTTGCAGAGGAATTCATATGAGTGAGGATTTCTAAGAACTAAGACTAGTCTGAGAATCGTGACAAAAGACAGAGATATGTCTTATTTGTCCTTAGTTGAAATAGTCATTGAAATGAATGGAGAATTAATAAAAAAAACTGCCAAGGCCTGATGGAATTGTCTGAAACATGTCTGCCCTTGTATTCATTTTCTCAGAATTTCATCACAAGCAGATATTCTTCAAATAGTTAGAAGCTGAAAAATGAAATGATATCTTGCAACAGATAACATGGAGCAATTTCTTGGGTTAAATTTAGATTTGTCTACCCAGTAATGAGGCTCCCTACATGTGTTGCCCCTATTAATTCCAACCAATCTCCTATTTCTGCCAGGTACTTCCGTGATTAAGAAAAGGATTTTGCAACTTCTGTGGCAGAAAATGTTACAAAAGTAATATTTTATTGCAAAAAACAGTTGCACCCACTTTGTCAAATGAGACTAGTGCATGACCAATAGTGCCACCAGCAAGTTTGCATCAGAGTAGTTTGTGGGTCAGATTTTAAATAAACCTCAAATATGCAAGCTATAAAATCCTGTGCCAAAGCAGCTCTTACTTTTGCTTTAAAATTGTTGTACTTAATATTAATGCTTTCAAGCCACAGGCAGTAAACCTTTAACAAAATATACTTCACTTTCTGAGGGATCAGATTTCCAGGCAAAATGTAAAGTTAACACTATTCATACAAAATTTCTAGGCTGAGGCTGAAACAGCAACAGAACCTGTTACATATACTCCTTTTCTTTAGTGGAACATCACTAGCACATATGATTTTCTATGAACACTACCCTTAAAATCCCGTAATCTATGCTTGCTGTCCAACAAAATATCCTTTCACATTTGTCTACTTTGGGCTTCTACAATAACTTTTTTGTAAAATATAGAATACACTTGAAAATGCAAGTGTCTTGTGTCTCCAAAGAACAGCTGAGATTTCTCTGTAAGGAAAAGCATTTTAAGAACCTTAGGATTCCTTCTACCTTTGTGGTAAGTGACGTGAGCAAAATATTTTTGCACATTGGAAGTTGATTTTTTACAAAAATCTTTACATGGTATTTGACTTTGTCTTTACATTTCAAATTGGGATATGTCTTAAAGTCTTTAAAGCGTCGCTAAGCATTGCTGTAAGGGACCTGTCAACTAAAAAGCAGATTTCTCCTCTCCAACTGCAGAGCAAAATGTGCCGTTTTCAGAACAAACACAAGAGGGGGCGTTTAGATGATGTTGTGTCTGTTCTTTAAGTGCTGCTCTATAAGCTCTGTGTAAAACACTGGGCATGAGCCATGTACTTCTGGCTTTTGACTCTCATTCTCACTGGGTTCCTACCAGTGACATCTCATAACTTCTCAGCTAAATGACACTGGTTTTGCTTTGGTGCATGATCCTCTAGTTAATTTCCTCTAGAAGAAAGCTGATACAAGGCAATGTATATTTAATTTTACTTCACACCCACACTCACATTACAGACACGTGCACCAGATCTTCATGAACTGTGAGAAAAGGCTCCTAATTTCACAGGCCATAAATGAGTTCAAACTAGTAGTTAAATCATTCCACTCCCCATTTATAGTCACTGATCAATTTTTCCTGTCTACCCCAGCTACTTCCCTTCTGTCACCCACAAGCCACACACTCCCACCTCAGCTCAGAGCCACCACCATACAGCCTTGTACTTTAAACAACATTTATGGGTTGTGAGTTCCTACATTACAATGATTACTCTGGGGTTGGTGTGGCTTTCATGAATTACATTTAAGCAATTCTGCATGTGGTTTTCTGGTGGGATGTTGGAGAAAGTGAGATACAGTGAAAAATGGTAGCTGCAAGTTGTATTTCTGTAATATTCATGAAAATGTGTCAATAGCTGATCTATGATGAAGTGATTTTCTTCTACATTTGGTATTTTTTTATGAGGAAGTTGCAGAACTGGAACTTGTCAAAGTGTTTTGGTGTGTTACACTTATTGGTGGAGTTATGGCTGCTGTGGCCAGGATGGGAATGGGAATATATGGGCTGTAGGAGAAGTAACAGAATCCAAGGAGAGGGTCCAATTCATAGAGGATGGCTGGAGAGAACAGAACTACTTCTTTTTCTTTTGTGGGATGTAGACTCCAGCCATGGTGGCTAAATTTTACTCAAGGGGTTTCGCTGTCCTTGGATTTTCTTGAGTGGGAAAATTTGATTATTTTGAAAGTGATGCACCTCTGCTGACTGTTACCACACAAGTGCTGTCACTGATGAGCTGTTCTCTAAGTCAGTGCCTTTGGATTTCTCTCCATTACCAGGTATTCTTGAAAATACCCCCCTGTCTGCTTTCTTTCATTCTCCCTACAATTCTGAAATTATAAGGAATATCTGCATTTTCAAACAATGAGATATTGCTATTGCTTGTTGCAAGCCAGACCATGGCCCTGGCCCAGTGTGAGATGCAGGACAAGAGAGGATTGTGCACTGACCTGCAGTAGGGTAGTTGCTATTCTGTAGAACTCTTAACTTTAAAGTGACCTTTCTTAACAAATGTATTTGGTTATTGGGTAGCAGAAAGCACCAGCCTACACAAAAAAACCAGATCTCCTCAGAAGTGGTGAGAGTGGAAAGATATGTATGTGTGTACTGTGCAAGAAATTCATGCTCATGGCCAATTTAGTTTGGCTTTCTGCACTGTTTTATTCCAAACTTTGGCTGAGCACAGTGCTGAGAAGTGTACACCTCCTCTTGCTGCCATGCAGTGTCTGTCTTCCACACCTTCAGGTACCCTTCAGATGCACACAGGGGGTACCAGGATTGTTCAAGAGCAGCCACAGATAGCAAGATGAGACTGGTAAAGAAATTGGCAGTATGAATATTTGTAAGGAACTGGTCAGGCATGAAAATGAAAAAGATGAGTAATGAACAGGTGAACAGACTGCACTGAGGAACCTCACTTCAAAATTAGTCAATTATTGCAATGGAATGTAGAGATTAATCATGCATGCACTGGGCTTTTATTTAGTAGAACAAAAGCAGGTAAAGGAAGCAGCCTCAGGGTGCTAGAGTTTTGCTCTAAAGTCTATAATGATATACGATCATAGCTATTATAACTTTTCCTTTAAAATATTTATCAACTTTTGGTGTTAGAATCAGGATTCTGGACCTGATTCACTACAGTTTCTACTGTGTGACATCAGTTTTTCTAAAATTATTTTAAAAAATGAAAACGTCCTGTTTCCCTTCATAATGGATAAACTGTGATGCAGTGAGATGCATGGATATCTCTGTACACATGACTTAGAGACATAATAGTCTAAAGCCACTTAACTGAATAAAATAAGTTTTTAAAGTAATGATTTTAGAGCCAAAGAAATCAGAATATGCAAATTATTCAGAAAATTACTCTGAAATTCTTTATCCCTCCATATGTATTTTATAATGTGACTTGGAGAGAAACACCTCTAATTGGCAATTGTCTGATTCCCCTCATCAAATACAACATTTGGCTCACACATGAAGGTCAGAATATTCTGAAATATTTTCCCCCAGATAAAGACTCTCTGAAACAAAAAACTGAGGCCTTGTAGTACGCCCAAATGCTTTAGTTTTCAGGTAAACTGATAATTTCTTATACTGTTCTACCCCCTTTCACCATTTGTACACTTATCTTGAAAATTCAGGTTTTCAACTCATAGCTGTACTTAGGAAGTCTATCAAATACAGCACCTACTTAAAAAATGATGGATTTTGTCAGCAGCTTCTCTGTGCACTTGATAACTGATTCTACTTCTGAATTACTTCCTCTGATCTCGTGGTAGCTTGAGGTCCTGACATTTCATCCCCCCTTTGCCTTGAGCTTTTTGGGTGAAACGGAATGATTAAATTGCTGTCCAACATGCTTTCAAAGTCACTACAATTTGTCTTTAGATCTGTTTTTAAGAGCTAAGGGAGTGTCACCCAAGAAGGGTGCTTCACTAGTAGTGAGAGTGGGCATCAGCACTAACAGCCAAACCACCTTTTCAGTACAATAGGGAAATTTTAACAAGGGTCACCTGAGATCCTTCTTTTGCTCCTTTTCCAAAGCTCTCTGTGTTAAGCATTTTGCCTAAACATGTGTTTTCTTTTGGGTAAAGGCACGGCTTTGTCTAAAGAGTAAGGCTCTAGTAAAGCCTGGAATGACCTGAAATGATGACATGATGCTTGCAGAGCATTCAGAGCTAGACAGCTCTGAACAAAGCAGACATTTGAGGAAACAGCATGTGCTGTGAATCTTTGGGCTGGTAAGTACAACAACAAACACTGCAGGCAAAGTTGGTAGAAAAGGAAAATAAATTAATCTGTCCTCAGCCCAGTCTGGAGGTGGCTCAGTGGTGGAGCTCTGCAGTCTCAGCCCCTCTGTGGCAGTTGATGGTGAAGTTGTCACAGTGAAGGGACTGCAGCTGTGCTGAGACAGTTACCAGACTGCATGCTCCCTACAGGAGCTCTTCTAGTCTGTAAAATGTCTCTGGTTGTATTTCATATGGTCAGATTCTGAGTGGGGGATATTTCTTAATTATGGGGTTTTTTTCCCCTCAAGTTCACAGCCAGCAAATTCCTCCCTCACATTGACATGAAACATGCCTTCCAGTGGTGGATATTCATTCAGATCAGCCTATAGGAACGTGGTCTTCAGCTGGAAAAAACACACTTCAATTTCTTTGGAGTACTGCAGTCTGAAAAATTATTTTCCTTTAATTGCATAAAATTTTCTCCTCTAACAGCTAAATAGCAGAGGAAGCTTTGGGCTGTGGAGGTGTATTGAAACCAAGTCTAATGTTTGGACAATTTCTTCTGCTTATTTAGAAATAGACAGAGTTGAATCAGTTCTTTGCCTCATTAACATTCCATTGACAAAATTTACTTGACATATTCTGCTTAGTCTTGTGCTTTGCCCCTCTTATAAACTTTTATTTCAGACTCATCATGGGTTTTATGGGTGTGGGACATTAAAGCAAGCACGTTTACAGTGTCATCCTCCCATTGAGACCCTGTTGGCTTAGCTTTTATACGTCCAGTCTTAACTTCCTCTGAATGCCTCATAAGTCTGGATAGTAGATTCTTTAGAAACTCTTCTTTTACAGAGGAGAAGCAGGCTAGATCATCTATGAATCCTATCTCTACTTTGAAATATACCTTCACTTGAAAGTCTGTGCACTTCTGGACATTTTCCCAAGAATGTTTTTGATTTATTCATGAGTGTTGTGCATTACAAACAAGTACACAATGTCAGTAAGCAAATTTTCCAATTAAGTCCATGGAATTGTTTGGTGTGTAGGAAATTATAACCAAAGTTTATGTTAGTTTGCTTGCCAGGGTCAATGTGGTGAAGATAGACACTTTTCTTCTGCATACTATACCTATGTAATCCTGAGTTCTATCAGCTATGACAGAATGGTATTGTGAACCACAATTAATTTCCTTTACAATAGTGTGGATAACTTCACGGCTCATTAGACTGATGATTTCATTCTGAATTGTTGGACTTGTGTAATCTTGTTTTCTCTTCAGCTAGCTTCCCAGGGTCTCATTGTCGTTGCTGTGAAGCTTCAGTAATTCAATAAAATTCTCCTCATCAATCTGATGGCCATGAATTACCAAGGCTTTTCTACTCCAGTAATGTACGGTGCGTATTATTTTGTACAGTGAGCAAAACTGATTTCCCAGCTAACATTTTAGCTTTCTTTATCCTTCAGACATGCTGGAAAATGTGGTATTTGATATTCCAATCAAACAGAAATGATTTGGTGACAATTTAAATAAACTTTGGCCAGGAATCATAGACATATGGTGGAACTTTGTCGCAGAAGTGAATTTCTCTTCCTGCCCTCCACCACTACTGGCTCCATTCCTTCTGCTGCTGCTTTAGGCAAAGTCTAGTGTCAAGTGGTACAGCTGTGACATCAGAGGTAAAGCACTCACTGCCCAGCTAACCCCTTAAGGATGGTGAATTTGTGATATCACAGCAAAGAACTTAAGTAGTTATGGAGATGTACAAACCATTGAGAAATAAAGAGGTTTTTTATTAATATTTTTTGTAAGATAATGGTTACAGCCATTTTGGAAATCAGAAGTTTGAAGATTTTTTGCTTGCCTAAGTCTGCCAAGATAAAATATCACAACATTATTCTGGAGCTGTAGCAGAATACAATACTTTCGTGAATGACATTAAAGTGGTTTGCATTCAGATGTTTCCATCTCCAAGAAAACAACATGAAAGATAAAGGGGAAGGTGAGAAAAAGGGAGAACCAGAAGAGACAATTTTCAAAATAAAGAATGGAAAATCACATATATACTGTGGTTCACTGCTGTTAAACATTCAGCTAAGAGGATGTGAGGTTTTTATTTCACAGATCTCATCAGAACATCTGAACTGCAATTGGTACATGGAGCCACAAGCCTGTCATGCATACTTTTGTTAGAAATGGTAGGTCTGCTAATATGTGTAGATTTTAAATTAGAAGTTGAGAATAAGACTTGCCATAGCTCTTTTCATTTCTGTCTCAGTTCCATGACTGGGCATTAATTTATGATTATCACAGAAACTTTTAACAAAGATAAATAAATCCGAGATTAAAAATACTCAGATATTGTAGTGAGGGGCTGCCCTACATGCTAGGGGACAAGTCTAAAACCACCACCTCATTTCACTGTCATTTGTGAAGAGCAGAATAAACTAAATGCTTAATTGCAAAAAGATTTATTTGATAATATTTGAACTAAACCATCTTCTTATATGATATCAATTGTACAGGATTATGAAGATAATTTCAATCTGGTATGTTTCATGTTCTGACAAAACTGTATCCTAACATCACCTGTCTTTCACTGTCATATTTAAATACTGGAGAGCTTCCAGGAGGAGCTGGTCAAAAAAGAAATAATGATTGAGAAGTGAGAAGGTTTTGGGCCACACACTCTAAGCTTTTATGTCTTAGAGCAGATCCTGAAAATATAGTCTATAGTGCATAAATAAGCAACATGATAGGTACATGACCTCTAGAATATTTCAACATTGTCCTGTGTTGAGTAATTGTGACTAACTTTCAAATTTATATACTAAACATATAAATATATTACTGTATTTTAATATGTAATGCATATTTTAAAACCTGACTATATTAATAATAATGTTTATTGAGAGTAAACATTCTTTTTTTAGAGTTTATTGGTAAAAAAATTCTAAATATATAAAAAAATCTAACAAACCATAGAGTGTAATTAGTATATTTAGATGTAATTGTAGCACTTTTTATATATATCAGCTATTCTGCCATTGTTTAAATATTATTTTGAACCATATCCAGTATATACAGTGACAACAACAACATGGCACCATCGAGTTTATTAGAGCACCTGAATTCTTCCAAACTCATTGTCCCTGCTCCAAAAACCAGAGTATACAGCCAATGGCTTTATCTTCACCAAGACACAAATGGACAGCACAGAGCTGACTGGGTTAATGGAGACTGGTTAATGACAAGATAGCTGCACAGCACCAATATCTGCTCAGTGCTGCTGTGATGTGGTCTGTGACCACTAATTGTAATATTGTACATGAAGGTGTGTGCTTCCATGGAAGCTAAAATGACTTTGAGAGTTATAGCACATCTTAAGGATGTCTGGCCAGAAGAATGTAAAAGGACTTTTTCAATTTCTTATTTATTGCCCATTAAATTGCTGGTATTTTAAATGTAAATACCCAAAGAAATTCTTCCCCTTATGTTTCATTGTGTGACAAATCCATCCCAGGCTTTTTCTTTTTCATGACAGGGAAGAGACTGAGATTTAGTGCAGATTTCTGAAGAACGTTTATATGCCAAAATATAGTCAGAAATATATGGGTTTATTTGTATTAGATCTTTTGTAATTATTGAAGCTGTCTTGCAAACATTATGCTCCAACACAGTACATTTTATTTACTGGAAATCCAAGTACTTGAGGGCACAAGACTTCTCAAAGGGCAATACAGGTCACTTGTGTTTCCCCACAGAAAACTGTATTTAAGGCAATATTCAACACTAATTTCTGGGTGAGGTTTAAATGTTTTTGACTTATAAAGCTTGTAGTTCTTATTTTGTGATGGCTTGAGAAGCTGCTTCCTTGTTGTCCATGGATAGTCTCACTCAATTGCCTGCTACCCACAGGGAAGGGAAGAGTCACCTATTTCTGAGCACCTTAAATAACCATACAACAATCCAGCTGCTGGCTGCAGGCTGTTTTCAAAATCTTTTTGGCTGCTGCCTGTTCCTCTCTCAGTGCAGGCATGACAGCCATAAATAATGATTTGTGTCTCAAGGGAAGCCCTCTGGGCTGTAGATTGACAACAGAGCTCCCTTCCTGTTAACTGTGGGAAGCAGTGCTCTGGGGTTTGGTGGGAAGCTTAGCAGGATGACCCTCAGGCTGGGCTTGAAAGAAGATAGAGAAAAATTTGGACATGTTTACAGAAAATTTCTCCCCAACAAGAGAGAAATCATTGAAGTGCTTATTTAGTATTTGTACAAAACAGTTGACATGATGAGAGGTGGCAAGAGACCTCTGGGTACTGCACAGAAATTATATGAGTGATGCAGCATGTCAGGAAGGCCTTTGTAACGAGGTAAAGCACCTATCTTGGATCTTTTAGGGATATGGGAACCAATGGAGAAATGCCATGGGATAGGTAATGTGGTCAGTGTGACAAACAGGAACTTCTTGTGTCCATGTCTATGAGGCAAAACTCTATGTGCTACAGTAAAAATAATCCAGATGTTATATAAGAACTTGGATGAGAAGGTATCAGTGTAGTTGGGTCTAAGAGGCAGCTAAAATGTGTAATGGTGGGTATTCCCACTGGGGTGGTCTGAGCCACACCTGCTCTATCCCTGACCAAACTCCAGCAAAATCCACCCTTCTACAGCTGTTAATAACAGAACTGGAACACAGACTATGGGTTCCAAGCTACACATGCATTGCCTTAGTAGGTCTTCTGTAACTATTAAAACAAAATGTGATACAGTGGAGTATTTCAGCAGAGACATCATTGCTATTAGCCACAATTTGCAATTCCCATAGCCCTACCAGAGGCATTTATACTGGCTTTTGGAAAATTTACATCCACCAGGGAACATGTAAACAGTACAAGTCAGCCTGAGCAGTAAGAGATAAAATTCCAAGGCTTGGATGATTAAAAGGTCTTTGATGTTCCACATGAATAGAGTATATGTGGAGACCAAATACATAGTCTCCAAATTTGATTCAATAAAACTGAAACTCTCTGCCTTGCCCTTGGCCTCAGAGTACACCCCACATTAAAACCATTCAATAAAATTTGATATGTTGCCAACTGTTGCCTGCCTGAAGATTAAACTACTTAAGTTTTCAATTACCTATGATATAGTACAACAAAGACACACAAGTAATGTCCTTAACCCTCTGGCTAAGCAATCAGAAAATAAAAAGAGGCTATTTACACTAGAGAAAAGCCTGAATAAAGAGATGGGCTTTGCACTGTGCCCTGAAGGTCCACAGAGAGGGACTTGGGCTACACATGCAACTTTCTAGTGTATCACTTTGGGGACTGATTTTAAACCTATATAACCCTTGACACTGATGCACTTCTAACAGTATGAAGATGCTTCATCTTATTGGATCAGGCCCTGGATCAGTTTTAATGCAAGTGTAACTTGCTGATGAATGAACATGAAGGGGCATGTCTGCAGTGTATTCTGTTGCAGAGATACCTGGGCTAACTCTACCTTACAGAAGTCAGCAATTGTAGCTTTTTTGGGATGGCATTGAGCAGTCCTAGGGGTAGTTGTAGTAGGTCAGCCACAGAACTGTGATAACGTGGCTCTGGTGCTTCTGGGCTTTAACATTTGCTTTAAACTATTTCTGCACTGTGCTCTGTGGACAAATCTGCCTATTCAGAATTAATTGGTTGATCTTTACCGTAGTTCTGACTTACAGAATACAGACTTAACCACAGGTTCCCACTGTTGGATCCCTGTAGATCTGATCCTTAAAGTAACGAGAATGATTTTCTTTCTGTTTCTCCTTACTGACTCCAAGGGAAGGCGAGATGATTTGTTCAGCTAGAAAATTTCACACCGTAGATATATTATTTCAGACAAGTCCTATTTTTGGTGGTTTGAGTGTAAGAGTAATAAAGTAGAAACTGTACCTTACTTTCAAATAGCTACATATCTGTCACTAGGACAGCATCAAGTAAGCAGAGCTAATTAATCAGTGCTACAATTTCCACATGCAGAAGATGGAGCTCCAACTGCTGTTGTAATATGGGCATGAAAACTCCAGAGCCGGGAAGTCTGGTGAGAATTTGATATCTTCATCTGCAGTTAAAATACAACTAAATCACTTGTTCTCAGCTACTCTCAAAAGGCTTGCAGCGGTGCATGAGAGAAAGTGTGTCTCAGGTGGTTGAGTCTCAGACCATGTAAGGCTCTCAAAGTGAAAAGAGCATGGTAATTTGGCCTGTGAAGGGAAGCAGTAACTAATGCACCAGTGCAGTGTGTTTCCTCTGACCAGTCTGACCAAGGGAGAGGGTCACTGCATCTGCACCAGCTGGAGCTTCTGGGCAGTGACTTTCAGGAGCATAATATGGTTAGCAAGGAGCATGGTAATCTAATCAGTGAATGGAAAAGCATGACTGTAGGCAAAATGTGGCAGAATGCTAAGAATTTACGGTTAAAAAAGAAAACAAAGTAAACTTCCCTCAATATCTTTGAACCTGCATTTTTTATCTGTTTGCAGGGGTTGTAATTATTTTGATTTCTATGTTATAAATATCACTGCCAGACATCTTAGTATCAACAGAAATCTTGAGTAGCATTGTATCTTACCAGTTGTAAACTGCTGCATTGTAAATTGCTGCTTCAATGTGAGTTGAAGGAATGTGCAAAAACCTCTGGTCCTGTCTGCAGCCAACCCCAATCTGCAGCTCCTTGATTTGGTAAGGATCCTAAAAGCAGCTCCTGCTGCAGCCATGCACCGGGACTGAACTTTGTACATTTTCTAAGCCATAACCAGTTTTTATTTAAGATGTCTGAAGTAGCAAGCTGACATCCCCATAGTCTCTTATGCAGTGGAGAAGCAACTACAACTGCAGAGTATGCTGATTTTCCTGAACAGTCCTTTTAAATGGCTCTGGTATTAGAACACTTGAATACTTAAACATAGAGCATGATACTAAAATATGGTATGAAATTACACTAGATGTAAAATTAATTTATTAATTATATTGACAAAGATATCTTCTCCTTTGGAATCTATAAAATATCTTGTGTGTAGACTCTGCCCTTAAGGGCTCTTATTTAGCTTTTATCGTATTAGGTCTAAGAGAAAAAACAACATTGACAATAATGTACTGTGTGTGTCACACGTGAAATCCCATTATCCATCTCTCCTGCTATAGAGTGATTTGTAGCAAATCAGAACCTCTTCCAAAGGACCAACCTCCATGCTTGATTACACTGGTGAAAATTTGGAATTATGGCCTTGAAATCAGAGAAACTTCAATGAATGGAATTTTGCACATACAAAATGTGTTTTGGCCCATTACCTTTTTGTAGCAAAAGGAAATTTCATATAATTTCCATGTAAATTCCTAAGTAACGCTGTAGATTTCAAAGGAAGACAATATTTGATATATATTGGATCAAACTGATGGTATAAACTACTTCAAAGACAACACTAACAATTCCTTCAAAGAAAAGTAGAAGAAATCGTGCAAAGAAGAGGTATGGAATAACCTGCCACAAGGGTAGAGATATGGGGAAATACAGGAAAATATATATAAAATGGAATAGAATAATACAGCAAATGCATGCAAGAAAATTAACTCCCTTTTCTAAAGTTAGTTGAAAATGCATCTCTGCTATATAAAATATCAAGGGTTATCTCTTTTATTAAATATTTAGAGTAAAATCTCTATTTAAAAAAAATACTGGGTACTTCTTTTGCATCCAATGAATATTCATTGGGAAGTTCATTGGTGGGTGCCTATTCAAAACTGAAAGATCAAAAGGGAACTGTGTCAATTTTGTCCTTTTCTGGGTTGACTGCTATTTTTTGATGTAATAAATTGCCAATTTTAGAAGGGTAAAGAACAGAAATGGAAACGAGTATGCCTTTCAGGAGACTTTTGACTGTGCCGTTATGAATAGTCCCCAAACAAACAGCTTGTTGCAAGCCATTCACACAGCAGATAGACATCCAATTGTTAGCCATGCAAATAGCCATATCCAATGGTCAGACAGCTGTTAGCTGGCTCTTAGAATGATTGGTAACCAGACTGTTGTAGAACTTACTCCTGTCTACAGGCTGCTGGGTTTCATCTTTTTCTGAAATCTTATTAATAAATTGAACACGTCTTATGGGATCACTGATGTCTATTGCCTCCCTTCTTACTGTTTCTTTCAGTAACAAGTAGAAGACAAAACAAAAAAAAAGAACAAATAGGAAAATCAGGTTTATGGGCTATCTCTATAGACCAGGGTTTTATCCTCGTAGGGATTTTGTAGGTAAAATAAAAGCCTTTTTTGTGCAACCACTGCAACACTTTCATGTTTCTAAATGCAAGTATGTCATGCAGGCACACACAAACAGACAGAGACACACTTACACATGCTTCTTATACACTAGTGAAGCTTTTTCTTAGCCTCAAAGTCATATTCTGAAAATGCATACACCAGGAAAAAATTTAGACTTTTACAAGTTAATGAAAACAGACATTAGTACATAGTAAGCCTTTATTAGGTGCTTTTCTAGAACGAGCAATTGTGCACTCTTTTGACTGGGGATAGTTTTTCATGTCTTGATGAAGTTTTACATGTTGAAACAAAAACCTGTCTAATAAATTAACTAAAATACTTTAGATTAATTGAAAACAATATGGAAGTTGAAAGCTCACTACACATCATGCTCCTGGCAGTGCCCAGAACTGCACCATAGTGGTAGGTGGAGTGTCCATGCTGTTTGCAGGATTTGAAATGGTGGCTGATAGCAGGAGGAGGAGGAGGAGGGTTTCTCTCATTTTAATCAGAAATTTCAGATGTTTTGGTAAATTATACCCATTTAATAAAATTGTGCTGTCTGGATTTAGGCAATGTTGTTCATGGCTTCTTCCAACCCTTCTTTTAGACTCTCATGACCTTGTCTTCCTGTTCCCCAGATGAGGCCTTCATGTGCTGCCTCCTCACTCTGGTTTGCATTGCATGAGAGTGCTGGTGTCTCTCGAGTCCTCACATTGCCACCTCCCCTTCCTGCACAAAACCCAAATGTGTTGGCTGGACTCCACTAATTCTCCGAAGACCCTCATGTGTGTGTGAAATGTGTCGCTTCCTCAGACCTCTCACTTCTGGAGGAGCAATGCCTATTTTGCTGAAAAAGCTCTTATGGAGCCAACACAACTTCAGTAAAATGTAACTCCTTGATTCTGTACTGAGTGTTGTAATGATACCATTGCTGAAACCCACAGCACTCAGCAGGAGCCACAACACAAAGGTTAGTGGTGACATGGGTGTGTTAAATTAGATTTCCTTTTCTTCATAAAACAATCTGAGCCCCTACTCTCTGCTACCTGAGCACTTGAACTGCAAAGTTTTAAACTGAGGTGGAACCCTGCTGTGCATCTTTTAAAACTGCTGATTTATATGAAAAATGGAAGCAAAAAGCTAGAGCATAACTAAATAATGTTCTGAGTTGGGGTACTCAGTTTAGAAGATATAAATAAAGCTTTGAATCCTGCAAACGATTACTCAAGATGGTGTTTGGATTCAGAATTAATTGTAAGATTTTGCAGATACATAATCCCCTCACAGTATGTTTCTTACTTACGGGGTTATGCTGTCTCTTTATTTATATATATTTTTTTCTGTTTCTTCTCATATTTTTCTGGCCCAATGACATTTTAATTATGCCAAAGAAAGAGAAACAGAAACAGACAAATAGAAGACACATATATACAGCCACCTCATGCCCTTCCTGAGGCTTTGTTTAACTACCAAAGGACATCATCCACTGGGAGAACAGACTTTCTTTTTAGAGGGTAGGTAACTCAGCAATTTTCCTCTGTCTGAATGAATATTCAAACCAGACCATGTTCATGGCCTCTCAAATCTCCCAATGGAATGTAAGC
This sequence comes from Passer domesticus, assembly GCF_036417665.1. Lineage (NCBI taxonomy): Eukaryota > Metazoa > Chordata > Aves > Passeriformes > Passeridae > Passer > Passer domesticus. The sequence goes on from NC_087477.1 coordinate 71,246,131, forward strand.
AGGATTGAAGGACTTATGTCTATGTGTCGCATTAGGTAGCAAAGGTTAGGTACTGCATTACATGTCATCATGCTGCCAGAGTCCATTTAAGGATGACTCTCTGGGTAGCTGTTTTCCATATCCAAAATTAGGACAATTACTGTGCTGTAGCTCACAGAGGTGTTAGAGGTTAAAGATCATGACAACAACAGAATGATTAAAATGAGGTCTAGGATTACATATCATTCCCCTAAAAATATGAGCAGTTAAAACACAGTTCTGAAGAACTGAAATAGCTGACATTTGTCACTGAACTACTTCTTTCTGAACATCAAGGATGTATGTGTATGTATGAGGCTAATAGGTTTTCCCTTCACCTAATACATGGAACTAATTGTTAGTGTTCATCTTTTATTTTCCATAACTATTTGAAATCTAGCAAATGATTTCTCAATTTCAGTTACCTAAATATATCTATTAATCAAAGACCTCCCAGCTGGTATTTTCCAGGTCCTCCAGATTTCTTGACTCTATATCATTTATGAATCACCTCAAAACCTGCTTTAAGACTCCCTACAAAGTATCTGATTTTCCTGTTGCCGGATGTGAGTTCATTAGGTGAAAGTTACCATGAAACAATTTAATGGGAGCTTCCATCTCATTGTTTTTTACTAAGTATTATTTATGCATCCAGTGCCCCAGGTGTCTGTGGAGCTTAACAGGCAATTTTAAAAATAGGGCATAGCCCAATTAACTAAAACAGTAAGTATTAAAAAAAGGTGCAAGCATTAGGGAAAAGGGCGAGATGACAGGAATTATTGCACGATTGAAAGGACACAAATATGCTTACTGTTAGAGGCAAAACTTGCCTGTTTACACAAAACTGAAACGGAAAAGCTGGAACAAAGACTGAAGTGCCTAGCACTGGGTGCCTAACTGGAAGCTGAGGGCTTTGGAGAGAGATCTGAAAAAGGGAGAATCATTGTGCAGGGATAAGAAGCATGAAGCAAACAAAAGCATGTGTCCTTTGTGAAACAAAGGGGGTAACGGAAGTAGAATCTGTCGGGCTGCTGGGAGGAAACAGGGTAAGTCAATAGGGGGGCTGGGGCAAACCTTTCCTTGGAAAGTGAGGATGAGAGACTGTTTGCTAACACTCCTTGCTGTGCTTGAAGCTGCACACTACACAGAGGACATTGTCCAAGCCACAAAAGGATTTGCTATCTGAAAAGCTGATAGTTTAGTTTTATCCACCATGGTTCTTGCAAGGTCCTTTGCCAATCTGCAGCTATGCCAAAGTTTAAGAACAGGCTGACTTCCAGTGTAAGAAATTGCTGGGCTACCAAGCTGAGATCTAGACTACAATTCACTAATTCCTTCACTGTAGTGACTATGCATAGCAATTAAAGATTTTGCATAGAATTTATTACCTTTCTGCTTGACTTTAGTAGGGGTCCCACAAAGGAATTTTTTCTCTTGAGTGAAGAGGCATAAGAGTGAGGACTCAGTGGTGTTTTCCTGAATAACCCAGCACTTCGAATTTTCAAGTTGCAGCTTGTCCAAATATTTCTCTCAGCTTTACTCTGCAGATTTTCTTTTTATGCATATTACATATTTGATGACATGGGGAATTTACACAACTCTCTATTCCAATGTCTTAGTAGCAAGAGCAGAGATGGTGTCAGACCTTCAGCTACTGGAAGTTAAAAGTATTTTTCTTTACTGTAATTACCTTGCTTAACAGCAGTTGAAAATGTGATTTCTTTCTTGATTTTCTAGAATGTGGATTTTAGTAGTTTCATGTGTATTTTCTATAATGATCCATTGATTCTGAATTTTAGTTGAAACATCAACACTAAAGATAAAGTTCAATTACTGCATCAGCTAATCTGAACCAAGACCGACCATTAAGGTTACATTTTTCTCATAGTGGCAAAGCATTGTAAATATTCCTGTTGCTGCACCTATGCTGCCTATTCTGTCAATTATGTTTCCTCGTATTCATCAGGACTGTAACACTTGTTTCAGTTAAACTGACAATGGAAAAATGAAGCAGTTCCTTGATTTTGGCTGCATACTCTAGTAAGTAAGATACATTCCTTGATAAACAGGTTTGAAGGATGCAGGTGTAGGCTGGTCCTTCATGACAACGGTGCTGCTTCTACAAGCCTGAGTCCAGAAGTAGATGCCTGCAGGCCAGTATCCCTGCTTAACTTCCTGGATACAAGGAAAAGCAAGCCAGCCATCTCCTTTATTTTAAATATACCTCTCTTTTTCTAAGTAGAACCATTAGTTTTTATCAATAGCACTAATGCTTTGCATTTAGACCAAATTACAATAGGAAAGGAGATGCTTAAGGGTAACTGGGTGATGAAAGGACTACATTAGAGTACAAGTCCAAGGGCTGCTGTTTCCTATTTGTAATGCTGAATCCACATGCAAGTCATATTTAAGCTATAAACAGTGGCGCCTAGGGAGTATACACTCAGATTGCCTTGAGAAACTAAATACTTTTATCAATCACCAGATGGACTTGTGTTCGAAAAACACTCTTGAACAATGTGGCTTTTCTATATTCACCTTTAGATAATCAAGTTCTCAGCAACCTATACAACTTAATTAACATGTTGCTCTGATCTTTTATAATTTTACATAGAAAGGCCTAATACACATAATTTCAGACCACAGATAATTTCACACACCATATATAATTTCAGCTAGCCTCCATTGTTCTCCCTTGTTTTAATAATCACAGATACTGTACAGTTTCAATACCTTCAACTTCGTACTCAGAGAGCTGTGAGACTATACCATTCATTTTCTTTCGTGACAGAAATCTCATTTGCAGTTGGGCAAGCCTTATCATTTGATGCTATGAAGTGTTAGCCTCCAGAAGAACATTGAGCAGTGGTTTTGAGGAAGTTTCAGGATAAAGAGACAGGTCCTGATAAAGGGAACAAACACATACATAGAGTGATTCTCATCATGGCAGTAGAAAGAGGTAGGATTTTGGTTCTCAGAACGTCTCAATGAGGCAATGGTCTGTTTGGGCAAAACAATTTCCATTGTGGTAGGAGGAGCACAGATAAACATGAAGATGTTATTGAATCGACTTCAAACCAGAGCAGCTGCATGGAGTTCTGTTAACTCAGATGTCATTACTTGCAAAGTAAAAGGGAAGATATGGTTTTCTGAAACAAGAGAAGAAGAATAGTAAGGATACACGAGTTTAATTACCTCCATGTTTGTATGTATGTTTGAGGAATATGTCAAATGATCAAGAGGAATGATACAGCATCTGACAATGATTATGGCTTTGGGGGCATAATGAAAATTCTGGTGGGTGGATTGTGAAGTGAAATCTAAGTTCAGCTATAAGAAAGAAATCTACAGAAGATGAGATGCCCTTAGTGTCATAACTAAAAACAAGCTCACAGCTGTATTCTGACAATGCAATATAATATAAGATATAAAGCTGAACATAAAGCTGAAAATAAACAGCAATAACTGTAAAATCTGAAGGCATCTGAAAACGGAATACTCTGTATATCCTTAGTAAATGTTGTATACCTCTTGTATGCTATTTTTGCAGCAGTCTATCAAAATATCCAGGGCCATGTGGCCACAGCCAAAACCAAACGTAGTTACAAATATGACCAAATCTGAACTGAAGAATGTGTATAAGATCTGAGCCACTGTAGACTGCGACAAATTCCACTCTCCATGAACATGAAAAATTTGAAAATAGGGGTCAGATACAGATAAATATGGAAAGTGATAGGAAGAAGAGGGAAAGGGAAGGAGAAGTAAGTGCAGTCTAACAGGAGGTAATTTCAAACTTACAGATGGGAAGACAAAGTTGTTTTTCTTAGAGCTATTCAGAAGAAAATACTTCAGTTTTACAAATATATAAGGAATGTTTCTTTCTAAATTAAGAGAGGATAGGAATTGGTGATAATCTTCCCAACATCAGCGGTGAAAGTCAGCTCCCTTGATAGAAAATAAGAATAAAACCCACTGAGAATGGAAGTGCCATGAATTTTAAATTATACCTTGAAGATAAAAAGAAAACATAAAAAAAAATGAAAAAATGTGGCAATAAAACTGTCATAATTTTCCTAACTTTGTTCACTTTAAGCCAATGATAAAAATAACGCTGATTTTGACAGAGTTTGGGTTAGGTTAGTGCTGAATTTTTCCAAAAAATTCCTCTCTCAGAGGATAGCTGAACTATCAACCACAATTGCTTGGGGAAGAGTAATTCTTGCCAGATGAGTTTATTTGTTTTGGGTTTTTTTTCTTTATGGGAAAGCATAACAAAATTAGTAGCTGATGAGAAAAGGGGGGGAGGATGCTGTTGTCTCGGAGGAATGGTCAGTGCGGTTCCCAGTCATGGTTAGCTCGCTTTGGCAGGGAGAGCTCAGAGCTCCTCTGGCTGACGGGATTTACCTGGAGCAAGGCACGTGGTGGTCTGGCAGGGGGACAGGGGGACAGTTCTGAGGCCAGCTAACCTTCCTGACATTTGCTCACACACAGAACAGACACTTCAGCACAGCTCTGCCTTGATGCCAAGGCTTTGTGCAGCACCTGCCGTGCTGTGGGCACTTCCCAACAAGCACCAAGTGCTGATGTTACTGCCAAAGGAGTATATGGTGCTGGAGATTGAAAGGTTAGAAATACAAGAATGTGATATTGCCATCCAGTAATATGAACATATTTAATTCTTATACTTGCTGGGAGTTCTGCTGTGAAAGAAGCAGTGCTGAGACTGTGGGTAGAAATAATACTGAGTGAACTGGACACCTCATCTGAGTGTCTAAGGCAATGTGTCAGCCAAAAGAAGAAATAATTAAATTCAATCTTAACCTGCTAGAGAAATAACAATATTTGATAAAGAGTACAAGAATAAGCCCCTACATGATTACAGGACTATTAAACTGAATGGAACTGCATTGTCAAAAAGATGCATCACCTGCATAGAGTACAAAGAAAAGAAGAATGATAACTGAAGTAGAGCCATCTAGGGTACATTTTGCTGAATATAAATGTGCCAAGGAAATTAATTATTTTATACTGACATGCCACGGATCCGGTATCTTACCAAAATAATTGTGAAGTGATGATTTTGCAATTTTGTTGTTATATTTGTTGTATTTTTGCTAACTATTTCTTTTTTTGTCTAACAAGATAGCTTAAAATTCCAATTCAATTTAAAAAACCCCCAAAACTTAAAACATTCTCTTTGAATGAAGAAATAGTAAAAATGTTCTAGAAAATAGCATGCTCAATGCCATGGATGCAGTTAAGTCAATAATGGTTTTCTTTCTGTGATGAAATGGGAAAGGGAATTCCCTTATATTTACCTTTGAGCTTGAGTAAATTCACATTTTCCAGGATTTTTTCTGCTTGTTGCCTTTGTTTTGTCTGCTGAAAAGGGCAAAAAGGCATAAGAGTTCCCTGTGCAATAGGAGTAATCCCTGCATGTTATTGGGATGCAAGATTTTTCCGGCACTTGATGGGCTGAGGGCCTCTAACATGACAGTAGCTGGTTCAAGTCACTGAGAGAATCTCGAAGGGTGTCTCTGTACTGCATTAGCTGTGCCCAGATTTTTGTTCACAGTGGGTTCAGTTGTATCCATACTGCTTAATCCACCCCTGAGTTTCTCTGCTTGGCAAATTTTCTTCCTTGCTCCAGGTCTGAGCCAAAGTGTGAGACAGCTCCTAGGAGCAGTATGGATGGCTGGGGAATTTAGCCTTGTGTGCTGGCTTGAGCCATAAACCAGCATGGCTGTATAGATTTACCAATAAAGATCAGTGTTATGATGTCAGTGAGTAGCTGGGGATGCTGGGCCAAATGACCTCATAGAGGACTGAGTCCTGACACCACAGACTTATAAATAATTCCAATCTTTTACAGAACACACAAATAGAGCAAGCTTTTTCCCACATACATTTATGACTTAACCATGACAGAAATGGCTTAGTGACTACTGAAGGCAAGACTGTTAGTCAGATTTAATTTTCCCTCATCTCATCATCCACTAATTAGGAGTATTCCCTGTTCTTGTGATTTTCATCATGGTCATGATATTTGATACTTCTCTGCAAAGCCCCTGTTTTGGAATCATGTGATTACATCAGACAAAAAATTTCCAGTCCTTAAAACTGGGTTTGTGGTGTTTTGTTTTGTTCTTTGAAAGAAAAGCTATAAACCAAAACAACAAATATAAAGCCCCCAAATTCTTAGTTTTCTAAGCATCATTATTTCTGTGGCCTGACATGACTTTAACATCTGAGGTTAACAATATGAAGTTAATGTCATGTAAAAACCAAACAAACAAGATGACTTTGTCCCCCAAGGAACCCAAACAAATTACTCTACAATTTGGTAACCACCAACTGAATTTTGATCTAAACCAAGGACATCTATTTACTTCCAGTCTATTCTTTTACCCTTCTATTTCTAATTAACTCTTCTATTAAAACTCTTTCCTTCTTTAAACAGTCCTCAAAATAATCCAGTCTTGTTGATATTACATGACATTTTCCATGAAAACAAAAAAAAAAATTTCAATACAGAGAAATGTTAAAAAGGGTAGTTTAAAATATTTTATGGTGAGAAATATTCAAAACTTTTCTTGTTGGCTAGGAGTATGCAACTTCTAAGCCAAGTGTCCATTCTGGATTATGTAGTCAAACTCACTAATATGAAAGATGTGAAGGTCCTTGGGAAAACTATAGCCTATCATGCTGTTTTCTGAACACACTGTCACTCTGCTTTGTTACACAATTACTTTCAGTGATTCACCTTTTTAATGAGTGCAGAAGGGAAACAGCAAAGAAAACATTTCTCTAAAATGTTTTCAGAAAGGCCCACTGGAATTTGAAATGGGTCTTATTTGGTGTACTTTGCATAATTTGTTACACTAAATATGAAACAGATTTCAACTGCAGCTGCAGTGCATGTGTTATTGAGAAAAGCTTGGGTCTCCCAGAGCACAACCATTGGCTTATTCAGGGTTAGTCAGAGCTGTATCTCTGGGCAGAATGACACTGAGTAAAACACGATGGCACTGTATACCATGGATTCACACAGAATTTGCTCTCCCTCGCTTTTATTTTTGGGAAATTGCAGTGTTACTTCATGTTAAAAGGACTGAAGGAGCAATCAGCTGATACTTTACTGACCTGTCAGATCAGCATTATGATTATCCCAAGGGGATCTGTGCAATGAGATAAACATACACCTTGTCCTGTGCAGGTGATTTCCCTGGTTACATCCAGCCACAGCCACTGCTCTATCACTGCAAATCTCCTCTGTAGTCAAGAAATGCCATGTGAACTTTGGTTTGAGCCAGTGAAATGGCTTCAATTAGGCATTACACGTCTCAGGTGCAAACGGTGACTTGCAGTATGTCTGTTGTCTTTGTCAATGTGGTTTGAATTTATGACTCTAACAAGAAAAGTAACTAGAAATTGAACTGCTGTGTTGATGACAGCTTCCCAACATTCAGTGCTTGCCTTCTGAAGTGGAGGGTGATCATTGGTGACTGCTAGCATAACCCCGAGATACCAATCACAGCTGTTTCCTGAGTGCATATATAAGTACACACACATATATTTATGTGTGTGTGTGTATATATATGACTATATCAGCAATTACACCTTAACAGTGAAAACCATAATCACACGTGAGCTGTGATTGAAATTATTCTCTAATTACAAATACAGATTTAATTACATGACAATAAAAAGAAGAGAAGATTTGTAATAGAGCTATTATGAAAGAGGTGTATTTTATCTCTGTGTATTAATCTCAACAGCAGGATTCAGTAGCAGATCAAGATGAATCTGCTCTGTACTACCCCAATGTAAGCACATGATAAAAGAAGTAGACTCATGAAACTTCTCACTGTTAAGGTGTCAAATATTTCATGCTACAAAAGCCTAACTTTAGCTGTGCATTATTTGGCTTAAGGTTAATTTCCAGGCAAAGTCACCCTGTGATTTTCTCTGCAACAGCTCTTGCTCCATTACATAGACCAATGCTCCTGTGCACAGGAGGTACATAGGAATAATTAATACAATATTTTTCTAGATTCAAGATATGCTACAGATAAAAATTTTACAATGCTTGACTCAATCTTGAGACATGGTTTCATAGCTGTGTTTGTGTCCTTTAAACTTCTATAAAGTTTACTAGTTAAAGCCTGCAAAGAGTCTTGTTCTGAACAGATTTCTAGAAGGTCCATTCTTTGATCTAATACTATGACACAACTTGGGTTTCACAGTCCTTGAACCTACAATCTTCCTTGTGTAAATGGTGAAACTCAGCAGTTGGAACTAGTTTTTGGTGACTGGTTGGTTAAGAATTGGCTGAGCTGATAGAAAAGGACATATTATTTTTGTTGACAAGGGTCCACTTTGTGAAGCATGAACTGGCATGCAGCTTGAGATGCAAATCCAAGAGTAGAAGTTTTTGTGGAACTGTGCTGTGGCTTTTTCCTTGCTGTTTAGGGGCAAATAAGCATTCCACCATCTGAGAAATACTTAGGTAAGGACTGATCTTACACCAAAGGAATTCAATAATAATGCTCCTGAGAAAAATCAAAATTTTAATTTCCAAGCCAAACCACTGATTTGCTGAAACACCTTCATCTCTTCTCCTGCTGGCAGTTGTTCCTCTTTTAACCTCCTTTTATCCTTAAACAATCACAAACAGTTTCAGTCAGCATTATGGAAAACGACCTAGCCATTGCCAGGTAGGACCAGATAACATGCAAGGCAGGATTCAGTCACCTAAGATCCTAAGATCCTTAGAGGGCCTAGCAGAGGGGAAGCATTTAAAATGTTAGGTCTTCAGGAAGATAATAAGGATGTAGTTCCTGCATGTAACAATGCAAATATAGTTGCACTCTTCCCACATCTAATGGCAGAACTTGTCAAATGTCAAGAGGGAAGTCCTGTGAAGAAAGAGAATCAAGTACTCAAATGATTGTTGCATAATTATCCTCCATTTAAAAACTAGGCCTTTGATTTTTATTTGTGATTATTTTTCATGTTTTTCACATGAGAAGTATCTTTGATCAGTGGTCCTTGTAAGAGCACGAGACGGAACTTGGAACATCAGAAATAGTCTTTGAGGAAGAAAGGATGAGGTGATAAGATACAAAAGGATTTAGGAGACTCTTAAAGCCAGACACTGTCTGTCACATCATACTAGTCCCCAGTGTCATGAAAATAGTAGAGCTCTGACTGGGTAGTGAGAGGAGAAGATTCAGTAAGTAAAAAATAGAAATATTGCCTTCTAAGTGCAATTGATAATTTTCTTTCAAGGCATAGAATACAACACAGGTCTAGAGATTTACAGAATCATGCAAATGTAAATGTTTATATTTGCATGCAATGAAGTCTGCTTTTCTCTTTGTTTTTCTTTATTAAAACTTACAAGCTGCAGAGTGTGGCTGAGCATTTCCTGCCTACCATTCCCAAATGGCTTTTAGTTGCCCAGAAGAAAGAGCCAAATCTACCTCATTTGGACTGCTCTGTTATTGTGGTAGAATCACCTGTCACATTTGTTCTTTTCAAAAGAACTGAAGGTAGTGTTATGTCTAGTGAATGCATAATTAAAAGAACTGATTTTAAAGATGTTAACATCCCACCTTGTTCCTCTGACTTGGTACCTGTCTAAAAAACAGGTGGATAATTTAATTAAGTTTCCCATCTACGTAGTAAAAAGTAGGAGATAACAAGAAAATGAATGACTCTTCCTAAAATAGTTAGGGTGACTTACCTGCTGCAAGTGCTCATCTATTTCCATTGATTCTATTATTATGATTAAGTACCTAACAAATACAAAATTAAAAGAGCTCTTGATTACTAATAAACAGAATTATGACCATGATGTGGAAAAGGAATGGGCAGATCATTGGTTCGAGCAGAGAGTTCTGCTAAAGACAGTGCTTTCACTGACTTCAAAATCATTATGTGCCTTCTAGTTTTATTAGCAGGTGTGAGGTATAAGGACAATCAAGAAGAACACAAGTGTTGTTACAGAGTTGGGTGTCTGCAGTTATAATCAGTAGTATTTTCACTTGAAGTCAATGGAAGTGCATTAGTGTAAAACCTTTTGGAAGCAAAGAGGAATTAAGAAATGGGATCTGATCCAAAACTCACTGAAACCCATGGAGATTTTTCTCTGATCCACTGAACCTTGGATCAAGCTCCTATTTCCTTGGAAAACAGCAGCAGTCCTGCTTCTCAGCTGCCAACATTTCTGCAGCAGTTGCACTCCACTGCACCTAGCAGGGTATTGAAAGTAATGCTGCTCTGCTGAATGTGTCTGTCCAAAACCAATCCACGATTTCTGTAGCCATTTTCCTCTGTCTTTACAATATAAGGAGAGGTCTAAGTTGGATATTACAGCAACTGTGACTATGACATGTCTTTTTGTCTGTCTCTTTCATGTTCCTAACATGATGTGTCACTATGAAGTAGAAATGACTGATATGCCATTCTAAATAAGGAGCAAAGATTTAGACCTTCCTTGTGGTTTTAATATCCAGGGATCAGTTCACCTCTTCTGGCTTTAAGAGTTTATAAAATGAAATACGATAGTAGTAGCTATATGAATAGGAGTTCTGCATTTCCTCTGCGTTTATATTTAGGATTGGTCTTCTCTTTTGGCATCAAATTTATCATTGCCTTATTTCATGCCCTTACTGTAAAGCCTGGAGTTCAAAAAACAGAAAACTTTATTTTAAAATTGAAGCTGACCTAGTTTGAGCTCAATGAGTAACCTAAAAGTCGTGATAATGCATAAAGCTGGCAACAGCTATAGGAACAAATAAAACATTTTTTTTTCAGTTAAGGCTTGGAGAAAAGAATAGAAGACAAAAAGAACTAGAAATTTCAATGGTTTAATATTGTTTCAATGCTGAGTTTAAGTATAAAAGAATCTCTGAGGCTCTTCAGGATGTGCCAACAGGTCAAAGCACTTTCCAGTTTGCTCTGACTACTTCTTAATAAAGTGGAACTGTTTGAGGATTTGACAAGTCCCATGGGTCAGGAAACACATATTAAACAGCCTTAGAGAATTTTTCTCTTTCAGTATTGAACCAATATTGTATGACATAAAGAGTGGTCCTCCATTACAGAGATCTCTTTCAATGTCTGTTCTGAGTGTGAGGGTAGAAGGACATTCCATTTTTAACAAAAATCCCAGTCAGTTCCAAATTGAGAGGGGGGAAAAAAAGGAGAAAGACCGTCTGTGAGGAAAGAGAGTTTAAAAAGAGGAAGGGAAGAAAAATAGAAAAGTGCAGGAATACTGAAAGAACAAGGATAGAAATCAAGTGAAGGAAAACATTTTTTTCCTCTTTTTCTTGCTTTCAGTATTAGTTTCTCCATTTTTCTTTCATTCTCCAGTTGCATTGTTTCATCTATTGGAATCTCTTTTCCTGCTCTGTAATCTCTCTCACTTTTTTTCTATTAATTATTACTCATTTTACATAGATGTCTTAAAACAACTGTATATGATGCCTTAAATACTTGTTACTTAATCCAAAGACACCAATATGATGTGTATTGTTTTCATGGGAGAGAAGATATTTTCCAATTTTCTATCATCTCTACCAGCAAAAGGCAGCAGCGATCTATCAGGCTGTCATCTGAAGATCTTTATCTCATCTCCAAGCCTGTGAGTCACTCAACAATCATCTCAGCAGCCACAGAACACCATCCTTTGACCAAACTCTCATACACAGGGGTAGGGTAAAAACAGAGACAGAGAAGTTTACTGTGATCTGTACAAGCATTTACTTTATAAATTCACTAGGAAAGTAGAATCATTCCTCTTCCTTGTCATGTCCCTTTTTCTCAACCATCTTATTTTGTTTGTATTCAGTATTTTATGTTCATTTCCTTTTTCTCTCTTTTGCTATCAACACCTTCCCATTATGTTCTTACTGATTTTAACATTTCAAGAGATTCTTCTTCCTCTAAAAAGAGAGAATTCTCTCCCTTTCAGTGCCTTTCTATTCCATTTTCTCCAACATCCTCAGCAAATAGTCCTGACATCAAATGAAATTCTTTTGAAGTCATTTTGCTTTGCCAGTCACTGAGAAAATCTTGATTTCTGACCCAAAGTGATTTTTATGTAGATATGTGTCCTTTACCATTTGGCCAAACCTATTGCTTTTTTATATATATGGAATCATGGAATCAGTAAGGTCATAAAAGACCTCCAGGATCATGGAGTCCAACCTTTGAACACAACACTGGCAGCCAAACCATGGCACTAAATGCCAGTTATGCCCATATGCATAATTACATTCACAGGCCCTGCACTCATTCTTTTCCCTAAATTCTGAAGCAAGAGCTGCATGTCAAGAGGGCTAGAACCAGGTGAATGTTGGAGTGGATGATTATTTTTTTTTCAGTTTTAAAATCTGTGAATAAATTGCCACAGATAGAAAAAAATCCATTAATTTACTCTTTTGTTTTGTTTTTGTTGCTGGAAGAGAGCAGAATGTAGACATGTACAGTACCTATGTAACATTATTTGCTGAGCTACATTTAAAGTAGAGGCATTTTAAAATAGAGGTATTTTAAGAGGCATTCTTAGAAGGATCCTGAAAGCACTGATAATTCACAGTTCTCTCAATTTTTACCTTTTGATGTTTTGAATAATTTTATATTTCAAAGTAGCTGATTTTGGCTGATGAAGCAGTCTTCTACTATCATCAACTCCCAGAAAACAATGTCTTGTTTTGAAAGCACTTTTTGTTCATTGGATGCAAACCCTGCTAAATTGTACTGTAAATGAGCCATTTCCATTGGATAATCATAACTGCCTGAAGACTAGACTTGTATCATTATGTAGTTCCTTTCAGTCTGTGTGCTGTAACTCTGATTATGCTACTGTTAGTCTGTTTTTCCTTTTTTCACTATCAACATCAAGGATTTCTGTCTGTGGTCTGTGGCTGAGGCTTGTTACATGGACAGGAATTTGGCCATTCAAGTTATGTTTCTGTTAATTTGTACTATTTCAGACAATAAATTACTTTTACAATGGATTAAAGGCCAAATATCAGGGATACATCCAATCTACAATGCTGTTAATTGTATGCTAGGCAGAACACAATGAAGGATGCTCACAACTACACAAGGTAGTTATATGATGAATACTTAGAAAGTTTAATCGCTGTTTTGTGGTTAGGCTTTATGTCCTGTACAACTTTGCATCAGATTCAAGGGGCAGAACATAGCTTGTTAGGATAAATGACTGTGAGTGGTGTTACACATGAATAATCCACTAAGAACATGGCAAAGTAACTTTTAGAGGTATCATTCCACTCCTGTGACTTCTCTGAATGGATCAATTAGCCTGATTACATATTGTGTTAATCAAGATGGATTTACACTATCATTCCATCGAGCTGTCCCTTCTATGGGAACTCAGTGCAACTGAAATAACACAAATTACACTCATCCTGAATAACTATAAAGCTTGTGGTTTCATAACAGAAGCAAATTTGAATTAACTGAGGAATAGGCAGAATGAATATAATGGTATCAGCTTTGCCATCTAAAGCATGATGCTATCTGTTTGAGTTAAATAATTGTCAAGTACTTGCATAGAACATCTTAATCATGTCCCTTCTTGTGACATACCACAGAATTGGGAAAAAAACAAACAGTAGTATTTTCATTAACTGGCTATGAGATCAATGTGTTTCAATCAATATCATCAAGAGCAATGCAATAGCTCTCTGTTGATATGATAGAGAGGAAACTATTACAAAAAAAGCACAGCAAAACCACAGAGAGACTGTTTTATGTGTGGTGTTATAGCATGCACAGCTAACAGTCCTGTTAACAGATGATTTCTCAAATAACCTGCTCAGACCATATAAAGCTTTAAATAATATACAAATACCTTAGACTGATCAGGTAATTTGTTGACTTTTCATCTTTTTCTAAATTAGGTAATTATTAGAAATGACCATTTAGCAAGACATCAACTGCTGAGTGAGATATGCTCACTTATCTTACTGTACTCAAGCCACTGAGCTTCTTTATGCTAAAGAGGTCACTATTAAATGCAACTGTTCTTTATCTTTCTTAAAATCATTACCCCTATAAGAATGTAACTTTATGTTTCTCCCTATGTCACAAATAATCACTTTTTCACACCATTTTGAGCCTGACTCCCCAGTTCCTGACAGTCTGCTATTACATCTCCCAATGTCAGCTGCAAATACAACCCCAGAAAGCCATATTTTATTTTGACCTGTTCCTCTTTTCCTTTGAAAAAAAAACCGTGAAGAACAGACAAGCAAGTGTAATATATTACCTCTGGTGGCTTAGCTGGACAGCAGCAGGAGCTTGTAATAAGGATGTGGTAATACACCACAAGGAATCTGTAGGCTCATAAAACTTGACCTTATAAATCTCTATGTTTATCAATTCCATACAGCAGCCACTCCCTGTGGTGGAAGTCTCAGACCAATAAACCTGCAGTTGATAACCATACCATTTATCCTCAATTTTTCCCTCCTGGCCAGCTAATCATGCTGCATTAATAATGCCTGTAAAAAATTGAAGTGTCACCTTAAAATAAAGATACCATCTGATTCTTGTCATTTCTTTGCATGTAATTAAGAAATTGAGCAAACAATTTTATAGTGATAACCAGGAGTCTTTAGTTTTAGTTTTTTCTTATTCATACTTTGTTTAAAGTTCCTACTCTCTCACCTGAAAACTGCTTTAATGGTTTTGTTGGTTTGGGGTTTTTTGTTGGTTTTGGGGTTATTTTTGATATTTTGGTTTGATTTTTTGTTTTAATACATGTAGCTTTCTGTAGTAAATTACTCCTTTCTCTAGACAGTAAACCCTTCAGAAACAAGAACAGATTTTTCCACTTCAGGCACCTCTACAGGGCTCTGCTGGGCAGAGATGTGTCATGGACACCCAGCAGTCTCTGGGAGCTCACTTCCTGTAGTGGGGACAGATTCCATGCTAAAGACCATAGTCTGATTTTCTTTTCATCACAGTGTTTTTAAACCTGATTCTATCTTTGCCTGTTAAAAGCGCAGAGTAAACACAGTAATTCATTAATCTCATTCCTATTTTCTCCACACAGCACTTCACACTGGATATACTTAGTGATGAGCAGCAAGAATAATTTCAGATTTATTCTGATTTTCAATATGAAAACTGATTAAGAACACCCCCCCCAAAAAAAAAGAGAATCAAAATAAATTTAAGATATCCTATTTCATTCTGTGATGCAGTGTTTTATCTTGGATTGAATGGCTGCATATCTCCACTTCATAGCTGACTCCAAAGAATATTGCAAAGTGATTGATGACAAACTGAAAACTTTGTCTAACTGTAAGCAAATTAATGAGCACTCTACAAGGCAAAGTAGGAAAGGGTTAATCCTTAGAAGTCTGTAGTATATGATTTAGAGAAGCTAATAGAGCCACCAGCCATCAAAAGGTACTCAAAACTGCATGCCATATATTAAATATGAAATCTGAGGTCATCAACAGATTTAGCCTTACCACATTGTGCAGGAAAATAGAGTTTATTCTATGAAAACTGTTGCCAGAAGTATAAAATTGAACTAGCTGTACACTTGATCTGCATGTCATCATGAAGCAGATCCCAGTTCATTGGACAATATCCCATATTTCCTGCCTCAGGAATATGTAGCCAAGGAGAAAACAGAAATGTTTGTTGCCTCACCAACACTTCAGTGCACTTGAAGGAGAGGAAGGAAATATGCTGCACTGACCAGTAAAGAAATATCTTTTATTTTCTCCTAGGAGTAACAGAGGAGAAAGAATGAATAGAGAATAATTCCTCAAAAGATAAAACTTTACTGTGACTTTGGGTACAGATGCACTCATGCATCTATTCATATTAACAGTAAGAAACAGCTCATAAATAAAATTCCAGATAATTCAGTATATTTAGGGCTTGATTTTGTATTTAAGGAAACTGTTCCACATGCATGAACAAAGGCACACCAGACCAATAGTCACTCAGATTGCCAAAACATTAAACAAGACAATGCATTTGCAAGAAAATGTTTTGAGGGAACACAAAATGGAAAAAAAAATCCAAACATGATTGAATTTGTTTTCAGTGTCCCCTTTGTTTTTGCTCAGTAAGAAAACCCCTTCTGTTTTCAGAAAATCAGTTCACTTAAATATGTAGTCACCAGAAAGAACAACAAAAGGAGTAATAATGACAGCTTAACATAAGAGCTTTCTTTTCCAGTATTATCTTTTCACTAAAGGTAATGTAGAAAAACAAAACTAGGAAGAACCCTTTTTCCTACAGCTGGGCCCTTTTAATATTTTTTTCCTTCCCCAGGACTTATTTCCCTTAAATATGAATTTTTAGCAAAGATGTAATTATATTCTAATATTTTAATAATCTGTTAATCTAAAAAGGTATTTTTAAACACACGTTAATAAATTCACAATTCTGCTTGCAAAAACAATGCTGTAATACCCTGGCTACTTCAGTTACTGGCAATTATGCCAACAGATTTTGTCACAGGCTAAAATTTTTGTCAAAGACTTTTCAGCTACAGCACCATACACAGCATAAAATGGTTGATAGAAGTAGCAATTTTGATGGATCTCACAAATAATTTTGTTGTGCAACATGTACTGCATTTCAGACAAAACTGCTTACTAGATTTTTAAAAGATATTCTATTCTATTCTATTCTATTCTATTCTATTCTATTCTATTCTATTCTATTCTATTCTATTCTATTCTTTTGCCCTTTATCAATATCAACATAAAAATAAGCCAGTATTTGAAATGTTTATTATGGTTTTTTATTGAATATATGTATATATAACAGAAATGCTAAATTGCAAACTGGATCTGATTCTGCAGTGACCACTAACCACAGAAGTTATATGTCTTCTTTCTTTTATAGAAAGTTGATCTGCCAGTCCTTCAGAAAATAATCCTGCCTCATCAAACCAGTTCCAGGGAATAATTTCATGTCCAATTATTTGAATGACTAGGATTATGTATGTAAGATCCTCAAATTCAAACGCTTGTCATCATCATATGATTGGTGATGTCAATACACTCAACATATGTCCACATCACATAAGGGAGAGCAGTGAAAAGATTCTGTGAGTGCTACCAGCCAGCTCACCTACAAGGATTATTTTTCTTAGCAAAGTGCCTGGCAAATTAGGCAGGATTGTTTTTCTGCCCAGGCTGGCTTATGCAGAAACAGCCCAGGTATCAGCCCACACTGCTCAACAGACATTGCAGTGCCCAGATCCCAGGTTAGCTGCCACAGATCCAGCTCTGGCACCGCTGCATCGCCCTGTGGTCAGACTGGAGCAGCAGCATCACTCAAATATTTAAGCAGTCCTACTCTTTGGCAGGGCTTTATGCCCTCCTGAATCACACTTTCCTCTCATCTGCACTTCTGCAAAAGCAGTCAGTGTGGAGTGCTGCCCTGAGAGGGGCCTGGGCCCCTGCAGCAGCTTGTGCAGGTCCTCAGGAGAGTTCAGGGGTGTTCAGGATAATTAGTTCCCATTGGTTGAAGAGGCAGAGGAAGAAATTTGGCAAGGACTCTTTTCTGAAAATCCCCATACCATTATAGCTGCAGCCTTATTTTCAGACAGCCCCAGTCTTAGTTTTTTATTCTGGAACCTCTCCAGTCCCCTGAACTTCACCAGGGCCCTTCTACAGAGGAAAACCACTGAAATAGTTATGGTAGAACAGCCACTCAGGGATAGTCTATTCTCGAAGAAAATTGATTTAATCCTGCAACAATCACTACTTTTCCAAATAAGAGTCACCATTCTAGAAAGAAATCCCTCATTCCAGGAGAGAGTTCACATGGGGAGTTATTCCACTATAAATAGTGATCAGTAGCCCATAGGAGCAACCTCAAATTGTCCCATCTAGAGAAATAAATGCCAATTCTAAAAGATTTGGAGATTTTTTTTCTTGTCACACAGTTCATATTTTGATTTCTGCATTAGATGCCTCCTTAGCAGATCTTGTAGTGAGACAGGGACATAATTATGCATATTTTTTTGTTGTAAATAAAAAAAGAATCCTACTCAAAAGTGAAAGTGTTCAGGATTTTGTTTCTTTTTCCAGAGCAACACCTATTCTCCACAAGTAAGAAGAAGCTTTCCTTGTCTATCATGATTTCTGAGTTGGTACATGGGTGAGGTTCTGTTTCTTACAAAGGACACCATGAAATATGAGAATCACTCAGTATAGACCAAGTTGCACGGGCACAAGGAAGCAGAGCTGCCTGGTAGGTGGAGCAGTGGGATGATGTTCTGGAAACAAATCGTGTTTCTGGTCCCTCATTGAGTGTTGCATGGACTTTAATAATTGCATTTGTTACACAGTAAAAGACCTCATGTGGGATGAACAAGCTGGGTGCATCTCTTCAATTTGTATATTCAGCAAGTCCTAAATACAATATACATTAAATATTTTTTAGGTCTGATTGTCTTTCCCTATGTCTGTAATCATTAGACACTCCTATTATATTGTTTCCTGTAATAAGAACTGGCAAGAGCTTCAAGGTACCCTGAGCCTTCTTAAAGCAGGACACTCGATTCATTTATGTCTGGGTGATGGAGATTATAGAAAGTCTTGACATTCACAAGTAATAACAACAGCAGAATCACTATTTGTACAATTTCTTGGTTACCAGTTATAATAAATACTATTTCCAAGTAATTTTGTTGATAAAATTAATGGATTTGTAGGAAAAAAAAATCAACTTATTAATAATTTCAGTGTTCATTGGCTTCTGTGGTTGGGTGGGGAAACAGCCTTGAACATAACTCCTTGTGACTGTTGTACAGAACTGGGTTCTAGTGATGGCTCAGGTTTTAGCTTTTATATTTTTCAGATTCTGTGCTGCTTTAGTGTGTAGTTCTGAGCTTCATATTAGGGGATAGTAAGCTCTCTTTACAGAATAGATAGACAAAACAATTCCTCCTCTAGCTGGGGACCAAGGACAAATGATCCAAATCCCAGGCCCAGGAGCACAAAAACAGTGGACTGAAGAGAGAAAAACAGGAAGGATGGGACTTCATGGGTTAAAGCGGTAATTGGACAATTAACTCCAATATGCAAACGAACCAGAACTTATAAAAGTGTGAGACCCCAAGACCATTTTGTGACCATTCTGGGTTCATCTTGGGTGTAGCCCTGGCTGGGCTCTTGTGCTGCCCAAGGTGTCTCCATTGAGGCCTCCTGATCAATCCCTACTTTATTCTTTAACTCTGTCTAGCCTCTGTTCTAGGTCAGCCTTCACAAGGCATTCCTAGGTCAGGAAAGCATTTAATTGTCTTGTCCAAGAAGCTGCTTTGGACCTCAGTGAAGAGAACATAAATGTCTTCTAAAAGTTAAACACATTCTTAGGAGACCAGCCTTCTAAATAGATGCTAATTCTGAATTGCTTTGTTAGTCTGTGGTTAATCTGCAGAAAGGGGAAATATGCCATTTACCTGCATGAGAAAGCAAGGTGGGAGAGACAAAATTGTTCTCTCCTTCTCCCTGGGAGGAATGAGGTAGGGGGAAGCACCCAACAGCTGCTGCAGCCACAGAGCAGTGGCAGAGCAAGAGCTGTGTCTGGCATTTGGCACAGAGGAGCAGATCACTGCAGGGTTCTGGCCAGAGAATGAAGGGACTCTTCCACATCCATATCCTACAAAGAGTGCAAAGAGCTCTAACACCTGTTTCTGCTAGCAAGCACATTGGCTTGTTCTACAAGGTAACAGTGCTGGCATTGCACTGTGCAAAATCTCCATGTCTTCTACAAAATGTAGAGAAAATGCGTAATTTTTTTTACCAAAACAGTTCTAAAGAAGGTGTATTTGTTTCTTTATTTGCTCTTAGCACCAGGTTACAGAAGAATAATGTGTCAAAAGAATGGAGGCTGGGCACATTTGATGAAGGAAAGTATTTGTTTTGGGTGAATGCAAAGTCCTAATTTATTCAGCATATTTTTTAGGTCTTGCTCTTTATCCCTTTTTAATTAACTCATCTCTAAGCTTTAAATCTTGTACAAAAATATTTTATTGGAATTTCATTACCATTGTTTTCCTTGGGAAGGCAGCTTATAATCTTCATGATATTATTGTAAAGCCATCACTAAGCAACATGCTTTGGCATTTGTATAAGCCTTTGTCCACCTCCTTCCCTCCACCCAAATGCACACATTTGCATTTACTGTTAAAATATTATGGATGCTGACACCAGTTTAGCCACAAGACCTGGTGTTAGACTGTCTCTAATTGATTTAATTATTCATAATTGCTCAGTTGGGGCTTATGTGTACTTCAGCATGATTAAGGGAGAACATACAAGTCTGCAGCTAATGATGTGTTCCATCATAATTTACAACCGTGAAGTCGCTAGAGCTAAATTGCATAGACATAGTACATTTCTAATCCTGTTTAAAATGTTTTTTCAGATCTTGCCAAAAAAAAAAAAAAAAGAAAAGAAAAAGAAGAAGAAAGAAATAACCCAACCACACTTCTGATGTTTTTCATAAATGAGTTTCAAGGAAGGATTGAAACTAGTATGCTGTCTTTTGGTTTCATTAAATTAAAATTATCAATAAAATCAAATCAACAGATCTGAGTCCACTGTAGATGTTATTTAAATGCAATGCTTTTTTTTTTTTGATGCCTCCTTTCTACTTGCTCATCTTATGCTAAATACGATGACATTTTCTGTAAAAAAATGCCATTTGTGATTATTAAAAAATAAAAGTAACTTCTGTCAATATGATGCATGAAAATGATCACACAGTGGCTTCCTTAATTGTCACCAAACATGTTTCTGTAATTAGTTCAAGACAAGCAATTCTGACAAAACCATGTACATTTTATGAGACAACATCCCTGAATACTGTTACTGAGGGATGGTGCTTTTCTTGTCTTTCAGCAGTTCCTTACAGATGGTGAACACTATTGAGAAGAAAACCCAAACCAACACAATAGCAAAAATACTGAAAATGAACAGGATTCGCAGTGTAACTAACTAACTTCAGACAGGGCCTCTTTCTCTGCTTCTGATTGGGAAAAAAAAATCATATTTTTCAGAAGGGCATGCTTCATGAGAAGAAAACAGTGTTGCAGTATCCTGTGAATGATTAATATTTCTGAGATTTCTGTAGCCTTACCACTGTTAACATGGAGTTCAGCTTATCTTAAAAGTTCATTCAAATTTGTGCCATAACCAGAGAGAGGAAAAGCACAGTTTACAGGATTATATTCAGTTTAATCTTAAACTGAATGCTAAATCAGACTGGCAGGCAATGCAAACTAGAAACTGCAGCATCACTGCTCTGGTAGAAGGGCAGTGTGGCTTTGTCTGGAGCAAGTCTCAATTGCTGCTAACATGGCACTAACTGTCTGCAGTACTTTGTATTTTGGATGCTTCTGAACAAAGAAGGTTACAAAAAAAGAAGGTTCTCCCCCAAGTCCTGGTTCCTAACACCCACTTTTCTGTTTTGGACCTCAGAGAGACACAACATCCCGCATTTAGGACTGCAATGCATTATCAGAAGGATGTAATTACAATTATTTATTTAAGCTGGTTCTGAACTAGGGAATCTTGATATGAAGCTGGAGCCAGTAAAGGCTTGAAAAACTACTGACAATAAGCAATTCTTCATGGAACAAAACTATTACAATAGAGGGTCTTTGATCTTGCCTGTCTCCTGTTGCCAATTGAACTTTGTCACCATGCACTGTCATCCACAAGGGAGCACTTTTGAATTAAGCAGTCTACAGCAATTTAGTCTGTTCCAGCTTTGAAGTGCCAACATCAGTCAGGCTAGTACTAACTTTTTTCATTAAATTTTTTTTGAGTTCTCTTAGGAGTTTAGCAGTCCTGGCACTTAGATAACTAAAGTCAAGGAACCAAGGCACTAAGACATCAAAAGCTAGAGGGGCCCCTAAAATACAAATGTGAACAATCATTAGGCTCTAATGGTGCACTTCATTAATGTCCACTTCAAAGCAAAAGTTTACTGACTTTGGGATTGACTAATTTACACATTGTGGGAAATTGCTGCCAGCCATGCATGTAACCACTAAATGTTTCTGGAATAAATAGAAACGCCCTCTTCCTTCAGAAATCAGGAACTGCAAACTGAGCCTTTAATTGCAAGATGGCCTTTCATTTGAATCGGAATGGAAAACCTGTCTAGCACATAAATCACTAAAGCTGTGCGTAGTTATCATACAGACACACAGATGTCAATCAGCAGCCTTTTGCAATTTTCTCTCCCTCCCCCATACTCTGCAACCGAATAGAAATATTACAGCATGGTCTGGTTTCTTTTGGACACGTTCATTTATTTAGTCTTCGAAAATCTCCTTTTACTTTGCAACCTAGAGCAAGTAAGTAAAAATATGTAAGTAAGGTTCTAAGTAAAACTGGTTACTACAACGCTGAGACTGAGTGTCTTTGGGAGGAGGGAAAGAGCTGTAGTATTTAAAATCTTAGTAGTAACTCCTGCGTGAGTAGAAAAAGTACCACTGTGCCAACAAACTGCATTCATATTCAAAGGTGTACTAGTCCAGTTATATAAATTAAAAAAAAAAAAATCATAAACTAGCCACCAGAGCTAAAATCCTAATTCAGATAATCAGACTAGAAGCCTACCATGCTCAGAACATCCACAATACATGAACTGTCTAAGCAATACCCTCATGCAGAAATGCCTAAGATGATGTAGGCCAGTTTGTAAAAGAACTGAGCACATGCAACCACTCTTATCCTGTCAGTAAAGATTGCCTACACTACAAAATGTGGTTGTGTTTGAATGGAATTGTGATAGCTGAGTGAGAGGACGGGAGGCCAGTCACAAGTTAGAGGTCAATGGAAGCCAGGAAAAATTGTGTTCAGCTGATGCTATGGTGAAAATAATTTGTCCTTGTCTAAACACTAACCACTAAGAGATGGTAACATCCTGCCATCTAACTAGATTGCTTCCAATCTTGTTCCAGTACAATCAAATATTTTATCTAGACAAACCTCACTGTGACTGTAAAATCTCAGCCACTTTGAAAAAGCAAGATGTTGGCTCTTAATGCCTAAAAAAGCCTAAAACCCATTTTTCTTTAAACAGATCTGTATAGGATTGCCAGAAATCCACACTTTAGTGGGAAGTT
Organism: Passer domesticus; assembly: GCF_036417665.1. Classification (NCBI taxonomy): domain Eukaryota; kingdom Metazoa; phylum Chordata; class Aves; order Passeriformes; family Passeridae; genus Passer; species Passer domesticus. The sequence goes on from NC_087477.1 coordinate 71,269,316, forward strand.
TTTCAAAAAGAAAACTATTTTGGATATGCATTGGGCAAAAAAGAGAGAAATGGTTGCCAGGGGTTATGATGAAAAATAGGGAAAATAGTTATAATGTTTCTGCTTTATATTTCAACTAACTTTCTTAATTTTTAGCAATTATCTCCTTGTTGCAACATTTTAATAAAAGTCTGTGCCTTCATGCCTGGTAGGGAAGCTAACTTGCCATGGGCAAGAGTGGCTTTAAAAAAAAAAAAAAAGGGAAAAAAACCACTTAGCAAACCACAAATTTCAGAGACCTAGTCACATCTGTGTTTTATCAGCTTTTTCCGGATAGTATTACACCAAACAATTGTCTGCAGATCGGTAGACAGCTGAGACTTTAAAGTGCTGAATTACTGAGAAAATGCTAGAGATAAAAAACAGCACATGTATCCTATCAATGTAATGAAACCAACCTGCTGCTAGCGCCATAGTGCCTTAGTTCTAAGTACCCTGTAGAGGAACGGAAGGCTTTCATTTAACTCTTAAGAGGAAAGCAAGGGAAAGAAGAGTAAAGGTCATCTAATACCCGCCTTAATCACAAAACTGAAATGCTCTCAGATATATGAAGGGAGGAATGCTTGGTGTTCAAAATAAAACATCAACTGCAGACAACAGGAGTGGGCCTGATCATACCGGGGGCAGCATTTCCTGCTGGAAATTCCCAAGACTTTGGCTGATGTCAAGTGGAGTTACAGACACAGAGCATGGCAAAAAGCTGAAACTAAAAAACCTGGGCACTGAGGCACTGCCACATAAAGGCTGATTCAATCTAGCAGAAAACTCTCCAACAGAAGGTAGATTCACGAAATGAGCCAGAAGGTACACTGGAAATGAATAATGGATATTTCCTGAACGGAGCATGGTTGTTAAGCATCATAGCTACTACTCAATGACAGATGTACAAGTTGAAGTTATGTTTAGAACAAAAAAGTATTCTACAGTGTTATTTGGTTTCTTGGGGCTTTTTGGGGTTTTTTTCTATATTGTGTTAAGTTTGCATTGCATTATAGATGCCAGGTTTACTTGGCAGATCATGATACTCAGGTGTCTGAGTTGAAAAACTCAGAAAGTACTTGACTGTTCTTAGTGAACGCAGTGATAAAACTTCAAGGATGGGGGCAGTTATTGTTCTTTAGGGTTCTTTCACTCCTTGTACAAAAAAAGGAGAATCAACTGGAGTTTGTGATTTGTTTCATAAAAGTTCAAATTTTACTCTGCTGACTTCTATTGGAATAAGAGCTTGCCTAAAATGACTGCATAACACAGGAAAAAACTTTAGCTTGACTGCTCTTATACTTCCACTTAAGCAAAGCCCAGAAATTCCAATTAGAGCTGATCTGTTGCACCAGGCACTGTATAACAGAAACTAAATATGGCCTCTTCTACAAAGAAACTATGGAAAAAAACCAAAAGGTAATGAGTGAGGAAAAACCCAGGTTGTTAATATAAACCTTTTTGTATTCATATACATTTTAATCAGGTTTTGATTAAATGTATGAAAGTAGTCTTTCTCCACTAGTCCCTCAGGCTCCAAATGGCTCTCAATTAGCCATTTAAAGTTAGCTAATTTTTGTCTGTTTTGTGGTAGAGCCATAGAAGAGACACATGAAAGAAGAAGAATATTTACTTCGGGCAAGAAATTCCTAGCTTTAGGAGCAGTGCAGGGAAAAATACAAAGGCAACAGAGACTTTTGTGAGCAAATAGAGAATATGTCAGCTGAAGTGGGCAGCATGGGGAAGGTGTGAGAGATGAGAGTAGACAAGCAGAAAAAAGCAAAAGTATGATATTTTTAAATTAAAAAGTGACTTTAAAGCCTTTGCAGTAAAACATCTGAACATACCATCAATACCACCACTAGACCAAATGCCTATTACCTCAGTTGCATGAGTGTCTTCAGCTCAACTTTCTTACAGGAACACTATTTTTGTGTATATATGCTTATATCTATATCATCCATATCTATATTCTTGCAACTGGGCAAATCATGGACACATACTTGAACTACACTTGAACATATGGCATAAAAGAAAAGACGAAGTACAAACCACTCATTTCATGCATTTCCAGTTAGTTCCATTTTAATTTGCTCAATTATTCAATCAAGTGCAATGTAAATTCACCTTATTGTCACCTAATTTAATACATTCTCCAGGGAAATATAGTGGAGAACTGAGTAGCTTGTAATTTATTTTTAAAGCTCCTTAATTAAATGCCCAAATCCCCCAAAATGACATAGAAGTATATAAAATGGACTTTTATACACCAAAATTTTTACTAAGAATTGGATTATGAGATTGAGATGTCATACATAAATTAATTCTAATGAATTACTGGGCTCAGTCCATCCTGAATGTTCTCTTCCACAAACCTGCAAGGACATTTCTACAATCCACTCCATAGGTTAGTGTTAATCAACCAAGGGGTAAACAGAACTACTTACAAATGTTGTGTCAGATAGATATTCTCTGTTAAGAGAACAGAACATTTAGATATATAAAGACTGTCCAAATATTAAAAGATCAGAGAAAATTTCAAACAGCTTTATGAACAGTATGTGACTGGAGTCACCCGGTGTATTATGGTTTTAGGGAATTTAAGCGATGAAATTAGTCCCATCAATACACAAATATAGAAGATTTTCTTTTGTTTACAAAGATAAGATTTCAAAAGTTTTCAAGCAATAGCGCATGTCATTCACTTATTATTCCAATTCCTTTCTTCTTTAATGTTGATTGATTTGAAGATTGTCTTTAATTCAAAAGCTGTTTTCATTTTAGTTTTCATCTTTCTGTCATGTTCTAAATGAGATGAAATTGAATTACCCTCAAGTATAAACAAAAGAGTTTTGATTTTCTTATTTGCTTTATCCCCCAAAGACTGCAAAGATTGCATATATGCATCTTTTCATTTCCCCCATCTCTAATCTAGAGACCGTTCACCACGAGCCGATGAAAATTCTGTAATATCAGTAATTTCTTACACTTCATGCATAAAAATCACAATATTTCTTATCTCCCAGGAAACATCTATGGCTTACATATTTATAGTTGAAGTATCTTGTATCACAGTTTGTGTGCAGTGGGACTCTGCACCATGTGATACTCGTCTCCTTCTGAAGTGCAGAGGCATTCCTTCATTCAATTGCTATTACTCAGCACTTACCTGTGAATTAGCTTGAAAGTAGGTTGTTAAGGTTACTATGCCAAAGAGTTGATCCACATCCTTTTGTCTAGATGGTTTGTGGCTCTTCAGAGGATATAATTTTATTAATCATCATTGTATAACATAGGAAAATGTAACTCCATGGCCAAATGTGAATGATATCTTTCTCTACAGATTACAGAGTTTTCTTTTTAAGGGAAAAGAAAGAAGGAAGAAATACAATTTTAAAAGCAAGTTTTGGTGGATTTTTTTTCCTTTTTTCTTTTTGTTTCTTAGTTTAGTTGGTTGGGTTTTGTTTTTTGTTTTTGTTTTTTTTTAAAGGAATAAAATATGAGTGGTGTGAAATATGAGAAACCAAATCTTGGGAATTCTTACATAAGTAGTAGGTCATGTCCAGCAAAGGGAAAATATAATCATGCCTGTGTACTTTTCCAACTTCACACCAGGCTCTGCCATGGGAGATGATCAGAATTGTTTGTACTTGATACAAAAGGATAAGTACTTTTAACCCATTTTCTTTTGGTGACAGTGCTGTCCCATTATTCTCTATAGCTGTTCCTGTTTTTGTATTTTGTTACCCAGTTAATTTCACTGCCAAAACTCAGCTGCAGCTGCCTGGCCACTCTCTAAAGCTGTGCCAACCTCAGCATTACATTACCTCTGCACATGGCAGGGACTGGTCAGCTCTTTGGTTTTAGGGTATTTTCTTCCATCAGTCACATTGGCTGAACAGAGAAGTGCTTGGGTTTCTGCAGAAGCAAGTGCATATTAGTAGTTTCTGCCTAACAGAGTCAGATCCTGACTTGAGGTAGTTTAATTTCCATGTTAGCAAGAAAAAAAGAAAAGAAAGAAAAGAAAGAAAACTCCTTCAAATAAACCAAACATTTTAGTAGTCTTAAAGGTCAGTCCAAACCCATGTGGATTAATATAAAGGTGCTGTAGGTCAGCACTTCTGGATTTAAAACTTGAAAATATGTTTTACACACTATTGCAATACCTCAGTCATTCCTACTCCACATTTGAAGGCAACCTAGGAAAATATACATCAGCAAATAAGACTCAAGACAGATGGTTCTTTCCAATATTTAATTCATACAAAAGCAATTGAAAATTCTCTGATTAGCACCTTTAACTTATGCACAGTGGCTAGATCCCAGCAATGATTTAGTGGGTTTGGCTCAATCACTGCACTGATGACATGTATTAGTGGTTATTTCAGCAAATTATTTCTCCTCCAAGCCAATTAATTCTATTCTGGTTGAAGAGCATACACTGGCTGTCAAAATCTTTTACAATAGTTTTGCACTTTTCAAATCATGCAAAGAGTCAAAATTAATCTGCAGGATTTTGAAGCTCCTATGTAAAATATTGTTTATTTTATTAATTTTCAGGCCTATGTTGACCAATTACTGACCTAATGGTTTCTTGTTGGAATTTAGCTCAATTTTTTGCAGTGGAGGAAATATCCAAATATGTGTTTGCTTGTTTTCAGGATACATTATTTATGGGTTTCATAGTCATTGATTCTGGAATACACTTTTATCCTGAAATACTTCTAAGCTGTAAGAGTTAGTCTAGAAAGCACAGCAGAGATTACTTATTATCAAGGCTGTGAAAGTAAAAATTATTTTACTAATCATAAAGAGTAACTAAAATAATCCGTTCACAGATCACAGTGCTGTTTTATTCAATGATGAGTGCAGTACCATCAGAGAAAATGTTTCTGGAGATTAATTCCCAGTTCACAGACTTAAATGACAGAGAATTATGAACAGCAGGAGGAATAAAAATGAGGTAGTGGTGGCTTAAGTGACATGGTGTTACAGGATGCACAAAATCTCAAAAAGTAAGCATAAATATTTATGTGCTAAAACCCACACAAAGTAGGTTTCCATTGAGCATTAATAAATATTGCAAAAATGCAACAACTGTGAAGAGAAATTGCATAAGAGTAGGAAAGAATATCATCAGTACACTCTAATGAGGCTATGAAGAAAATCTTACATAGGTAAACAATGGGGATACACTCAGTAAATCTGGGGTAAAATGTGCCTTTCTGTCCCCTTACATGGTTTGCAGAAGACATGAACATTGCCATTGTTTATGAATTCAAATACCATCAATAAAATAGGTGATCTTTACCTTGTCCTCCAAAATTCAAATTTTTGTCCAGATTTGCTGTAATGTGCCCAGTGCGAATGACGTTACATTCATTTATCAAAAGCCCTGAGTATACTAGGTGAAAGGAAGAAGACAACATCTTTACCAAAGTATTTAGGCAAATTTTTACAAACTCTTTGATATCACCAGTACAGAGCTAGGATATTAGACTACAAATTTACAACTAAGCTATTTTTAGTATCTGTGATAGTTTGACTATGACACTATTGCCTTAAAAAATGTAAAATTGGATTATGAACTCCATGCATTGACACAGAGGACTGAAGGAATCTGTCAATAGCTAATGCCTCTTTACATGTATACAGGGTCAGCACTGTCAGAAATATATTCAAATAAGATATTCAGTAATTCTCAATATGTTCTTTATAGTTTTAGTTCTATAATAATGATTTTTAATTTTAAATGGTTAATGTTGCTTTTAACTTGTGTGATAACAAACACGCTTTTCATTGGTTTTCATAAGATTTTGCCTTTTAAGATACTCTCACCTCCACAAAATCCAGGACGAAGATGAGATAAGCATATTATAGGAAAGAAGGTAATAAAATTTGAGAATATACCAAATATTTATCTTATAGTAATGGTAGTTACATTGGAATCCTTCCTGTGAGCAACCTGTTTTAAAATGAAGCAATATTTAAGGAAAGAACTGTAGCTGCAGGAAAGAACTTTTGATTTTCTTGCTAATTTCTGCTATCCTCTCTCCAATACCTTGTCTGCCATTTTATTTTCAGATAAATTGTTCCTCAGATTTCTGGTATTGGCTTAATTCTTCATTTCTACAACTATTTTTCAGATCTTTTCCCTCAAACAGTCTTCTGGTTGTTCCTTGAAAGTTGCTGTTCCCTTGAAATTGTAAATTGGTAGCAATTGACAAATCAAACCCTCTAAACAATTGTCTCCTGTAAGGTGTGAAAGACAAACACAAATTTTAAACGTTGTCCCCTTCAGTAATGTCATACTGAGTCAACATGGAAGAAACCCTGCTTGAGGAATCCACAGCACTCACAAGTTTAAACCAGAGTCTTTTTTCAGGGAAATACTGAATTCAAGCACCTGAGCAAATATGGATGCCAACATTTCCTACTCTGCAGCCAGTTCTGCACTATAAAGTTATGGTTTTTGCAGCAGTAACAAGACCTCCTTTTGCTTAGTGGACATCAGTTGTGAATTAAAACATTGAAAGTAAGCAGTCTGCTAGTTTCACAGACCTTAGCACATCACTCTCCATGACAACATGGAACTCAGAGGAAGGAAGGCTGTTCCTGGGGGAAAGCTCAGAAGTGCAAACAATTTTTTTACTTTCTTTTTTTTCCTTCTTTTTTAATCTGGGATGTGGTGTTTGTTTTTGTTAACTGAAAACTACTGTTTGAAGTCCATTTGTGTTGGTAGATTACTTTATCTACTCTTCCTCAGGGAACAGACACTACACTATCACTTTGTATACACTACACTGATAGTGCCTTTACATTGAGCATGGAACTGTAAGCCACTATGTTCAAGTGCTTTTTATTTTCCCCTAGAAACACTAGAGGAAATTTTCCTGCAAATGGAGGAGAGCCTTGCTCTATTGTTTTTTCTTTTAAAGTTTGAGTTTGCACATTGAGGGGCCAAAGAAGCTTTTAAATATGCAGAAAATTCAAACATGAAAGAAGAAAAGGCGTAAGAAAAAATTATTTAAATAATATGAAAAAGCAAGATTTTCTAATTTATAACCTTTGAGATTTTCTAAATTATGTTGTAAAATGTGCCTTGACAGAGAGTTATAAGAGCACCACAGAGAAACTCCCTGTTGGGAAGCCAAAAATGTAAAAAAATACATAACATTTTCAGGAGCAATGAAGTTGCGTAAGAGCCTAAGTCCCCACAACTGCTAAACCCATTATGAATATCCTTTAAAATTTTACAGCAACTGCACCCAGGTAACTCCTTTCACAAGGAAGGAACTTTATCCTTTTTAAGGGATGAAGTGACTCTCAAGGATAGCTTCAGCCACACTTTCCTCCTTAAGTGTTGGTGTGTACGCACAGGTACCCATCCTAGTCCCAAAGAATGATTTTATTGTACCCTGTATTGATGTTACCAGACTTTACACATGAAAATAATAACATCAGAATTTGCAATATCTCACTTCCAATGGGAGGGAACAAGGAGTTTCCCATTCTAGCTCTTCTGCTGTGCTGGCAAGCAGACAGACACCTCCATGCCCCGTGCATTCCACTGAAAAGGTCTCTGTCTAGTTCAGCTGCAGTTCAGACTCAGGGAGCAGATTCAGAAAAGATCAAGATGCTTAACAGCTTGACAGGACAGACACAAACAAGGCAATAGGAACAGCAAGCACAGAGTAACCCAGGTCTGAATTGGTGGTGGAAGGATTCCTTCCACGGAAGGCAAGACCCTGCTTCACACTGTGCAGCTACTGCTGTAAAGATGCGCAGAGTCACAATCCAGGCTGAGGCATCAGGCCCTACCTCCCCTCCTCCCGGATACATAAGGTCTAAGTCAGGATAGACACTTCAGAGAATTCAGGTTACTTTATAAATGCCCTCAGTTTCCCCAGTTGTAAATGATGAAAAAGAAGTAGAGCCATATCCCATCTGCTTTTCGTAAGGGACACGGGATTTGGGATTGTATTATAGGAACCCCCACCTCATGCTGGGCACCTAGCAGCCACTCCGTGCAACTGAATGTCATCCTCAGGAGTGAAATAGGACATTTTTTCACTGTCCAAGACAATAAAATTTAGAAAAAGAGCACAAGAGAAACAGGCAAGGAAATGTATCAATGCATCTATTTTCATTTGTGCTAGCTTTGGATACCTGTTGCATAATTCAAGCAAAGCTTGAATCTGTGCTTGAGATCACACTTGTGTGTCTTAAAGTTATCATCATCCCAGATCATTATTTTGAAACAAAGAACAGATTTGCCCAAACCTGTAATGTGGAGAGACCTGAACCATGAATGAAATTTGCTTTTGTGGCACCAACTTGTGGCTGTTGCCAGAAAAGTTGACATGGGCCACGACATGAAGTGGCAACAGGAAACATGGTGGCTGCAGGATTCAGCAGGCTAAGGCTGAGAAGACACTGTGAAGATACCCGACACCCTTGTGACTTAGTCCAAAAAGCTGGGCTAGGGAGTGTGCAAGCTGTAGCCAAACAGCTACACTTCTGTGCAAACTTCACTGCTAGAACAGCACAGACACTGCCAGAATCTTGTGCTCACAAGTGCTTAGGAAAGCAACTTTGTTAAAAGACTGTACTTCTAGGAGATTTCCCGTAGATAGTATTGTAGAGCAAGGCTTTTTTTATCAGGCTTAACACAGACAGCTGTCATAACATCTGAATTAATTATCAATGATATAATTTTATTATCATTCCAGTAGTAAATTTCTCACTATATCTTTGCAAAGAGATCTCAAAATATCTTGAAAGATAAAATTCCTGTTTTACAGGTGTAGAAACAGAAGCACAATAGAAGCACTTTAACAATAGTTAAAGTGGTGTCATCCATAAAGGTAGCTGTTCAGTTATGAAAATTATCCATGCAGCATCCCATTACAGAAGAAATTAAAGCAAGCCTCTAATTTGCTATAGAAAACTGTTAGTGAGGTATGGAACTTAATCTTTTTTTACTAGAAACCAAGTTTTAAATCAAGTAAAATCAAATCTAGGTTTCTTCAATAATCTAGGTTTCCACAGGTGCAATTGTTTGCACGGGTTTTATTTTTTAATAGGACAAGATTTCAGAGGCAAGAAAAGGGTAAATCAAATACAAGGCAAAATATCTATCAGGATACTAGAAATTAGCTAAAATTTATATAAATGTTTTAGTTAGGTCTTGTTTCTTGGGGTTTTTTTTGTTGCTGTTGTTGTTGTTGTTGTTGTTTTGGGTTTTTTTGTTTCTTGGGGTTTTTTAAATTATAATACAAATTAGGTCATTTAAGGTCTCATCTTTCTAGAGAACACAGTTTCACTTCTGAGTGGAATTTATTCCCAGGACTGGCTGTTAGAGTAAAGAATGCACTGCTGAGCCTTTTCAAGGATTAGCACCTCTCCAACGGCTTCTCTCTAGCTCTACTTCCTGCAAGAATTAGAATAAAGGAGAAAGTAGTGACACGGGGACGTACACATTTTTGTGAGAGAAAAGCCATATCAACTAGCTGGGAGCTCCTAGAAGCTACTTTTTACTGCTGCAGTGTAAAGAAACTCCAAAACTGAAAAATATTTTAGGGTGAAGAATTATATTCAACACAGGTCCAGTGGGATAGCTTGTATTTACACCTAAAGAAGTCAATTCTGCCTTCCACTGCATCTCACTATATTCATATTGCTCCAATGGTGCTGCAGTGAAATTAGAGGCAGCTGAAATTGCAGGGTAACTTGTCTGCTTGAAAGGTAATCTGTGTGCAAAAAGAATCAGATGTCCCGTTCTATGACAGAAACCCACCAGCACAAGTCCCCAGAACCCCAAAGACAGTGATTATTTTTCTCTCAATACAGAGATGTCAGTCATGAGATGTGAGCACTGCTCATGATCTTCAAAGAAGACAGAAATATTTCTCACTAATTTGGGAGTTATTGAGGAAATTCAACTGCCCTTACTTCAGCTTTACAGGCCTGTAACTAGACTCTGAATGTCAGCCTGTGTCATTTTCCTCCTGCTCTGTTTAGCAAGCTGGCAGTAAGTGCTTTGGTTTTTGTTTGTAGTAATCTACTGTAACAAGAATCTTTTCACCCATTAGAATTTCAGGAGGGATTTTGTCTGATCATTTCCATGCAAACACCATTACAATTTGCAACAAAATGTTTGGGGTTTTTTTCCAGCATAAATCTATTATATTGATAATCCAGCCTTTTAAAAATAAAGATTCATTGATCCACACACTTTCTGGACATAAAGGTTCATAGTGAATATCTTCTCTGTCAGCATATACATATAGGTCATATAACTAATTTTTTCAGAAGCTGGATTAAAACACCTGAAAACAGAAAAGCTTGTATCATACAAGAGGACTTGTAGTAAGGTCCATGATCTCCTTTTGTAGGCCACAGTAAAATACACATAAAATATAACGTGTGATAAGTCACCCTAATATTCCTGATCTCATGACTTGCTGGCTGTTCCTTTATCGTGGAGGATGATAGCTAGCTATCTAATCAAAATGCATAAGCAGTGTCTGTTCCTTCCACCCCCAGACCCATTCATTTTCCACTCAGAATCTCTGCTTGGGGTAGTATAATTGATTTCGACATAATTTACTGCTTACTTGGTAATGCAGCATTGCAGTCTCTGATAAAAACCGTATCAAGTCACAGCACCGGTCTAGAGCTTGAAAGGGAGGCAGTGTAATCACTTTCTTACCCTAATGCACCTCCATCTCATTTCTGCTGGGCAAGGAGCTGCAAAGTAATCATTGTTAAATGACTGGCTCCAAGAGAGGGTCTTTCACTTCTCTGCCTGACCACTTCTCTTTGTCTCTCCGCTTTATTTCATGAGAAGGCAGCAAGGAAACTTTTCATTGTTGGATGGTCATGGAAATAAAGGACTATGATTATACTTGCCTACCATCAGACATCTACCTCTAGTGCACAGCAAATACCCGCTCCTGAATTGCCGTGAAAGCAGCGGAATGGGAGAAGCATGTGAAAGAGCAAGTGCTAAAGAGGGAATATTTTGCACTTTGTTATTCCACACTTCCTGCACACTCCTAAATATTTCTTACTGCTCTCACTGCCGCCTGAGTTTGGCAATGAAGCAGAGGGACCACCACCCCTCACAAAGCCCCTGTACCACTGCAGGCTGCAGGATCTGCCTGCAATAGATCCTCATCCCTGACACTGCCTCAGCAGCTCCCGCCTTTTCCAGGGTGCCCAGAGCAGCTCCCAGCCCTTCAGCAGGCTGTGGGATCTGCCTGCAATAGATCCTCATCCCTGACACTGCCTCAGCAGCTCCCACCTTTGCCAGGGTGCCCAGAGCAGCTCCCAGCCCTTCAGCAGGCTGTGGGATCTGCCTGTAACAGATCCTCATCCCTGACACTGCCTCAGCAGCTCCTGCCCTTTGCCAGGTGCCCAGAGCAGCTCCCAGCCCTTCAGCAGGCTGCCCCGAGCAGCCCCGGGACTCGGCAGGATCAAACCAGGCTGATGGCAGCCGCTGGGGTGAGCTGAGGGCCGCCCATGCTCGGCGGGGTTGTGCTGCTGTCCGCGGAGCCAGCTGGGCTCAGCCGTTCTCTTTGTAAGCGCATAAAGCTCTGGAAGTTCAGCAAGTTCTTCCTCCACCTCCGCTGCCCTCTCAGAGCCATCTCCTACAGGGGCCAGGCTTCTTGCTGGAGAGCTCTCTAGGAATGGCTGTTTTTCTTGCACTCCCCCTGTGGGCACGGGTGGCCGTGTTCTCCCCTCAGCCCTGCATCCCTGGCCATGATTTCTGAGGGGACAGAACCGGGGGTTCCCAAATGGTGGCCATGCACTGGGGCCTACCACACCCTGTCTGGGCTGGGATGGCTCTGCCAACCCTCTGCAGCACCACCTGGGATCAACAGCCTCTGCTGCAGGAGGGAGCACATGGAGACCCAGGGAAGGGCAGGAACATCACTGGGGGCAGAAGCCAGCACAGCTGGGTTGGCAAAGGCCTCATCCCTCACCTCCCTGCCAGCTCATCCAGTGCACCGGGTGAACGGGTAGGGAGGTGAGGGATGGGAGTGGGGAAAGAACTCAAATCCAGTGCCTGGATTTGCCCAGGCTTGTTACTGTTTGCACTGATTTATGTATCATTTGCATACGTGGCTAAGTGGGTTACAGCAGTTCAGACTGCCCAATTTCACTGAGTATCAGCCAGCCTGTGTCCTGGGATGCAAATCTGTCCCTTATCTGGGGACAGGCAGACGGTTATCGTCTCCTGGCCACTCCTGCCAAATGGCCAGATGTGGAGTGCAGATCTGGGGAGCTGCTGAGCCCTGTCCCTGCCCAGCTGGATGTGCACAGGGCTTTTCTGCTAGACCTCAGGCCTATGGTCATGAAAACAAAGGACGGGACACAAACAAATATCACTTATTTAAAAAGACTCTTACACTTCCTACTACAGCAGTTATTTTTAAAACGGGCAACAGTAAACACATTTGCAAAGGTAACCTCATTTTGTTGGAAATTGAAATTTTTTTATTAAAATAATTAAGCCTTGGGAATGAGGTTTTAGAGTCACTTTTAAAGCCAAAAAATATTTTGCTTGACATTGAGAAGACTGATTAATTGATATATGTTGTTTTTTAAAGAAAATTGAATAGCAGTAATCACTCAAATAGTCTATTAAAAAAAAATCCTTCCCACAGTACCATCCACTCAAACTCACTAATTGCAGTGATTCTTCCCACTCATTCACACCCTGTACTTATCTTCAAGTGAGTAAGATCTCATCAAAATGAACAAGTTGAGCCCAGTCTTGGCAGACACTGAACAGCACTGATGACCAGCACCTAATCTGGAGACACATGTGGGGGAAGATGTGCAACCACAGGCAAGGCTGAAACTTCTGATGGCCATGAACACAGACATTGCACCCGTGGTGCTGGGTCCAGCTGTTGTTCTGTCCTTGGTAAATATCTGAGTTAAAGTAATGGGAGTTTCTCACCTTGCAATAAATTGCTTAGAAAGTGCATTTCACAATTTGATGTCCAAGCTGTAATAGAGAAGGAGCTCCATGAGACTGTAGACAGGTAAGCACTCATGCCAGCTGGCTTTTACATGCTCACAATCTAATCCACACCAGCTGTATTCTTTGATGTTGTAAACCAGTTTACTTTTACTTTGACAACAAGCTACTACTGCAGGAAGAGACAAGACTGAAAACAGTGTTTATAGGGCATAAAACAGTGAAATAATAGGTATTATACAGCAGGTAATATTTTTAAAATGCATAAAGATAATGAAACAAATATTTGTTACAGCTGAAAATCAAAAAGTCAAGAGACTACTTAAAATGTACTTTTCTGTTACCCACTGAAAAAATTCTACATGTAGACATTGCTCAAAAAAATATGGGAAAACTTTGTCTATTTAAAGACATAATATTTTCCCTGGCTTCAGTCAATACAGCATTTCTATTCCTACATGGAGAAAGAAACCCCAAGCACTCCAACAGACTGCTGACAAGTCTAAAGAAGCCAGGAAGTCGGGACCAAAACTCTTTCCAGCTTACCCTGAGAGGCTCAACAAAGCACCTCAAATGTTGGATACAATCACCCACTTTCTTAAGCCACCTTCAAAGCATATGCCAGAAGCATGCCAAAGAAGAGCAAGGTGAATTCATGATGATTTTAGCCCTACTTAGGATGTCTTCATGAATCATCCTAAAGTTCACAGAATTTCTACTGAATTTTTTTTTAGCTGAAAATGTTTTGTTTGTATTGTTTTGCTTTGGTTTTGTTTCCTTAAATTGTTGTCTTTCTTGCATATTTAACATCGATGATCAGGGCATGTGTTTATCAACTTATTTTAACAAAATCCTGAACTCTTGATAATTTTTGTCTAATATGTTATAATGGGCTTAGATATTTTATTTCTTCTGAGACCTTAAAAGCACTAAATGATGGTAAAAATCCATGCTTGGGAAGCTAATAAAAGGGAGACTTGTGTTTTAGGGGCTGGAGTGGAGGTGACAAGCAAAAGAATACCTGTCAAAGAGTACACAGGATTTCAATGGATTGGACTGTGCTCCTTTGTATGCTCAGGTTCTAGCCTGGAGTTACTCATGTGCTTGATATTAAGCACACGCACCAGCCTGTGCAGGACTGGAATCTATTATTGCCATGTTGACATACATTTGTTAAGGGTTTGATTCTGCTAACATTTCTATTGGCAACACTGGGAGATGCAGTAAGGTCCTGCAGTTCAGAGGGAGATGGAAGAGATTTCAGGGAGCTGCTAATACACTCAACTTTAGAGGCCGTTCACAGAAAACCACATTTTAAATACATTTCCATGGTCATGTTTATTTCTAAAATACCTAAAGACATCAATCAAGTTGTAGATTAAAGAGATATAAAAGTACCCACCCTAAGAGCAAAACCATTTGAAAAGATTTATTAACGGTTTTTTATATATTTAAGTCTAGTTCCTGTAAGATCCCAGTAGTGTGAATAAGTGGTTTAAAAACTGTTCCTTATTTATTAGCCTTTCAGCTATAAACACATATTTGGGTTCTGTATTTATTTGGTAGCTTTAAATTTTTTTTTTTTCCTCTGGGTTGAGGCCTAATAACCAAATTTTTGTCCAAAACATGAGTTTTGAGAAACACAGATTTCCTACCATATCTTCATTATGGCAGCTGCTGTTATTTAACTGATAACATTCTGGTAATTAAAAAAAAACTTCAACCAGGAGCATAAACCCATACTTGTCTACTTTGTCTTGGAACTTGAGCATTTTTTTCCTGGAGCTTTTGAACTATGTTCCCAGGCAATCTTAACCTTCTGGTTTAAATCCAAACGTACCAGCTATGGGAAACACTATTTACACATCCATTACCCCTGGAGAATTTAGTGTGCCATTTCCATCAGAGTCAGACTTTCAGGAGCTGAACTTAGATTGCTTTCTTGGGGAATGAACTTGCACAACTTGCATTTATGAACTGAAGACTACAGTGGCTTTATTCATTGTATCTCCTCATTTCAATACAGTGCTGTAGGGGAATGTAATGGAATATGATGGATGAAAGTGACAGAGCCAGGTTTTTTTCCCTGCACTGAGGCCTGTTGCAGGGACAGGACACTGCCCCTGTCTTCTTCTTCATTTGCCTTCACACAGATTTTGCTGAGTTAGCCTGCTGGCTGAAAGCAGTGTAACATAAAGTTAGAAAGAAAATAGCTTTTCTGGGGAAAATCATTACCGACTTAGGTACTAAAGTGGCTAATATTGCTAGTGTGGCTAATACTGCTAAAGTGGCTAATACTGCTAATGTGGCTAATATTGCTAATGTGGCTAATATTGCTACTGTGGCAAGGTAAAGCTTTGAAGCTACCACCTCTGCAAGTCGTGGTCCAATGCTCCACCCACTTGGTCAGCAGCACCACAGGCTGCCCAGCCAAATGCAGATGTGCACAAAGGCAGATATTCTGCATTTTCAGTAGGGTTGACCAAACTTTTGAAATAGCTGCCATCT
This sequence comes from Passer domesticus, assembly GCF_036417665.1. Classification (NCBI taxonomy): domain Eukaryota; kingdom Metazoa; phylum Chordata; class Aves; order Passeriformes; family Passeridae; genus Passer; species Passer domesticus. Next base: position 71,284,836 of record NC_087477.1, read on the forward strand.
TTCTACAACAAAACAATCCCTTAGCAAACAAATATTTTTCTTGTGGAAAATCCTTGAAGAAAAGTTTGGGGTTAGACACCCTTTGCTTGAGAGTGTATGGCCTGCTTATAAAGGTTCACCTTCACCCTTAAACTTCAAAATGCAGGAATTCTCAGTGCCTCCAGTAGAGATTATACCTGTCTCTTCCTTTGAGCTTCACCTGGGTGTGGTGATGAACTGGAGCCTTAACACCATCCCTACCTGCACCACTTTCTCATGGTTTACCACACAAATAAACCCTGAAGCAGCATCTTCTCAAGACTGTGGTAAACCCGTAATTTCCATCAAAATTTGTCATTTGTGAGAAGTCAGTAATCAAAGCTAAGAAGAAGCTAACTCAATATCAGTTTGTTTCTGATTCTCTGCCAGGTAAGTATTGTAGGTTAGACTATTCCTGCCAGAAAAGTTTTATGCACGAAAGGTTGTTCCTCCCTGCAACCCTCCCTGTCTCCCATGCACCAAACTGTGATTACTGTGGTCATTATTACAGTAGAAGAGGAATCAAGGACCACAATCTCTTACTACTCCTTTGCAGGAGCATTTTCCTAATATTTTTTTGTTTAGGAGGCAGGACAAATCTGAATAATTTTTTAACTCCTCTTTCTTCTCTATATCTATCTGGCCATTGTGCTGGAAATCATAATGTAGACAGATTGCTTGTGGGAAAGGAATTTAATTCCTTAGATGTCTGCACAAGACAGAGCTAGAGAAAACTTTTATAATATCAAGTGTTATGGACAAATTATTTTCTGACATGATCTATTTGTAGAAACATTTCATATTGGCCAAGAAATTTTGTTTAGAGAAGGATAGTTGCTTGTCTTATCATGTGCTTCAGCTATCCTTGGCCCCACTTTTCTGCTGATTTGTTTCTTATCAATAACAGCTACATTGCATCATGTCTCAAGTGTCTGAGCTAAAGGGCATGTGATTCTGGAATCCTAGAATCACAGAATGCTTTCATTTGGAAGGCACCTTGAATATCATCCTCCCCATGCCACAGGCAGGAGCACCTTCCACTAGACCAGATTGTTTAAAGCCCCGTCCAACCTGGTCTTCAACAATTCCAGGGATGGGGCATCCACAATGTCCTTGGGCAACAGGTGCCAGTGCCTCACCACACTCACAGTGAAGAATTTCTTTCTAGTATCCACTTTAAACCTAACCTGATAGTGTCCAGACAGCTTGTGAATATCTCCAGTGGGGGAGACTGCACCCAGTCTCTGGACAATCTGTCCAGTGTACAGTCATCCCCACAGAATCACCAGATGGGTCAGGCTGGAAGGGAGCACAGTGGACCATCTGGTCCAAACACCCTGCTCAGGCAGGGTCACCCGAGGCACATGGCACAGGATTGTGTCCAGGAGGTTCATTCCTAAGATCTCTTCTTGATGAAGCTGTCTTTTCTCAAGGCCAAACAGACACAGCTCCCTCTGCCTTTCCTCTCAAGAGAAATGTCCTAGTCATGTTTCTCAACCTAAAGAGATCTTCTCTCAACCTAAAGAGATTGTCTAATCCTCTTTGCCACTCTCCCCTGGACCTGCTGCAGGAGCTCCATGTCTTTTGTGCTGAGGAGCTCAGAAGTGGACACAGCAGCCCCATATGAGCCTTACCAGGGTAGAGGGCTAGGATCCTCTCCCATGACCTGCTGGAAGCATTCTTCCAAACCCCATGGTACTTGACCATCACTTGATGAGCCTAAGCTACCAGCCCAACTCTGACTGCGCTCCTTTATGAATCTGTACAATTCAATAAAGAAAAACAAAGCTATTAAAGGAAGAGTGATCTTTAAGCCTTCTATTTCTCAGGTCTATTAATTAGGTTCACCACAGCTCTGAAGCAGATTCACAGTTTTCAGAGTTGCCTCATTTTCGATGAGTTTAAACAGGTGTGCCCAAAAATATCCGGCCTTTCAGCCACAAGCCACAGGTACCTCTCAAGCATCGACGTTTTGAATTAGTTCATGGGGAATTGTGGTGATAGATGTATTTCAAATGCTAAAATACCTAGCTCATACACTTCCTGCTTAAAGTGAGTTGAGAATTTTGATACCAAATGCATTATTTTCTACTGGTATTAGCTGTAGGGTGCCACTAATCTCCTTCCTTGATATCTAATTTTATTTGTGAATAGTTTTTTAACTCCACTGAAGAATTAAAATAATGCTAAAAGTGTTAATTCCCATAGGTAACAGCCCCTAACTATCTACCTGACAACACCTACCTGCATTTTAAATGAAGGCTTTGCAACAGATATTCACAGAGCCTCAATAATTCAGAGTCCTGTTGAAAAACTCTTTCTCAATGTTCTTGCTGTTTAATTTGAAATTTTGGGACTTTTTTTTTTAATTTTGGGACAACTATACATTTCAGATGCATGTCTTCAGAATTTCAGAATGTAAAATTGTTGGGAACTGTGGTCTGAACATAATTATGCAGACATGACCATGAGAATTAAAGTATAATCTTTCCCCATGTTGCCTTTTCCTCCAAACTCTGTTTGCAAAGTGAAATAGAGACTTCATTCTGTTCTACCAGTCCTTTGAATGTGACATTCCAGAGATTTATTAGGAGCAGGTGTTAAATATTTTAGCCTCTTTATCTTGTTGCTACATCAATAATTTACTCACTCTAATATTATGACTAGATATTTGATAAACTCTCTAACATAATTAGTGATGAAAAAAGGGTTCCTAATAACCACAGTGCAGTTCAAGTACATGGCATGAATTTTTTTTTTTTTTCATTTTTGTTACAGATTTTGACCTTGTTACCTTCACTTATAGGATGTCAAGTAGTGACCTTGCCTTCTGGCAGGTCTTGTGCAGCACCGTGGAGCCCATCACCACCTGGCAGCTCACCTTTCTCATTGGTATTTATTCAATGATTCTAAAGTAAATTTTACAACACAAACTGATGTCAAACATATGACTTGTGTTTTACCTGGCACCATCTTTTAAGAAACCTGATAAGTTCAACAGAATTTCCAAGATCCAAGTCTTGGAAAGCAGCTGAATTTCTCTGGAGGGTCTCATTTAAATTACGAGAATAACAGTATTGGATGTCTGCAGTTACTATTTGTCTAGTGGGGGTCTACTTGCGTGTTTACTTATTATCAATGAACATATTAATCAGCTGTGAGAGGCATAGTTTTGTTTTTAAAAAATATTTACTAAAATTAATGGTCACAAGTAAGGTTGGGACTGTGAGCATATGTATAAATATATTACCTTAGAATGGTAATCATTCTACTTTTATTGTCTTCTGAAACTATTGTTACAAAAAGTGCCTTTGAGCATTAAAAATGTCTCCAAGAAACTTAAATTTGAGGCTCTGTTGAGGTCCAGCCAAGAGAGTGTTGAGTTCCAAACTGTGGAACTCTGTGGTTATGATTAGCAGTTATGTACATAACTATTAAAAAACTACTCTATTACTTATTTGCAGGTGAAACAATTATGTTGACATATAGAGTTTTATGAGCAGCAACATATTCCATTTAGTGGTTAATCTATGGCTTTTTCCTTCTTCCAAGTATTAAATCCTAGCTCTAGAGAACAGCAGTTTCTGTGGTGAGCATGAAGATTGCCTCTTACCTCAAGTTGATAGAATCTTGTTTATCACTGCAGGCCTGTGATCTTGGTGAACTGCAGAGTGTCTCTGTAGAAATACAAACAATGCATCACTATCTTCTTCTTTGGGAGACACAAACTCCAATCCTGTGATCATCAGTGATATCAGTAGCAGACCACCCCAGCCAGTGGAAAATCCCTTCTACTCTCCTTATAGTTGTCAAGTTTCCACAGCTGTGCTCAGCTCAGTTACACTGGTTCAAAGATTAGCAAAAATTTACTTCTGTGCAGGGAGAAAACCCAAGCAGTCATTTGCTGAAATCACAAGCTTCATTTAACTTCCTCATGTGACAAGATTTAAATGCTGTGGAAATTCACATTAAAAAAAAAAAAAAAAACACAAAAAAATATAAACCACAAAAAACAACAAAACAAAACACAATAAACTGAAAATCAGAAGGCAGGTTGTTTATATGTTATCAAACTTCTAGTGTAACATACAGACACCATTTTGTCCCTATTGTTTTTAATTCATCCGTCACATGCCATTATTTGTAATTCCTCTCCTGAAGGACGAATCAACATAGCATCAAGTTAATATCAGTATTATTACTGTTTTTTGAACAGAATAGTTAGACTGTTATGTTTATGAACTCTTTTCATTAGGAGGAGAGATAATTGACTTTAGTGTATCTGATGCAATCCTGCTCATTTACAATATACAAAATCCTGTTTCCCTAAGCACAGAAGAAATCACAGAGGAGACAAATTCTTCACAGATAGCTCCAAACATCTCTAATCTAGCCTCTGGCAAAAAGTACTCTCATATTTTTGCACTGCTTCTGTGGTTACATCTGATATATTTTTCTTGCCTTTTCTCCCACCTTCACTGGCCAATCTGGGAGTCTCACACCTTTCAATGTATATACATATTAATGTTATTTCTCCCACTAACACACTTACAAACATCTTTGCATTGCCTTTTGATCTGTGTTTATGCTTAATGTACAAATAACAGTAGTTTTACCTCCTTGCTTCTAAAGAACAGTTTAATGAATGTCTTCAGCTGTGTTAAGTGATGGAATTTGGCACTCTAAATTTCATAAAGGTAACTTTCTGTGTCTACCAAATTGCAGGTAAGTAAGAAATGCTAGGTTTTGGGTATTATGTAGCAATTTGGTTGCTTTGTGCAAGAAAGTTAGTGGTATCAATTTGTACAGAGTGTCCAAGAAGGCATCCAAAGCCCAGTCAATGCATCTGAAGTGATCAGATCTGCAGATGCCTGATTAGTTTCAGGTGAACCTTTACTAAATTCTAAAGTCTGTGTTTACCCTTGCAGTTTAAAAGTAGTAGTCTTTACACTAACTTTTACCAAAAGAAGTTTGAATGGCATTTGAAATACTATTTCTTCAGGCAGTGACTGAGTCTAGATAAGTTTAATCACCATTACTCAATGTTCAAAATGTGAACTCTGATTCATAATCTATTTGTCTTTTTCCTTCCACTAGCATTATGTTTTACAACAGGGAATCATATGAGGTTGGGAAAGCATATTTGGAAACATAAAGCCAACCTAGATCCAAAACATGTAAAGCAGTGTGTTCTACCCCGTTGTGAAGGGTCAGTTTTAGAAGTGTGTTGAAACATTCCACATTATGAAACTGGTCAATAAAACCAAAACATTTCAACTTTCTTTCAGTTCCATGATTTAGTTCTCAGAAATGATTTCTAGCTGTGATATTTTCTTTATATTTTATTTGACCACAGTTGTTCAGCTTGTCCTTGTATAAATAGTTTGTGGATCTGGATCTGCCTTTCATCATACAGACCTTGACATGCTTCCAAGGAAATACATAGGTTCATATTTAATGGGGTTAGAAATGTCAACCCACTCATGTAGCCATGTACGTACAGTACTTGAGCATTTACAGTTGTGAGGATAGATTATAAAGAAGCAGAACCTTTCTAGAGAAATTTTGTCATAATTGAAGAAGAACATTTTAGAAAAAATCATACTGATTCCTATCAAATATCCTATGAAAATACTTATTTTGAAACTCTTTCTTGAAGGTCACCCCAGGGACTACTGTCCCTTTCATAATCACCACAGTGGGCTGTGGAGGGAATTGAATGATTGATAGACAGATGGACAATTTTGCAGAGTATTGTGTGAGTTTTTAAGGTCATTGCTCTCTAATCTGAAAGTTTCCAAATAAAAGGAAAAGGCAGTATCACATGGCCCAGCCACAAGTATTCTCTCAGCCAAAGAAAATTTACATCTTATAGACCATACAGCCTTGTCCTCAGGGTGACCTTGATGTTTACAGATGAGAAAAAATCCAGTGACATGGAATGCATAATCAGGGGACAAAAGAAACCTAATAGACTAAAATCTATATATTTTAACAAACTCTCAAAAAAATTCTTGGCTACATGCCAGTTGTACAGCAATACAGAATGTCACTCTTTTTCTCTTCTCTAACTAGGTTGGTGACTGTCTTATGTTGGGGATGTTTTGTTTTTCTGTAAGAGAAGTCTGCATAGGTTTTTAAAGTATGACTACATTCTCTCACTCTGAAACCTTCTTTCTGACCATCTCTTCCTCTGCCCCTAACATCCAATGACAAGGATGTTGTCTGATTCAAACTGGAAAGTCACTTCACTTGAGGATTTTCCAGTCATGGTCTTTGTGATGACAAACTTATTAACAAAAAAATTGATGTTTACATCTGAGTTCTGCAAAATTATTTGTTGAGAATTCAAAATTATTAGGGCAGAGATAACCATTCAACAGCCTAATTCCTTATTGTCTTTTTTCCTTAGCCGAGTGATTAATTGTTAAAAACATTTTCTTTTCAGCACAGTTCTTCATGACTGTATCCTACCCTCAAGAACGATGATAATCTGACAAACTGCAGCTATGCCTCTGTGTGCTGGACCAAATAATCACACAGTAATCTTTGCAGCAGCAGTGTTCATGTGGGCTGAAAAGTGTTCATGTGGGCTGAAAAGTGCCCAAGTGACAGAGATCATTCAGTTTGCATTTGATCACCCTAGGAAGGCATCCATGGTCAGATGAGAGGTGTTGGCCTGATGTGCAAAAGTAAAACTTTGTAGTGGCTTAGTGATGGTATAAACAGTCCTGCAATAAAATCAGAGACATGTGGGCTGTTTAGGGGATGTATGTCCAAACTGCTGGTGGGAGACATGCATGCTGCTTTCATATAACTTGCTCTTGCAGAGAAGACTTAAATCCCTCAGGATAAGAGTACTTATCTTGGATTTAGAGTCTTGGATACAGACTCCTCGTTTATGACATGAGACACCTAACTTAGCATCCCTCCACTTTAGTTCCATGATTTTTAAATAGGGAAAATTTAGTGCTATTCTTTCAGATTGTAATAACGGGGATCATCCAGACAGTTTTAATAGAAGTCACTGAAAACATGTTTAAGAAAGTAAGGAATTGGATTCTGGGTTTTACATCTTCAGGGACAGAATTTCACTCCCCACAGAGAATTGAAGTCTGAGAAATCCTTTAGACTGTGAGAAATAATTGAATGAAAAAGCAGAGATTATGTTACTGCCCTTGATTGAGTGGCCATAGCTGCCATTTCCAATTCACATTCAAAAGTGCTTTGTAAGATATCCTTCCACTTTTGGATAGGAAATGTGCAGTTGTTCCCAGCTTGTGTGTTCCATAAAGTCTTTACTACCTTTTCGATATATAACTCTCCACAATGGATGTTGTGTTTGATGCTTCAATATTGCAATTTGAAATTGCCAAGAAATTGCAGCTGTTACAGTGTCTGGTCATTCAGTGCAGCATCATACAAAGTATGCTGCTACTGCTTGCTGTGATGTTTATCAGCTCTCAAGTTTTAAAGTCTGTGTTTTTCCAGTAAAGCCTGGAGTAACTTTGACTTGGGCTGCTCTTACATACCGAGAACCTAATCCTCCAAAGTTTTTTGTGCTTAGCTTCCTTTGAAATCACAAGAACTTAGAAATACATTTGAGAATCATGACCAAATTTTTTTAATCAAAGTTTCTGTGAATAGGATTTCTAAACATACACAAGGGAAATAGCAATATAAATCTAATTGAAAACCATGAGTCTTGGACTTTTAACTCTCTTAGATTACTCCTTAGGATAGAATTTCCAAAAGACTTGAATTTTTGGCAGTTTGTAATAATTTATTTAAGTTATTACATTTATTAAGAAGCTGATGGATGTTCAACATATATGAAACTCAGGCCATGGCATAGATACATAAAAAAACTTCTCTCTGTAGTTGATGTTCTTGGTGTCTCTTCTAAAATGATACCATGATGGTTTATGATTAATGACTCCCATAAAACTCTGCCTTGAATTACTAGCTTTAAAAACCTGGTTAATCCTCTCTCCAAGTGATTGTTGAAATATTCAGAAGGATATGGTTCCACTGTTAGTAGGAAAAGAAGTGTGCAACAGAAAGGGGAAAAATATAAATATATAAATTTGTATAAATGGCATGTATGTAATGGAAGGACACTCTGGGCAGATGGGTCCTGATTTTGGAACTTGCATTTTCTGCATTCAGAGAACATCAGACACATCATTACTTGGGCTTCTCTCGTTACAGAATAGATTAGAAACGGGGTGAGGAAAGGGAAAAGAATGAGATCTTGTTGAGATTTTTGACCAATTTTAGTGCTTAGAATCAAAGGCAGACATCAGGTAGTATTGGCACCATGAGTGAGAAGGTTTGGGGAAGGAGGACTCCCTCTATTCACATCAGACTTTGGATCACCACTGGCACCCACAAGTTCTGGCACAATTTGAAAACTCTTGAGCTCTAAATGTCACTGTTCCAGAAGCCTCTCTTCTTCATTTACCTACTGACTCTCATTAGCTCACTGCTCCTGTTGCCTGGAAATCCTTTCAACAGCTATATTGCCTTGTTTTAAAGCTTAGCTTGTTGGTTACTGAACATGCTCTCAATAACTTCCCTACCAACTCACTGTCTCTCAACTTCTTACTGAGCCATTGGCAATGTCCTTCTGTTACTTTTGTCAGACTCACTACTTTCTTCTGTTATGACTAACTCTCTTGTTTATTCCTTTCCACTCTTCTGTCTCCTGCTATATTGTTGTTTTTCCTTAATTAGGTGGTTTATTTTTTGTACCACTTGACAGAGCTCTCTTTTGCTTTCTCTCAACTTTTTGATTTCACATCTTCATCCTCTTATATGATGGTTTTCTACTACCCTTATTGTGGCAAATACTCAAAAATTTGGCTTTGTCCATTACTTTCACCGATATTCTCAATCACTTTTCATCTATACTTAGGCTGTGTGTCCATTTAAAGATAATATGTTAAAACTTGTCACTTAATGCTTTTCAGAATGCTAAGTGGTTTTCTTTTATTTTCTCTCTCTCTTTTTTTTTTTTTTTGGTCACAGATAATGACTACTATGTTATTGTTGTCACTATAAAAATGGATGCCAACTGGAATTTAATTTCCTTTCTGGAAAGCCATTCTTGACTTCAACTTTTCATCTTTCACATTTCAGAAAACCTTGTTGTTCTGCTTTCTCTGAAATTTTGTCTTTTCATCTTCTGAAATCAACCAGAGGAAGCTCACAATTGTAATCTTCTCATCTACACCATCCTCACACATCTGTACAGATGGTTTCTTTATAGCTGTAAATATGTTTAGCATTACATTCTGAGCATTTTGTCTCTCCCTTTGAATTCTTCTTCTCTTCCCACGTGTCATATGCAACTTTATTACACTGCTAATGATCAGCTCTGGTGGCAGCTCAGCCCCATCTCAGTATTGCACATGCTTCTTCCATAGCATCGTTTATGCACAGAACACATGGAACAGCAAACCTTGATTTGCTTCTTCTGTCAGGATCAGAGGGAAAGTGGTCATTGGCAACTAAGGAGGTTGTCAGGAGAGACAGAAAAGTTTATTTTAGTCATGCTTCTTCTCATTATTTATTCTAGATGGTTGTTGAATCCTGCCTTGATAGGTAGTGGGATCTTTGTCACAAAGTTTTCATTTATTTAGGTTCTTTTGCATCTTGGAATGATGGCTTTATTTTTCCTGAATAATAACATGGGGACCATCATAGTATCAACCCTCCCTTTTTCCTTAAAATACAGATTCGTCTATCAGGGTTGAAAATAAGGCACCTGAAAGTCAATCACTTCACTTATTGTGAAGGAAGAATGTTTAGCAGCAACATGGTTAAAACTATGGCGAGTCACTGCTTCTGTTTCTTATGCATGTATCTGGTGCAATCTTTGAAAGCCTTCATAAAGAGGATAAACTTTTCCTAATCAGCAAAACCTAGCTTTCGTTCTTAGACATTTAGTTTCTTAACCTAGAAATCCATTCTGCTTTTGAATGCAATCAAAGTAATGGAAATCCATTCTCCAGAACACTCTGAAACTTTAAGAAAAAAAAAATTCTTACAGACTTTCTTTTCTCCTGAATGAAACATTCCTTAAATACTGCAACTTAATCAGAAGCTTGTTACATTATATCCTGCAACGTAATAGCAGGAAAACAGAAGTTTTTCTTCATTGTAGTAGGAAATTTTGACTACTTCAATAAATTCCCATGAAGAAGTATATTGTATTCAAGAAAATATGTCAGATGTAAAAAGTGTCATTAGAGAATCCTTGGCCAATCATACAACATTATGTTTTTTGGCCAGCTGCTCAAAGCTGTGTATTATATATAGCAATTCTCCAAACCATACTTTTTCATTCTTTTTCTTTTTTCCCTGAGTTTTGCATATGTAATTCTGATGTAATTCAGTGAAGTTATTTCCCATTAGATTAAGCCACATACTCAAATTATATTTCTCAGTTTCCAATATAAACACTCAGCTTTGCAGCCTGTACATTTAGCAGAACAAGGAATCCCAATGGTGCCAATACAAGTAAAACCCACTGAAAAGGTATATGGATGGCAGAATCAAGACCTCATAAAGTTGAAGACAACTACAGAGTTAACTAATCTCTGTGCTTGCTCTCTACAGAGTTTAGAATCCTCCTGAGCAGTCCCTCTGTATTGTAATACGCAACTCATTATAGAGACTCAAAGTAGGATTATTTTCCAGCCTTTCTTTTTCTTTAGCCCTAACAGGATTTGAATCTGCGTTTCATTTCTCACTCATATCTTTCCTGCTTGCTTTCAGATTTCCCATTTGTTCTCTTTCACAAATGGATCTTTGGGTAAACATTTTGTATGTGGGATGGGTCACCATGTTAAAAAGATTATCTCACCATGGAGTCCATCAGCATTTAGCAACAACAGTGCTTATATTTTTCTCAGGTTGCCTTTATCTCACAATCATTATTAGCTGACCGAGATTTATGACATCTTCTTCATCTAGAGATAAAATCAATTAGTTGAAAAATTTTTAGCTTGTTAACTATAGTCAAAAAATTAACTGTGAACTTGGATGTGAATAATTGTATTTTCCAGTTCAGTGAGCATGTGCACAGGAAAACAGGCACAACCCCCAGCAGGGAATGGTCAGCTGGTCCCAGCTATTCAGGACTCTTGGTGCCAGCTAGCTTTCAAAGAGGGAGGGATGGGCCCTAAGGAGCCCAAAGGATTTTCCCGACCCTCTTGGGTAATTTACACCAATCTTAAACATGTATGTTTGTCTGAAGTCTCTTTTATCAGCGTGGTAATCCCATTACTGACAAATGAAGATGTAATCACAGTTTATTCAAATAGTTTGAAAGCTTTATCCCCTTTAGAGAGAAAGCAGAAAGTACAATTGGCTGCAACTGACTTCTTAAACTCCTACTGGGACACTAGCAAAGTAAAAATGATTTTTAAGAACCATCAGCGCTTGAGTATAGGATGAGAAGTATAGCCTACATGGTCCCTGAAGTAAGGAATCTGTTTTTGCTTATGGAATTTACATCACACTCAGCACTGTTACTGCTAATTTAAGTCAGTGAGAGAGCAGCCATGAGTCCTTGGTCCTACAGTGCTGTTTCCTACTGATGCCATCCCTGCTTATCTCCATCAGTAGTTGTGAGGGTAGAGATGCTGGCTGAACTGTGTCTCTGTCCTCAGGGTAACCACTGCTAATATGCAGAGATCCTCATCTTTGTGAAACGTACACCAAGAACCAGAAAAGTACAGAGAAAAATCTGGAGTGGGCAACCTTGTGCATTTTCAAGAGGAATATTGACAACTATAACAATGTTTATCCATCAGCCTTGTTGGTAGCAAAGGGGAAAAGTCTTGGTGCGGAAGTGAAGCCTCGAGCACTAACAGCCCTACTGAACTCTCTAAGGTGATGAAATGCCAAAGAGGATCCTTGAGAGGTCCTAGAAACCCGTTGTTAAATCTTCTTTGTCTTCTTCCTTGTCTCAGGTATAAAAAATTCACACTGCTCTGATACACCAATATAAAGGTTATAAAAATAATCTGAAATTTATATCTCCCTTTTCCTTTCCCCAGATAACATCAAACTTTTAGTAATAATTTTAGTAATTTATGGTTAAATATATACCCAGGTAGCCTAAACAGTTAAAATGCAGAAAAAAGTTTAGATTATTTTATCTTATGAACAAGAAAAAAAAAAGCCTGTTTTTTTTTCCTAACATTTCAAGTGCCAAATATAATGTTATCTTTAAAGAGTTTGTATATAATGCAAATTCCTTTATTAGGTAGATATCTTTCCTGTGAGTATCTTGACTCCATAATAAAATTTGATCTCACTGATAAACAGAATATCATGTCTGCAGTTTTTAATATAGGACCGAAGTGCAGGAGGTGTACACTTCCATTAGCTAATATGAGTCCCTTGAAGGTAAACTGCTTCTTCCTTTAGAAATCATTATTTTTATTTCTTTCTATTATGCCAGTTCCCCAACATAGACTAGGAATTAATTACATGATTACATAATAAACAAAACATTTCTGCTTTGAAGAATATATCATTTAAATAGACTGAAATTGAGAAGAGAGAGACTTGGAGCAACTTGCCATGCACCATACAGCAATTTCGTTTTGTAGCTGGGAGTAGTCTTCTAGAGCTCCATAGGATCATTTTCACTTAATAAAATCCAGCACTTCCAGTACAGTGGAACTTGCTTCTTTTTGCTGAGCCCTTACTTTTGCTGGAACAACTTTTCTTGTGACCACACAGTGAACCAGAGTTGAGAAAGGGTAGGAGTAACACTGCCAGAAAAAAAAAAAAGGAAAAAAAAATTAAAAATCAATTTTCAGTTGGATCAGTTCCCCACTCTGAGTCATTGTTCAGCTGTACAAACTCTCATGCTGGCACAATGGAAGGAGTGATAAAGGCATGGAATGGCCTGCCAGGGCTAGGGAAGAGGATGCTGCACAGTGAGAACAGCAGTGTTAGCACCAGCACTTGTTTCCCCAGCTTTTTGCAGCTGAAATTGTGGCCTGTGGTTCCTCATGAGTTTCACCTCAATTTCACACTGTACTGGGGCTGCTTTGGTACTGGCAATGGCATCTTCTCTTGGCTCTGCACTGCATGCACATGAATGAGCTCAGGAAGAGTGCAGCTGTGTGAGCAGTATCCTCCTCTGAAGGACCTGCATCCTGTGGCTTGGAAACCCTGACTAATACAACAGACACAGAATCTAGGACTAAGACTAGGACTAAACACAGAGGTTTCTGCTGAGAAGGTTCAGAAAAGCTACAGATTTTTTTTATTCTTTTTGTAGTTAGTATACAGAGTCCAGAGGTACCAGGAGTCATTTTCCAACTTCTATATTGTTTTGAGGTTTACTTGGTTGAGTTCTCTGTTTCACTTGTGTGAAGGGATAAATTTCAACAGGTATTCAGAATACCAAACAACATCTGGTTGTAGATTGGTTTTCATATGATGGAAAAGTCATTAAAAGCAGCCACTTGTGCTGAAAATATGACTTTAATCCTTATTGCAGTTGTTCTTTGAGAGAATTTTAGCTCATACTAGGAAAATTCTGCCTGTTACTGATCATTCAGCAATGTGTCCAAAAATACTTGTAAAAGTGATCTGGTAAGGAAATTTTTGTGAGTCATTAACTAAAATTTGTAATTTCACTATATTTCATTTTATACCCTAAATAGTAACTTAAAAAAAAAAGAAAAATAAAAAGAAAAATAATAACCTCTGCTTGTTGGATGTTTCCAATTAAATACGAACACGAGCACTTCTTGCCCATTTTCTGTTTGATGCATCATGTCAGACTGTGTTTTGGCCCTGAGTGCATTTTCCTGTTCTCCAGGCAAAGCAAGAATATTTCCAAATTCTTCTTTTTCAACTGGGAGTTCCCTTCCAAAGCTATTGAATTTGTGGATTGAGACATGAAGCAGAGATCCAGCAGCAAGAGGTACAGAATAGCACTGAGACTGTGAAGGAGAAGCTGTGCTGTGTCATGGGAGAGCCCATCACCAGCAAGGCAGAGCTTTGAAGAAAGCTCTGACAACTTTGCTGAGCTCCATCACACCCTCTGCAGCTGTCAAAGGTGAGCCTTGCTCAGTCTAAAGCAGCACAAGCAAAACACAGGGCACAGCTTAGTGCAGTGACCTGTCAAACTGAATGAGAGGAGATGTGCAAGAAGTAACTTGGGCTCCACTTGAGTTTTAAAGTTGGATTCCAGAGCCCACTGCAATTTCTCAGTGGTCTTTGGATTAACTGTACTTGTACTTCAGCATCAAAATATTTTGTTACACTTTCAGTAAACAACTTTACATTTTTTTTAGCTTGAGGAATGTCTGTGTCCTGATCTTATAGGCAGTTATTGCTCCAAGTTACTGATCCCATCTTGAGCAGCAGCCTCCAGCATTACAGTTCCCTTCTTTTTTGTGGTGAGGCCCATTTGACCTCATAGGGTGATGGCACTTCCCTGTAAATGAATTATAGACAGATCTAAACATCAGGGAAATCCAGTCTAGAGTCAGAGTATTGGCTTTATAATATCATAAATTATATTATAATAATATAATATGTTATTATAATATAATTGTACATTATACTGCCAGAAAATAACAGAAAATATCCATTTTTTTCACTCTGTGATTCTTATGTTGGCTTCCTGATGCGTAATAATCACCTGGTGACTTAATGCTTACCCCAAAGTACATGTTAGGAATTCCAGGTGGAGACTTTTGCATGTCCTTTCATCACATGCATACAAAAATCAATACTACATTCCTATTGTTTAATTTATTGCTGATCCATAATTTGATAATAATGTATAAAGCAATTTTAATTTTTGTTTTCAAATAAAAGCTGTCTTTTTCACCCATAATTATTTTCATTAAAATATATTATTTTGGCAAATATTCTAGATGTTCTGGACATGAGGATATGATTTTCAGAAAAAGGTTCACTTTGGTAGAAAGATATTTAATTTAAAATGTATACCTTTATTAATAATTGTGAAAGGCAATGGATATGAAAAAAATTATACTTAATATGAAAACATCTCCTCTTCAAAAAAAAAGGTACATTGAAAAAAATGCAACTTTTTTGGGGGACTACTTACTAAGTTTAAATTAAATTGCTAATTCACATTAATATATATTTGCCAAAGTAAAATGAAATTTTGAAAGTTTGAAAATACTGAAATGTACCATTTCAACAGTTCTTGAGCAATAATACTTCATGATTTTACATTGAAGTTATTTTATTTCTCTTTTAATTAGTATACATAGACTATATCTGAATAGTCATAATTAAAAAGAATAAAATTACTTATTTTTAATGCTGTGACCATAATAAATTTTTAAAGTATTTTATTTATGCATTTTGTTTTAATTTGTAGGACTTTCTGAGCAATCAGGAAGGGAATTTACTGAAAATCTTATAAAATAGAAATTTTATCTTCACTTTGATTCTAATATTTATCTTTTTATGCTACCACAGGGCTCAGAGGTCTGTCAAGTCCTGCACATGCACCCACCCTGGTGTGGTTGTGACATTTCAGCTTTGCAGTTGTTAACATACAGGCTAAAATATCCATATATTGATATATCTGCACTCACTCTGTCTGTAATGACTGTATTTAGGGACTCAGATATGAAGAAATGTGTCCATAAGCATGAAAGTTGAATCATGGAATCTCAGAATGGTTTGGGTTGGAAGGGACCTAGGGGGTGATCTAATTCCAAACCCCCTACTTTGGGAAGGGGCATCTTCCATTAGACCAAGTTGCTCAGTCCCATCCACCCTGGCCCTAAACACTTTAAATGCTCTTCCTTTTATAAGTATTCAGCTTATGATGACTTAGAAAACCCATATTTTTAGCTGTTGGACCACACTTCATGGTACTCTCTGCTGCTCTGTACAATTAATATTGTTACCACGCTTAACTTTGTTGAAAAGTTGATGACAGGCATTCAATTAGGTATAAAATAATGAAGCTTATTGTAAATGTTGAGAAAAATGCTGACTCTTAGCTGATGGGATAATGTGCTTTAGCTGTATATAGTAGAACTTTAATTAATCCAATTTTACATTGTTGGATTATTGTTCCCCCTATGAACTATGCCATCAAATAAGTGCTATAAGCAGTGCAATTCCAATTTTCTAAATGAATATTTTCATTTTTTTACAATGTTACTTTTAAATTATTTACTAGAAAAATAGAGACTCTGTAATAATCTCCAAGGTTTATAGTAAATCTAAGTTATAGTGAGGTTTGCATCTAAATGCTTCCTTGTTCAAAGCTAGAATGCAAAGGAGCACATGTTGCCAATCCCTAAGACTGCAGAGCAAGGAAGAGTCAATTACAACTTTCTGGTTGTTTCTCTATGTAAGTATCTTCTGTTTTAAGGCTCCTTAAAAGTTTTCCTTAGTCTTTTGCATAAACCTTATGACCTTCCCTGAAAATAAAGAGTATATTTGCTTTTCCAATTTAGGCAGCAGGGGTAAACTTATCTAAATAGGTACAAAACCTGATAATGCAGCTGCTGTTTTGCAGCCTTCTGAAGGGACATGAAGCAGACTACCTGTGCTGGGGAACCTGGAATCTGCAGGAGTGTGGGATCCTTGCTGGCAGTCTGACATTCCTGATGTGAGTGGGAAAACTCCAAATCCAGTTTTTCCTTCCTGTTTCTTATGATAGGACACATATGGCTGTGGCTGTACAGCTTTGGGCCATGAGCTCCTCACATGTTTTGTAGCATTCACAACTGTGTTGGGTCATTAAAATTAGCACTGGGATACCATGTTGTTAACACTGCTTTGGGGAGCACACTGGGTAGTGCTCAGCCTTACAAGCAAAGAATTCTGCAGCAATGTTTTGCTCCTAAAACCACCTACAAACAAGATTGTGCAGCAGTGTTTGCAAGAATACGAGTCTGTTCCAACATTTTAGTTATGTTTCATTTCTTGTGTTTTATGGATCAGTTAAGAAGGGTACAGTGAAAGAATCCAGAATAAAACAATCAAGCTGGGAAAATGGTCTGTACTGAAACATTTTTTTGTGTTTGGATATAGGATAGACCTTTTCTAGGCAAGAAAGAATAACACTAACACTGGAGGTTAAAATATGCTATGGGATGGTGATATTAAAGATTTTCTGTGAGGAAAAAAAAAGATATAAAAATATATATAGATTATACTTCATCAAGAAATCTGGAAGTTATCATGATTTAATAATGAAAGAGGAAAACTTGACACTGTGACCTAAAGGCCAAGAATTTACACTGACCTAAGGAAAAAAAAAATCACCTTTTCTTTCTCCCCCCCTGCAAGTGCAGAAATAGTGATTCTCCTGGGACAAAGCAAATGCCTCTGTCTCCATGTCCTTCTCTTCCCCATGCAGATCTGTGTTTTATGCATTCACTGGGCACCTCCACATCCTCTTCACTTCTCCACAACTTCTTGTACAAGATATGGCTGATTTGCCACACCAGCTGTGCCTGGCAGGAGAGAAGCCACAGCATCATGTTCAAAGCAGAATCCCATCCCAAAGTTTTCCTTGTCACTGCACATCACTGAAGCCTCTGCTGTGTCCTCACCTTGGCTGTGACATGTGTGTCTCCTGGTACATTATCCAGTCCGTCACTGGCTCATGTACCAGGACAGAAGAAATTTTAGCACTGAATAAAATTAATTTTTCAAGGCTAAGGTGCTAAATTCAGGACTTAGTAAAAATTGCCCATCTTGTGTCGGATTACAGCTTACAATGAAGATGCTGCAGCATCTATCTTAAATAGGTTGAGGAGTGTTTGGAAAAGTATGGAAGATTTTACTGGTATCTAGGATCACCTAAATATGGTGAAGACTTTGTAGCCTCCAGATTTTAGGTGTTTGGTGCCCAGGAGGGAGTCTAGCCTTCATGAACGCAGCATGTAACCTGCCCATGAAGTTTCTCTGAATAATCAGGCAGCTCCTACTTGAGTCACCAGGCTGTAGATGTGTTCTCTCTGACATCAGATGACTCTGACTGGAGTGTGCACATCAGTCCAGGAGCCACACAACCACTCCAGCAGGGCACAGGGCTTGAGCTAATAAAGCTTCTAGACAGCACCTCACAGAACAGGCAAAGCAAGGCCACATCTGCCTACAGCCAGCTGTTGGCTCAAGCTCTGAATGGATGGAACACTAAAGGAAAATTATGAGGTGAGGGAAAAGAGAGAAGAGGGAGGCACTACTTTCACCTTGCTCTGAAGTGTAAATACTCTGCTGAGTATATTAATTTTACTAAGCATAAAATTCTGTGCTTGCATTTATAGGGAAGTGATTAAAGATCCACATTTCAAAAATCAGTCCTGAGATAAGGGTTTGTTTTGGCTCAGAAGCCCCAGGCTTCTGTTTTGAAATGTGGCCAAATAAAGAAACACAAGTACCCCTCTGTTGATCTGCGCTGCAGTCAGCAAAGGATGCAAGATTAATGGGGCTGGAAATCAAGCACAAAAGGAATCCTCACCCTGTAATAATGGTTTGGGCACTCAGCAGGGATTAGAGAGACTTAGGTTCAGTGTTTGATGTTGTATAGTACTTGTATCCCTGGCTGAGTACTCATACTACTAGGCTGCTACACAGGGTGGAGGAGAGGCAGGAGTGGAAGCCACATATCTACCCTCATCTAATTTTGTTTTTAAATGAAATTATTTTATTGATGTCTGAGCCATTTATTCTGAGAACGTCTAAGAGATCAGGCCCTGTGTCTTCACAGAGTGAGAATTTATAGATCTGGTAATCAGTGAACTTAGCAGGATGGAAAAATGAAGATTTTTTTTTGATTGCGACTTTATTGTCAGGCACCTGAGTCCTGCTTCCATTCTGATTTACGTACCTAAGTCCTTTAATGGAGTTTTTTTGTCTTGGTTTGGGTTTTTCTTTTAATCATTGTTCCAAATTAATTAAATTATAGAAATTAAGTTTTTGACCAATTCATTTGGAAGGCTGTGTTCATGGAAGCATTGGTCAGATTTCAAATGCCATATTACATAAAAGCAACAGAATCTTTTGGGAAATGAACACTAAGAGGAACAAAATAACTTTTTAGCTGCTTTTGGACTCAGCTATTGAATAATTTCTTTCAGAGGCTCAAAGGAAGGAGGTTTTGGGCTTTGCATCTGTACCCAGTGTATGTTGAATTCAACCTTTATACTAACTGGTGTAAATCAGGAGCTGTTCCAGTGAAATCAGTAGTTACACAATTGTAAAATCAGTTAGTGATCATAGTCTGGCTATACAGACCTGTGGCATTAATCAGTTTTAAAGATCTGGTCCCTAAGTACTTAATTTCTAGGAAACAGCACAATGTGACATTACAAGGATCCTATTTAGAGACACACACTCTGTAGATCAAAGCAGGAACTACTGGAAATGCTTTCTGAAGGTATGTGTAACTATAAAATGTTTTGAGTGGCTGCCAGTATTTTGTAATCAGTGTTGTAAAGTTTTGTGATACTCTTGATGTCTGCAGATGTTATGTGGCCCGTGGCACAGAGCTGATGTTCTGAATTACCAATTATATACCTAATGGAGCCCTGAGAACTAACTCCTGCCCTCCTCTGGGTACTGAGGCAGTCTTTAAACACTGGCAAAGGACTGATGCTATAAATAAAACTCTGTCTCCATAGCGACAGGCAGCTCAGTGCTCAGCTTTCAACACTTTAAAAAGGTAATTACTGTCTTTTTTCTTTATATTTTTCTATTCTTGGTTTATAACAGCAGTAATAACCTCCTGAGTTGGGCATTTCCTGGCAATTAATGACTGACAGTGTTAAGAACACTTGGCTTTACCTCAAGCCCTCAAATCCTCCAGCCGGTCATTAACTGCCAGGAAATGCCCTTCCCTGTAGTCATTATTGCTTAATTATGTAAACCTGGATTAGAAATTTAATTAGATTACTTTAACATTCTCTTATTCTCCCTCCACTTTCTTTGTCCATGTCCCAAGCACCAGTATTTGCCACAGTTGTTAGCTGGCACTGCTGATGTTTACTGCAAAATAGTGCCAGTATAGCCAAGGCTACACAAAGTCTCTGTGAAACAAGACTGATTCCCTTTTTAGGCCCTAGTTGATAGAATTAATCTACATACCTGTTTGTGAATAATACATTAGATTAGGTTAGAAAGAACCTCCAAGTCCAATCTGGTATTGCTTTTCGGTGGTGGCCAAGAAAAGTTCCCATTGGGAACTCTCCAGTTTGATGAATGAAGGAGAGTTTGTGATGGAGGACAATGAATCTCTGCCTTAGCTTCCCAACTCCAACTGTGCCTGCTAAAAGAAAGGATGTTCCAGGTATAGCTACGTGTTTCCCATTTCTCTTAAGTGCCCAAGCATGGAACTGCTGTAGGCAAGTGCCTAAAGACAGGATTAGTGGCTCTGGCTCATTTCTAACCAGACAACTGGTCAAGCTACTTTGCCAGATCTGTGTCCTTCATCTGAACTTGGGGCCAAGGTTTAGCTAAATAATAGCTGATGCAGCATCCAAAGAAAGGTGCCAAAGGTCTCCCTATTTAACAAGACCTTTGTTTATTAATTGTTAAATATCTCCTGCATGGCACAGTTGCTGTAATACTGACCCCATCATGCTACAAACAAGTTGCATTACCTCTGTAGCCTCAGGGCCACTGACCCATGTCAATATTTGCACCACATTATTGTCACCATCATCAGTGTCTCACCATTACATCAATAAAATCACCTGTCTATATTCTTATTTTAGTCCCAGAATATTAGTTGGCTAGCAAACAGAAATAAATACAAATATTTGCCATTCTCTTGTCTTTGAATGAACTAGTAGCCAACCCCTAAAAACTGTAGTTGTGATTCTGGGAGATCTTCTGAAGTATTAATTTGCTTCTGACTTCCATGCAGGCTATATGGCACCATTTTAATATTAGAACCCCTTCCCCTTTTTAAAGAGTCTAAAATTTTATAGAAAGTCCATTGAAATGCATATCCATTGGAAAGGTTAACTATGGATGGTAGATCCAAAACTTTTGCTTATTCTTTTAACTGAGCTATCAAATGATATTTCTTTTTGCGTAACATATTATAGTCACAGGGCTGTGTATATTTGTATCCTGAAATCTTTTGGTGGTAACTAACTAAATAAATAAAGGTAAGGCCTGACTATTGTACAGGTAGAGAAGCCTTTTACTCCTTAGTAAAAGAGGTAGACAAGGAAACTGATTTCTTTCTGCCTTTTTAAAAACACATTAAAAGTGGAAAATGTGGTGTAAAATGGACTCCTAGTCCTTTACGTTTATGCTAGTGAAGAAATGAGACAAGTGCCCAAAGCTGAATTCTTGCTGTTTGTGATGGTGTTGTTTTAGTTTGTGTTCTCTGCCCACCCCTGCTTTTCTCCAAACCTGACCCGCAGAGACCTAAAGCTGTGCTGGAGAGGAACCCCATTCAGGTGCACAAAGCCAGGGACTCTCCATCCAGCTACTCTGGGAAAGCAATATAGAAAATAACAGTGGCTTTAAGGGAGCTCTTGTGCAATTCACTTATGGTCACAGTGAATTGATTCAATCTATGTTATTAAGTTAAAATATATGAAATAAATAAAGAAGTATCCCTTCTTTTCTTAAGGTAGGGTGAACCGAGGTTGGAGATAAAATCTGGAACATGATAGATGTTTTGTTCATGTTTTGGCTCTACTGGTTACCTGATGCTTCAGTTCTGTGCCTCATTTTCCCAAGTATATGATTGCAGTTTCTTCCTGTGTAACAGTGATGTTGGTGTGTCCTGACAGATAGCACTAAATATACATTAATTGCAGAAATCTGACCTAATTGCAGAAATCTGACCTAAACTCAGCTAAAGGGATAAGAAGGCAGAGAAAAACCTCACTTATTTTACACACCAAGAGGCAATGCTTCATAATCAGCAATAGTTGAGGAGTTGACACCTTAGAAATAAAAGTTCATCTTCTTCTTATCTTCATTGCAATGGAGTACATTTTTTGCAACTTGAAAGTTTGCTAAAGCATCAGCACAAAACTGTGTAGTAACCCTTCTTATTATGTCTTTTATATACTTTATCTTAGTTATTAAAGAAAACATAAATCCTTGCACTTTAATTAGTGTATTTTGTGAAGCTTGAGTGGCTAAGAGTGTTCAGTAAACAGAAGGAAACTTAATAGTTAATACTAACAGGTCATTGCCAGGCATATCAGACTAGACAGACAAATTCAATTGCTAATGAGATTGCTAGTCTAACTTGCCACTTCAGAATTTAGAGTGAATAGCAAAGAATAGGGCTACAAGAAAAAGCTCTCTCTGAAATGTATTACAGAAAATAAAGGTTTCTTGATAAATAACATTGACAGGGAAAAAAGTTCTAAATATTCAGAAATAGTTTTGCTGTCTATAGTGAAAGACTACTTTTCTTCCTGTTTCCCGGGACAGGTTTTGAGTTCAATGGGAGCAAAGCATTGTTGATTTAGCAAGGATTACAAGACTGATCCTCACATTACACAACTGACTTTATCCACCTCAGGAATCACTTCAGACTCTCTGTTTCTGTGAGATTCAGTGATGAATCAAAAGGCTATTAACTGCTGTAATTTATATAATCTACCTCTCTTGTGCTGCAAAAAATGCATTCAGATAAGACTATTTAATCATTTCTTTGCACAGAGAAGTATTGCCAGCATAAATTATATTGCTTTAGCTGAGTTGATATTGCACCAATTAAACACATTCATGCTGTTGTGGCAATGTCCACAGCTCAATCCTTTCATTGCAGACAAGGTGTCTGAGCCCTGCTGGCACTTCTCAGAGTTCATTGTGCTGTGGATAGTTTTTGTGATATACTGTGGGATACCTCCCTGTGTCTGAAGCGACGATGGTTGCAGTGCCTACTTGCTAATCTAAATCCATTTTTGGAATGTTATTCTGCTTCCAAGTTGTCCTTCACTTGCATGCATGAAACACAGAAGAGCACAATACTTGTCCTTTATCTCACAGGAAATTGAACTCCTTCATCAGAAGGCCGAAATGTTCCTGGGTAGACTAATTTCTCAATTACTCTTGAGATTCTGATCATTTTAAAAATTTAAATTTTTGTTCTTCTTTGATTCCTTTGATGTTTGATGTTCTCCACTGGCAAGCCCAGGTGCAGCCACAATGAAGGCATGGAGCCTGGTTTCATGCCCTCTCCATCAAGTGACATGGAGTGTATTTCCTAACATGTGGAGCTAACCACAGAGCAGCAAGAGATCTGGGACAGCTTCTTCAACTTTGCTCATAAATCTCTGTCTTTTATACTTCAGAAGAAAATTGGGAAAATATTTTATAGGGTCTAATTTTTAAAAAAAGTTAAGTAACACTTTGAGAAAATTGTTTATTTTTCTTATTTTCACTAGAAAAGAGCAGACAGATTTTTGCAGTAGTTTATATGTGTTTTTCATCATATTTTCATGGAAATGTTATTTTGTTTGTAGTTTTAGGGTTGTTTGGGGTTTGGGTTTTTTTTTCTGAAAACACCTCTAATTCATGGAAAGCATGTAACAGACATGGAATCTACAGTTTAAGCAATCACCTTGAACTGCCAGAAAAGATTCAGGAGTAATACTGACCTCTGTGTCTCTGAAATAAAAGAAAGCTTCCTATCTGTTGCCCTCCCTTTCAGCGTGAAGGAAGTTTTCTGTAAGACTGGAGAATGAATGGCTCCTTGCAGGAGTGCAGCGTGTGAGCAGGGCTGTGTGCTCCCACAGGCAGGCACCGAGGGACAGAGCCTGCCATGAATGGGGAGGGAGCAGCAATGAGCCAGCTGATTCAACTGATAGGAGCCAAACAGTGCTGTGCAGCCTTTGATGAGTGTCAGAGGTCACCTCCATACAGCTCCCCAAGTCCCCAGGACACACAACCTTGCTGACCTAGTCACTGGATCAGACAAGAGCATTGTGACTTCATCAGCAAGCAACAACCCAACAGATTTAGGTAACTGATAGACTGCCAAGCAATTCTGTAAAAAGAAGCAAAGCAGAAGCTGCTTGTTGAGAAGAAAAAACTTGGGAGGAGAGAGAAAGAAAGGGTTTCAAAAATGTATTTTTCTTTGTCTTGACACCAGTACCATGATGTATGAGACACTCAGGGTAAACACCATTGACATAAAGATACTTAAGCTCCTGCAAATGGTTGAGGTCTGTACTAGTGCTAATTCTTCATCTGCTAAAGAATTTATGGAATTTCAGGTATTTCTTTAGCTGTCTGGGGGGTTTCAGTATTTACATACCATTTTTAAATGAATGAGATATCAACTTAAAAATATAGTCAGCTGCATTGTAGGCACTCTCCCATCCTTTTATCCTTATTTTGTAGGGCTGGTTTGCTCTGTTTTTGGCAGCATGTTGCAAAAGAGACAAAAATCTACATCCAAGCAAATATTTTGAGATGTGGCAGCTTAGATTGCTAAAGCAATATGTCTCTAATGTTATAGCAATGTGCCAAGCTACTAAATTTCATCAGTCAGAATGGTTAGTTATTTTGAACCCAAAATTATTGTGGCTACACTGCTTTTTTGTATGACACCTATGCATAGCATGAACACTCCTTAAGACTTCAGTTAGTAACCTTGGTGTATGAGCCTTCCTGTGTGTGTGTGCCACATTCGAGGAAGTATTCAGCTGTTTGGGCTGGTTTTGGCATGACCACAATAATAAATAAATCTGATATCAGAAGTTCAGTTTGGTAAAAGTGATAGAAAAGCAACATCAATTCACCTTAAACACTACATCCAACTCTGGGTTGATTTTTGGGATTGGGATTTTTCAGGCAGGAGAAGAGAAGGTTTTGGGGTGTCCTAATTGCAGCCTTTCAGTGCCTGAAGGAAACCTACAAGAGAGATGGAGAGGGACTTTTTAAAAGAGCATGTAGTGACAGAACAAGGGGGAGTGGCTTCAAACTGAATGAGAGTAGGTTTAGATTAGATATTGGCAGGAAATTCTTCACTGTGAGAGTGGTGAGACAGTAGAACATGTTGTCCAGGGAGGCTGAGGTTGTGGATGCCCCACCCCTGGAAGTGTTCAAGTCCAGGTTGGATGAGGCTCTGAGAAACCTGGCCCAGTGAAAGGTGTTTCTGCCCACAGCAGTGGGGTTGGAACAAAGTGATCTTTCAGGTCCCTTCCAAACCAGGCCATCCTATGATTCTGTGGTCCTTACTTTTTTTAGAAGCAGCTGGTATATTTCACTGAGCTGTACTGTATATAGATAAAAATGGCTATGTGAGATGTCCTAGGGTGTTCAAGACTCTCACATAAAGCTGGCAGGTATAACATGGGACCTGTGTGGACTCACACCCACTCAGGTGGCACGAGCTAACTCTCTCTCCCATGTGAGCTGACATGCTGCAAAACAAATGTGAGGTGAAGGCCATTTAGGCAGGTTTGAGTCTTGCTGAAAGGTAACACAATGACGAGAAGCAGGACTTATTTGCTGGGACACAGGATTGAGCTGACACATCTGAACAGCTTCCAGAGTGCAGCTGGCTCACCTGCCAGCCCAGCTGGCAGTTGTTAGCACGTGGCAATGTGGCCGGAGCCCAAGAGGAAAAGATCAGCCCAGGCTCTGCTTCACCTTGTGTGTTGTCACCAGAATGATGTTCATGTGGCAGATTGTGGCCGTGAGCGAGCCAGGAGGAACTGGAGTTGCAAAACCTCAGCTGGAGTTTGTAAGGGTCTGTAGCAAAAAAGCAGAAATTCTGATATATAAATGAAGAATGGCTAAAACAGGCTTGGAAAGAAAATGAATGTGATCCTTTTTACATGTGCTCTTTGTAATATAAGACACCATGTAAAAGGAAAATATGAAAAGTGTTACAAGTGAAATTAAATGTACAGATGAGATACAGGACTTACCCTGCACAGTCCTTCCATTCACCATCACAGATAAAGTAATTTTTCAGGAGCTTATGTGGTGTGCTTAGTTAAACAAATTTCCTTAGAGACATAACTGACTGTTTTTAAGCTGGGCACTCACAGTAACAATTACCTGCGTTCTCAATGTCCATGAGCCTCAATAAACAGCCTATGGATTTATGTCTTAGTGAGAACCAACCTATTAGTTTCAGCCATAAATCTCATGTGCCTTGTGTGCAAAGTGAATTTTAATAAAAATCATATAAGGAGCCAGACTTGCTAGGCAGGGTTTCACATGGCTGCCAACATTTGAAAACAATTAATAGAGACCTTTTGGGGGAGGGTAAACAGAACCATGTCTTTAGCTCCTGTTGAAATACAGTGGACTCAGTGAACTTGCCTGAAGGACAGAATAGAGAGGGATTTTTTTTTTTCCATTAAAAAAATGAAAAAAGAAATGGAGGCCATCACTTCTAAATAAGGGGAGATGAATGGAAAGGGTCATTCCTCTGAGTCTGCAATTCTTATCCGCTCTGACACCCTGCTGCCAGGGAAATTACAGTAAGTATCTTAAAATTAAGAGCAAAATAAAATAAACATCCATTTGTACTCCCTGGTCTGAAAATAGATTCCTGCCCCTGGTGAGCAGAGCTGGTGTATGTGTTCAGTTTCCAAACCCTTGCTTTTGGTGCTCCTTGTGCATTCCCTGTCTGAGTGCACAGGACATGTCTTGTCGAGCAGAGTGCAGAAGACAAAGCTAAGAGCCACTGCTCATTTTTATTCTGGTGGTCATGTTGGTTTTATAAGCAAATACTTCAGGCATAGAAAAATAAATTTGAAAAGTTCAAAGATAAAAGGTTAGGGCCCAAGTTTCAGATGCTTTGTACTGTCTCCACAGTGGTGAGGGCGGAAAGGTTGCTCCAAAGGGGAGGCCAGGGATTTCTGTAACACACAAGGAGCCTCCCAGGGTCTTGGTGTTGTGTCTGCCCAGGCTGTGCAGGACTAGTTCAGCTGGTGTAAATTAACCCAGCTCACAGGCTATAATATACTGCTATAATATACTGAGGAGTGGATGCCTTATCACCAGGCTGGTGAAGGAGCCCAGGATTGAAAGGTACTGTTTATACCGAGTTTAACCAAATACAGCTGAGGGCAGGACACTTCGTGTATAACACCAATAAATATGTAGACTTGGTCCAGGTAGGGAACTCTGGTGGTGATAAGGGAATAGCTACACTCTACCTGGCTGCTTTTCAGAAACATGTGACATATGTTTTGAGTTACTGACATGGCATATACCAGTGCTACATATATACTGTGTA
Organism: Passer domesticus; assembly: GCF_036417665.1. Lineage (NCBI taxonomy): Eukaryota > Metazoa > Chordata > Aves > Passeriformes > Passeridae > Passer > Passer domesticus. The sequence goes on from NC_087477.1 coordinate 71,312,077, forward strand.
TACTGTGCTGTTATTCACATACTCATGTTTAATCCAGGCTGGGATGGTTATAATGAAAATAACCTTATAATTGCAGATAGAGTCAATCTATTCCCTTTGGAAGTTTTTGATGGAAGAAAGTGATTGGCATTGGTTTTATGGCAAATTTTCTCAAGCAGTCAAGGTGTGGGTCCCCTTATTCTTATGTATCATTCATATATACATATATCATTCACATATACATATATAATTCATATATACTTATATCCTTCACATATACTTATATTTTTCATATGTACATTTACTCTGAAACATGGGTAAATTATTCAGGACTAGAAAGTTTAAACCCAAACAGATTGAATTTCATCCAGTTTCATGTCCAAACACTGAGAGGTAAATTCAGCTAACATGCCACTGCATCTGCAGGTCTTGGTAGTCAAAATCTGCCTTGAGTTTAGGTAGTCCCACCCAGAATATGGTAGGAAAGAACAAGCTGTTTTGTTCCCCAGATAACTCTTCTGCCATACTTTCCTGTTCTTCAGGAATGGGAGAGGACATTTGGTTGATTTTATATTTTCAAATAGTTGCAATGAAGGTGTCTTCACATCTTAAAACAGTTTGAGGATTAATTTGACATGCACAGAAAATTTGCACCCCTTCTAGGAAGTATTAAACAATAGCTTCTGCCTTCAGATCTGGATACACTTAGCTGATTTGAATTGTTTCTTGACAAGTGTATGTAGCAAAGCTCAGCCTGGACTGCAGTAATGTATTGGTGGACAGTGGGAGCAGAATGGTCAAGAGCAATAAGAAAGTTTGAGAGTTGAGCATTGAATCTAATTTGTGCCTCAGTACACAGTTTGCTCAGTTCTGTAGCATATCCCTCAAGGCTATTGAAAGGTTGATCAAGAAAAAAGAGAGGTCTTTCCATCTACTTCTGTGGTCTTTTGGACTTCAGAGTCTTTTATTGTATTGCAGTAAATGCTCAGGTATGAGCTGAGACAACCTTCATTTTTTTTGCCTCTGGAGATTCTAGGGAGACTGCTCAAATTACCCAAGAGAGTTGTGGTAGTGTATTGTTTTCTTGGATTTAACTTTGTGTAATTACATACAGGTAATCCTGGTTTATTTCTGTTATCCCTTAATTGAGCTATAAGACTTTTTTAAGCTTAAAAAATGCCGCAGGCATTTTAGGAGCTCTAAATGAAAATGCAACAAACTGAAAAAAACCCTCCCAAGTTAATGCTATTGACCGATAATCTGCCAAATTTAATTGCAAAAGAAGCATGGTTTTTTAAAATTACAAAATCCCACAGAGATCCTTCAAAACACCTATGTGGATTTTATTATTTTTTGTTCCAACTGCCCTGAGGCTCTGTGTCTTTATTTTCTCACTCTCAGCCTGCGGTATGCTTTTTATGACTAAAGTATCAAGACCCTGCAAACAGAGGTTCATAACAGAAACCCTGGTAGATCTTTAGCTGCATGGGTGGGCACAGCTCTAGCTATAATGTCTTTAGAAGTCTTACCTTGTCACTGCTGTAACAGTGACACCTGTTAGCAGTGCTGCTGCAGTCTCTCCCTGGTTCCATTAAAAACCTCTCTTTTCATGAGTTCATTTCTTGCTGAATGAGTTTCCTCACAGCTGAAACTTGGCTGAAAGAAACTTTGCCTGGGAACAATTATTATTAATATTCTTATATAAATTCCCTTTTAAAAATCTTTCTGCTATTTCTAAATTAAAAGAGAAAGATATTTGTAGGGTTCAGATGCCTTCTCCCTGTGTGTACAACCAGGTCTGATGGTTCTACTTAGAGTTAGATGCCAGCCAGAAATGACCAGATCTGATTGTCCTGTGGGTGACACGGCACAAAACCACCAAACTGCTGTCAAGGGGTGATGACAAACTGCATGGAAGATCTTGTGCTCTTGTCTACTTAGATAATCCCAGTTCCTAGAAAGAGTGCAGACCTTAGCCCAGGGTTTTTGGAAATAATATATCCAGGAATGTAAAGGCTGAGGGAAGAAAGAGCACAACAGCAGCAGGTTGACCACCTCAGAAACAAGCTGTGTACACTGAGTTTTCAGAGGAGAATAACTTCAAGCAACCCTTGTAACTTCAAGTAGGTGACTTCAAGGACTGTAACTTCTGCTGTGGTGCCCACCAGGAACACCCCTGCTTTCACTGCATGGGTTACACCAGCAGGGCCAAGGACAAAGCGTGTGCTGCTTTCCCATCACACATTACTCAAGGGTTGCTGATCTGTTTTCCCCCTGCTGTTCCCACACATCCTTATCAGACGCTGAGTTTCCAGGAGCTCTCTTCTCCCGCCAAAGCACTGATTTCCTTTCCTGCCCCTGCACTCAGCACTGGAAAGTGCTGCCTTGTTCCCTGATTCCCCAGCTTGCTTGTTCCCTGGCTGCATATGCTGGTGACAAAATTCCTGCATCCAGCATTTCTCATGCTCTTATTGAAGGAAGGTATTCTCACTTTTCCTTCCAAAAAGTTGGGCAGGTGAAGATAGTCATATTCAGTTGGTGATTGATGTAGAGTGTTTGGGAGTATTTGGGAAAGCAGTATCTTCTCCTTCTGTTACAATAATTTTGAACTACACAATATACATGATGCTGAAATATTTAGCAACAGTGACGTGCTCTTCATTCCAGACAGGAAGCAATATGTAAATTAGAAGATTCCTACAAATCCACAAGGGCAGGGTCCCCACCAAGGAATTTTGGACAAAGATACTTTGCTGAAATAAAAAATAACCTCTGTTTGAACCGGGGTATGCAAAGAAAATCTCTGACCTTGTCTTTTTTACATACAGGATTTGGTTAGTAAATAGATCTTGGGAGGATGTGGGTGAATTTTACCCTTTTTGAACAGCACAAGCATAATTTTTAATTTTTTTCATTAAGAAGACCAGCAGCCTTGCACTTTTACAGCAGTGGATATGACCATTTTCTCAACAGTATTTCAGTTTATAGATTTTCTGGTCCGTAGCTACTGGACATGCTTTTGTCTCTGACCCATCTTTCCTTGATGCAGATGCACCATCAGGCACAGCTTTAGCTCTCACTGGGCAGGAGCAGGGGTGATCATTTGGTTGCTTGGGCAGGGAATGTGGAGCAGCTTGTGAGCTGTACCCCCCTCCCAAACCCACTCTGTGACCAGGGATCCCTGCCCTGGGTGCCCTGGGCACATGTCCAGAGCATACTCTAACACAGTGTGTCACGCTGGGACCCTGCCTGCCTGGCCAAGGAGAGGTCTTAGAACACACAAAGAATGGAATTCTCCCATCACCTCCTCACATCCAAACTATGGACCTACAGCACCCCAACTCGCCCCTCAGCAGTGAGAATCTCACTTTTCTTTCCTTTGATTTTCCTTCTCGCCGCTAAAATGCTGTGCGTTGAGTGCAGCCTTTGAGAAAAGAAGGAAACTCAGTTTTCCTGGTTTTCATCTTGACAATAAAAAAGGTGAGTATTACTTGAATTTTTTATCCCATATTCTTTCCCATCCTCCTTCACCCTCCCTGTTCACTGTTCACTGAAAAATAGAAAAAACTGAAAACCAAAACAAAGAACTAGCAGGCTGGCCTCACCTCCCATGTGCCTTTTCAAATAAGCTGCTTCTCTGCCTTTGTTTTCCCACTGCTAAAATGAAGATTATGTATGTCATGGGACAAATTGTAGTCTACATCCAGAGGACTTTGCTGATGTTTGCCAGCTGATGTCCTGGTCCCAAGGTAAATTGGGTATAACCATTTTCTTGAAGGAAAAGGGCTGAATCCTTCAGTGCTGCCTAGAAGAATGATCGGCTTTATATAAAATCTCTACCAAATGGGGTCCTCTTCCTCTTACCCAGACATTTCTCCTGCTTCAGACACTTCTCCTGTTCCAGTGTTAAGGATATGGACTTCCTCAGACATGCTGATTTACAGTTCAGTCTGCTGAAGGAGAGGAATCAGCCCCAGAGACCTCAGATTATGCTATTTTTAACCACCAACAATTAGATGTTATGCAGTTAACTAACAACAGGGTGGAAAAAACTAAGAGGAATTGTAAATATATCCTAATAATCGTATTGGAGCATAGGATTTATAATTACTAAATGTGTGATAACTGCTTCCTAAATGCCCATGCTCTTTAAACAACCTAATTTATAATTTAAAAAGCTGACAACTCTTAAAGTGTTTTATTTTATCTTGTCTGAAATAATTGAAGAGTAAGTTATTGAAAACCTTTATTTTTCATTAGCCTTAAATTCAACTACAATTAATGTGCCCAATTTGATTATAAACTGCACAAATTAAACAATAAAGAGCTGTCTAATGAGAAATTAATTATGAGGAACAGAAGAGGAGCTGGGCTGGATAAAAGCAATAAGTTATGGCCTATGGCAGGATGTGTCAGGTTTTAAAGGAGACAAAGGGCTTTTTCCTCAATGTGTGCCAGTGCTGATAGGGCTCATCACAGATCAGTAGATCCAGAAGCCATAACAGCACGGTAATTGAAACTGCCAAAATCAATAGTGCTGACAACCTTAATTAAATTAAATATGTCTCTGATGAGCTCAAACAGCATGGCAGCGGACCACTTGACCCTTTCTCGGAGCCCCAGTTGATAGAGTGCAGCATGCAGGATGATGGATTTCACCCCGAGGACCACTGGGGCCCTGGCGCTACTGTCGGAAATTGCTGCGAGAGCGGCGGTGTCCCCAGAGCAACTGGGCTGGGACCGAAGTGCAGCCCCGAGTTTGTCGCCTGCCCTGGCTTCTGCTTTGCCCAGAAAGCACAGGGACTACTTTGCTGAGCACAGCCTGGGGAACTTTGTCATCCTGTCAGCTCTCTGCTCTCCTCCCAGCAGAAATAACAGTTTTGTTTGCTAAACAGGCAAACAACTTCCATCGCAGCTGGCTGGCTGAGAAGTGGTTCTGACTTTTTATTACAAGCAGCATAGTCAGGAGACCCACTCAGAACTGAGTCTGATTCAGCCTGGGTTTCTAAGTTTTATCTTTTAAAATTAAGAGATTGGGCTGATATATCCTGGAATTATCCAAAAGATCATCATGGGATTCTAAGAGAGAAAAAAAAAGAACTATAAATGGGCAGGAAACAAAGAAAAATTCTTGCTGCTCAAACCACAGGGCTGGAATCTCAGTTCAGCTGTACAGTCAGCAGTTGTTTTTCTCACTAGGAAATTGCATGAGTAAATATTTTTGAAGAGTGCTGTTCTCTTGACCATGTAGTGCTCACTTCCTAAACAACATGAAATAATTGTACCTTTAAGTTTTCAAAATGTTTATGTCAGCATTAACAAACTGTTCCTTCATTATAAGCCTGTCAAAGATCAGAGGCTTAGATTATTGAAGTAGATTCCTTTCAAATGCTGAAGTTGTTGCTGTGACAACTGGGGGAGAGAAGAGATTGTTTGAGGTGGACAAACTGTGGGTTTTCCATACCAAAAGGTTTTAAATAATCCGCCTCCCTGTTTAGAAAAAATACCTCAGTCACAGTAAACACCCTCCAGCTAAGCACAAAGGTCTCAGAAAGGTAGAACATTACATCTAAAAACCTACAGGTTTAAATCATGCTGTTGAGGTGCATATATATAAATTACACTAATCTTAAATAACTGCGATCCACAAATTGTAGTTCTGTTCCATGTATAACATTTTATGAAAGACACCTATTCAATATATATTGGAGCATTGCTACTCTGCTAGGAACTTCGGGCAGAAATTTATGATACTGGAAAAATTATCCAAAAGACGATATCCTTGAATCACGAGCAGGCCCTCCCTCCCTCGCAGTGCCGTTTATGGCGTTGCTAATTTAAATGTGGTTCTGTGTCAGGAAAACTGGTTTATAGCAGTCTCTAATCCAGCCTTGAAAACTTCATAATCCGCTGCATAAGAAAGCAGTTTGCAGGGAGTGGGGAGGATTTTGGAACTCTCAGTGCTTTTTTCCCCCTTCTTCCCTTTTTTTTTTTTCAGTTGCTCTCCTTCCCCTTCTTCTTTTTGCTCCCTTTTCCATTCCTCCTCCCCTTAACCTTCCATTCCCCTTTCTTTTTTTGACTTGAAGTTAAATAAAAATAAAAATTGCCTTTTAATGTTCTAAGTACTGTGTATTGTTTTCATTATTATTAGTGGAGAATTATGACACTGTTGGGGTCAGATAGATGCCAAACTCCCCATAAAAATCTGTAGGGGCTGGTGCAAATTCTGCCTTTGAAAGATATTTGCCTTTCAGTGACAGCATCAAACAACAACAAATTATTAGTAAAAAATATATATTAGTTACATTATCAGTAGTAAAAAATGCTTTTACTCTAATTTCTCCTTAAAGCAGGATGAAGAACCTTTATGCCTATGATGGAGCTGTTAATATTGCTGGGTAGTGAATGGAGAAAAGGGCTTCTGGAGCAAAAGGGACTTCCCAGAGCGAAAACTTCTCACGTAAAGAACTAGAAGAATTGCATCCCTAGAACAGCAGAATGGAAAACAGAATTTTTCCAATGGTTTGACAACCCAAGAAGCTGCTCACCCTCAGCACAGAGCCAGTGTGAGGCCCAAAAGCCACTGAAGCACAGCTCCTGCTTGTGTGTCTCTGTCACCCTCCACAGCAGGGTTGTTTTTCTGGCCAGCTGACTGATTATCTGCTGTTGCCTGAAATGTACTGCCAGCTCCGTCCAGTCCCTTAGAGCTCTCTCCATCTTCTGTCTTTTCCTTGTTTAACTCTCTTTTTACCTCTTTTTTCCTGCTGTACCTGAGCTCCAACAGATGCTTTTCCCCCACCATTCCAGTGGTGAGTGTAGCTTTAGGGGTGCTGTTGGGCTGCAGCATGGCAGTGGGATGTGGGGGAGCCAGCACAACCACTCATTCCCCAGTGTTGCTGGTGTTAGAAGCCAACAGTCTTTTACTGCCTGAAAAACAATTTACTGAGCCTGCACACACTGGGATACTGTGCTTTTGTCACACTGATAATGCCTGGGAGGAGGGCGAGGAGCTGAGCTCAACTGTGTATTTTCATGTGAGTCCTTCTGCAAGGACCCCTGAGGCTTGGTGGGAAGAGCAGAAGGATTGTGTCCCATGCTCCAGCATGATCCCTGTTTCACCTGATCCCACCATGTCAGTGAGCTGCCTCAGCAACCCCTCCCTTGGACACTGTGAGAGGATGGTAAATGGGAATAGAAGGTTGTTGGATATTTCTGGAAGGATTCATGATGTTAATGAAAGTCTCAAAGCTTGGATCGGAGAGCACTATCAAATTTGCCTTTTTCTGGAAAATCTGAGGTGACAGAACATGAACTCAAACTTCAATACTTGAGGTTTTGTTCTTTTAGTATCTCTTGACCAGTACATCTGCAGCAAGCCAAACATTCAAGCTCACTCTAGTTGGGAAAACAGTTTGAAATAAGTGATTCTTAATCTGCTTATTCAAGATAGAGATACACTCTGGAGCCAAACTTTTCTCAATGTTCTGTTATTTTTGGCCAACCATACTATGTCTCTCTAATCTTAAAGAACCCAAAGCATTTATTTGTTGCCAAAGAAACACTTTATGTTTAGGACAGATCTGTTTAGCTGCAGGCACCTTCGTCATTCAGTTTTCAACCCTCAGTTCTGTCTGTGGCAGCTGACCTCAGAGTGACAATGGAGGCTGGCCCTTGCCACCAAGACTGGAGCATAGAAACCCTCTTCTTGAAAGCAAAAAAGAAGAGCAGCATAAGGGTTTTGAATCGACTTTCAGTTTGCACATTCTACTAATAATTTGGTCTTTATCTCTTGCATTGTTCTCTGTACTCTGAAGCTTCAGAATTATCTTGACTGATGTGTCTGAGCCAGTGTTGTGTCACCAGCCTTTGCATTGGGGAAGAAAACTATGATAGCAAGACAGATAGCTCGGAAAGAGCAATTTGTATAAGGAGGAGAGTCACATTGATCATGTCATAACATCACTACCAGTTACATGGACACTTCAGCTCCAAGTAGAAAAGATTCATTTCCACAAAAGAGCCTTGGCTTGAATAGCCTAAGAGAGTGAAAGCCATGCAAAGTAATTTCCAAGAAGTAAAGTTTCAAGGAAAAAGAAAGGAAAGAATAAAACATTAAGGAATGTATGGAATATTTTCTATATAGTGTATGTTGGGGTGGGTTTTCTGGGTGGCTGGAAAAGGAGACACTGTAAGGATTGTAGCTCCAGGTCATGGTACTAACACAAGTGCAGGTGTATTGCTGCACACCTGCTTTCTTAAATACTCCAGTTGCAGCTGGCCTTGCCAAAGTCACTTCATGGTCCCCAAAACTCATCTCTGCCTTGATATCAGCAAAATCTGAGCAATACCTGGCAGCTGCTCTTAGCTTTACTGATTTCAACCACCATGTGTTGGCTGTATTTACCTTACCCATGAGTCTGATATCTAATTGTATCTAGTCTATGTTCTACTCTTCCATATTCTATGTTCTGCTTGTACAGGCCCAGATTTCTGAGCTACTGAGTTTCAATCAGAGCCTTTTATATGCAGGCAGTGTTTAGATGTATTCATGTTTTGGGTGCAGCTGCACGAAAAGGGAAAACTTCTGTACTGGGCCTGATCTTCAAATATGATGATCCATTAGCATTCTACTCTGAGCAAAATATGGTGTGAAATACCAGCTTTAGGTGCTGAAGGCAAATTGTGTAGTTGGAAAGGTGATCTCACAGTCTTACACAGCTGAAAGATGTGCTTCTGTATCACACACTGGATGCCATCAGGCTGAATCCTTTTTCAGTGTAGTCACAACTCTTTTGCACACTTCTAATAGTTTGCATTCCTTTTGTGCATCAATATTAACAAAGAGGGTTTTTCCTGAAAAAAAAATCATATTTGCTATATTTTGTTGAAGAATACTATACTATTTTGTTGAAGAATATATTATTTATTGTTTTGTTGCATAATGATGGAATGCACAATTTTTTTCCAAGGGTCGGAAATGAATTTTTTTTAATACTTCTTCCTTTTCTGCTTTGAAATTGTTAAATAGAAGTGGCAGGAGTATTAATGGTCTTCTGCTAGTGCTAAGATATGCTTTTGTTTCACTGTCTCTAAATTAAGCTTGTTATTGTCTTTAGTTTTGTCTGGATATAGACACGGTGAAATAACGTCACTTTTGTCCTTTCATTTACTTTGATTTAAATTCTAGAAACTTTTGAGGCCTTGATACTATCTTTTGACAAAACAGAAATGTAATGAACTGTGAATGCCCTAAAGCACAGACCTTCAAAATTTAGAATAACAAGAGTTCACACTGAAGGACATTTTATTGCCTTATTATTATACTATTACGGGAAATAGTCTTAGGAGAAATGGGAATATTAAGAAATTATTGTTCATTTGAGTCATAGGTCAAATCAGGGACCTTATTGCAAATGCATAGAAATTATCTTTACAGCTTCTAGAAGGTTAGATGGAGTTCAAGGCCAAGCATTCATACAAGTAAGAAAGGTCAAATTATACATATGATAATACTTGGTGACAACAAAGCCAAAGGTCAAGTCTGAGGCATTATTGTGGCACATACAGAGAAAATTACCATTCAGATATCATATGGCATTCCTGCCGGCTCCAGGGCCAGATTCTCATCTTGGTTCTGCTGTTGCAAAACGAAAGATTCCAGTAAAGCACCTGTGCATTTGAAAGACTGGGTTTATTCTTGAATATTTAGCTTTAGTTCAATGAAGTCTCCAGTAGAGAAAGTAAACAAGTTCCCCGTGCTATTTTGCCATTTCCATATTTTAAGATGTGTAAACTTCAATAGATAAATTGGCTCCATGGATTTCTGCTTTGTTATTGCAATATTTATGTGTCCTGAATTCCTAGACAAAAAATAACCAAAGCACAGTCTTGCAAAACTTATATAGTGAAATGGGAGTTACAAGAAAGTGAAGAAATTATTATTTACTTTTTGTTGCACATTTTAGTAAATTGCTTTTTTTAGATGTGAAGAGGTTTTTGTCTGCTATCAGCATGAAACTTTTAAGTATAGTCATTTTGAAAAGGTTTAATTTAGAGTTTGCTGTCTTGGATAAGTGAAAGAATGAATGAATGAATGAATGAATGAATGAATGAATGAATGAATGATTTTTCAAATAATATGTTTTTCTAAGTTGCTTACAATCCCTTGAAAATGGCCTACTTAAATTGTAGAATATAAGGAAAAATAATCAGCTTTTAAAGCAAACTTTTTTTTTGTTGCTGTAAAAGTGTTGTGTCGACACAGATCAAATAAAATGGTTTTCCCCAAATCAACAGGAGAAAAATGTTACTGATCCACACTTATGCATCAGAGAAATGACTGTTTGGATCATACTCAAGCAGTGGGATAACCTGTATATTTACTCTAATACACTGTTCTTGGTAATTGGAAGCAATATAACATTATCTCTATTGATACAGCTAATAAAGACCCAGATCTGTAATACAAGGAAAAAATTATCTCTGTGTGTTTCTTCTTTTTCACCATGTTCTGTATATGGTACCAGAATGTAAAAGTTTAATAATGGTAATAATACAATGTAAAGAAATGTTTCTGTTAAACAGAAATGGATTTCATACTAATCAGCTCATCATTTCTTCAAATGTATTTCTCATTAAACTGGGCAAAGCTTCAATCAGAGTTAAAGACAGAAAAATTCTATTGGAAGACAAATGTGGCATTTTACTCCATGCCTGTTTGAGTGTAAACCCTTACCATTTAAAATTGCTACACAAGGCTGAATTTTTAGAATTACTAAAGAAATAATGTCTGCTATATACTGCATGGGGAAAAACTGTGGATGCAGAAAAAAATTAAGCTACTGTTTTTAGTGTATCCATATATACACACATGCACAGACCTTTGCCCATTATGTCAAAATCTGTTTGAGTGGCTTGTTTTAGTCACTGTATTTGCAGTAAAATATTCTTGATGAGAAATAGAAGGAAGTTTTCTAAAAATGGAAAAAATTTCAGCATTAATGGAGTTGAATCTGACATTGTGAGCGGCTCTAAGGAGTACCCATCACTGAGTTTGTCAGCAGACCAGTCCACCTTGTTTGATATTTAGCTGCAGTATCAGTTGACTTGTATGAGGATGGACCTTCTGTTCCACTCTCTATGAATATTTTTCCAATGCACCAACTGGACCCTGTATTCTTGTGGTGCTGTACAATAATCCAAAGACAGTGGTGATACTACACCACCCAGCAATTCTGGTACAGGGTGCCATCAGGAATCTTACCAACAGCATTCTAACCACATGGGATGTTCACTCTTGGAGTAGGAGTGTAGCTTTTACATGCAATGCTTAGTGCATCATTGGGCTGGGAATTTGTACTACTCAAGTGAAACCAATACAACTCTGTAGAGACTTGAATCCTGCCATGTGAAGGAAGACTCACAGAAGAAGGAGTTTGTCACAAAGATAAGTTCAAGCATTCTTCACCTAACGAAGTCATCTTTTATTTGCCTAACAGACTGGCCAGCTCTGCTGTTTGTACCTTGAGTCTTTTTCAAACCTCACTATTGCTATTGATAGAAGAATCAGCCTCACATTATGTCAGTCTCACATTATGATATTCTCTATTGATAGAGAATACCAGCCTCACAATAAATGTTGGACATTATGATGCAATTAAAGCGTTAAGCTCCAGAAGCAGTATTTCATCATGACATGAAGGAACACTTGCTGACTGATCTCCTGGTGCTTTAGACTGACAACACTCCATCAGCCTGTCTACAGCTATTGCAGACTAAGTTACACCTCCAGCTTTGGTTTGCCTTAGTCCAGTTTCAAATACTGAGCCAACCTAGTGATGAGTTACTAGAGCAATGGCTCTGTATTTGTAGTGTGCTGGTACAAATGACTCAGTACCTGACCGTCTTCTCCTCTGGTTGTTGAAGAGAAATCCTAGCCACCATCTGGTGGTGGTGGTGGCATGTACAAAGGCCACAAGCACTTGGGGTGTGAAAGTTATTAATTACCTCAACCATTTTTAATTTTTTAATTTCCCTGAAGGAACATAATTTGGATATGATTATTTATTCAGCCTCTCCAAACGCACCTCAGGTTTAAACCGGATGTTTCTGCAGAATTCTCCCTTAATCCCAGACCTGAAACGGGACTCACTGCTCCTGCCTGTTGAGCAGTGTGAGCATCCTTCTCTCTCTTAACCTGTCTTGCAGGAGAAGGAGATCAGAGGTGCAAACCAACGCCAATGACCCCGCTTGCCCCTTGTGTCAGAGCAGCCGTCCCCTCCCAGGGACAGCCAGGATGCCGCTGCGGCCCTTGCTCTCTGCCCCATGCCCGGTGCGGGAGGGGAGCGGGGCAGCCGAATGCCCACGGGGCTGGGGCCCTCGGGGCTGGGGCCCTCGGGGCGCGGTGTGCGGTGCGGCCCCGGCGGAGCTCCCCTTCCCTCGGTGGTACCGCTGCGGCGGAGCTCCCGTCCATCGGCGGTGCCGGCTCTGGCGGAGCTCCCCTTCCCTCGGCAGTGCCGGTTCCAGCGGAGCTCCCCGTCCATCGGTGCCCCTGCCCCGGCGGAGCTCCCCTTCCCTCGGCAGTGCCGGCTCTGCCGGAGCTCCCCTTCCGCTGGCGCAGCTGTTTGTGCAGCTGTGCGCCCGGCCAGATGGGAGAAGTGATTCTGGCTGGAAAGAAAAACATGTTGCTTTTTGGAAGGTGTTTTTTAACTTACTTTTTCCAGCCAGATCGACTCCTGCTCCGGTTCGCCGTGCAGGCACGGAGCTGTGCCTGGGCAGCTGCAGGACGGAAAGGTGGGTGAGTCAAGAGCCTCGGCTCTGGGTGCTTTGAAGCACTGGGCACACACTCAAGGGAGTGACGCTGCCGTTTGATAAGCGTTTAAACCGAGGCTTAGGAAAGCAGTTTGCCTCCTGACTCCTTTTTCTTTCCCGAATGAGCATTTCCAGCTTCTGCTGTCACCAATGCATGGAGCTGCTCCTCCAGCCAAGCAGGCAAGAGGAAAATCAGGCTGGCTAACATGCAGAGGTGGAAAACCCTGTATCCCATGGGAGGACTTCCTCTGCTAGGGCAGCTACACTAATCCTCTTCCTTGGCAGAGCAGCACAAGCACTTTCCCCAACAGCCCAGGAAAGGTGAGAAAGCATTAGGTCTCTGCCTGCTGTTCCCTACCAGATGTTTTGCACACTAGAAATAATGGAGATTACTAAAAAGGTGAATGTATTCCCACTGGCCACTACAATTTTTTTTTTTTTGCAAGACTTGGGACATTTGTGAAAGGCATTAGCTCAGTTCTCTTGTAGTGTTTGAGGCACTTAGTCTGCCATCAGAATCTGAGAAGAGCTGGTGGTGTGTGAAGAGCATTTTTGTGCCAACATGAATCTTGGGTCTCAGCCACCATGCCATGGTCACCTGCCACCACAGTGTGGGACAGCCCTTGCCATGGTGAGTGACAGCCCTCTGTGAGGGATGAGCTGTGACCTGCAGCAGGAGTACCGTGAGAGGCAGCCTGGCTCGCTCATGCTCTGGCACAGTCAAGGCCAAACTGTCTGTTTTTCTAAAACTAGAGGTATCAGTTTCAGAAATAATATCGTTGGGCATCAGTCATAAAGAATATCCTCTCCCAAATCAGACTAGCTACTTATTTCGCTGCCAGCCCCATGCTTCTGTGACTGGCTACACTGCTCTGAAAGCCCAGGGAGAAAACTGGGCTTTGTTTGACCCTGCCCATGGCCAGGAAGCTGTGGGTGATGTTTCATATTACAGGCTTGTTCAGTGGCAGTGAAATCAGCTAAAATTATTGCAGGGTTTCAAACAGGTTTAAATTAAATCCAAGTCAAACACAGAAGGAGCTTTGCTTCTCTTCTCATATCTGAGGTAATTATAGTTATAAAATAATTACAAAGTCGTCATGTAATACCAGACCTCCTTACCCAATATTTAGCATTTTCACCCTCCCTTGAAGCCAGTTACACAAAAACATCCCGGGTGGGACTGAGATGTTGGCCTGAGATCTGTAGTGATTTAGGTTTTCTGCACTCTTCGAGGCTACGTATGAAATACCTTACAGAGACCTCAATACTGAGGAGATATTAAACATTTGCTGCCAGAAACTTTATGCTCTATAGTATGGATCAAGTCAAGTTCTCAAAATAAAAGTGCCCCCAAAATCACTCATGTATTAGGGAAAAGAAAAGGTTGGCTTTGAATAGCAAATAGCTGATCTTATGTAAAAGTAACAGAGAGGGGAAAAAGTGCCTTTTTTTCTGACTACTCTCATTTATTGCACGTGAAGAATTAATATTTTGCTCATACTTTAACTCCAATTTACCTGTTTCTAACAGTAATAACCATTCAGTAAATATATCTGAAAGCTCTCTCCATCTTTCTTTATATGAGTATTTTGAAAGGGGCTTATCCTATATCTAGCAAATTCTAATCCCTATGAGCTCAAATTTGGAAGTGAGCGAGGAATGCAGGTAGAAAGCTTTTCTCTTTCAAAGGCGAAGGGTAATAGCACGTCCTTTCTATTCCAAAGTCAGAGTGAAGACAAGTTCCTCTTGATGAAAGCGCCACAGTTAATCCGTCTCAGGATTGGTGTCTCCATGTAGCACCCTGGGGAACTCGAATAAAAAGGAGTGGGTTTTGCCTGGTGAGCTGTAGAGTTACAGTGCAGGAAAATCCTTGTTGTACAGTATGCTATATTGTTTCGCTAATGTATTTTTTCTGTGCTCTGAATGAGGCGTTTATATGCAGGGAAATTGGCTTTGAGGCAGCGGATGAAATCGTAATGGTGACAATGATCTGCCTTGCAGCAGAAGGAGCCATCAGCTGATGGATCATGTTAAACCACAGAGGATGCCATCCCACAACTCCTTCCCATGGCAGCAAAGCCATAAACATTGAAGGCTGTTCTGTTAACATCCAAGAGCCTGCCCCCAGAAAGGAGCATAATTCCAACACATTTATTAAAGAGCCAGCTTCCACTCCTGTTGATTAATTGTGATCATTTGTTGAACAGTCTAAGGCTTTTTTTTTTCCTGACCTATTTTTCAATACATTCCAAAATGCTCCCAGCCCCCATATATTTCAGTTCTTTCCATTTCTGAAAATGTCCAGGATGGAAAAAAGGTAAGGTTGTTTTCTTTGGTGGAAGTTGTCTGATAGTGAATTTTCTTCCTTTTTTTCCTGTTACATTTTTCAAAGAAGCTGCTTTTGAGGGTGTGATCTGACATATTTACACAGTTCTTAATGTGAAAGCTGTGTATTAATGGTGTAGTTATAGAATGGTTTGGTTTGGAAGGGACCTTTAAAGACCATCCAGTTCCAGTCCCCTGCCATGGAAATGATGTGAACAGAGTGATGCAGAGCTCTGAAAGTTCCTTACCCAACACACAGGACCATGGTGCAAGCAACTTGTGCTGACACACACCACAGGAGAGTTGCCTTTCACTGATTTTATCACTTTATTACTCAATGTTATAATTCCTCTAAACTTCAGATGAAAGCTGACATTCTGTTGTGATTTTTTGCTGTTTGTTATTTGCTATTACAGAACTGTTCACATGTAAGGAGTGAGACAGAGCTACAGTTTTAAAAGACATAATTGCCACAAGGTATTTGTGTGGTCAGAGAATAAACAATAGCCAGGCTGTTTCTTCCAACTTCAGAAAAAGATTTTCTTTGAATACCCCCTTTTGCTTTCTGAAGAGTCACCATTATATCTAAACCCAGACCATACACAAAAAGCTGAGCGCCAGATGATGAAAGATGTTCACAGTGCAGTTCTTGGAGGCCAGTGGGAGAGTACTTGATCAGTGCTCACTGTTAATCAGCCTCATCTGGCCTTGCAACTGTGTGATAGGGTTTCCAGTCAGCTGATGCCATGTATAACCACACTTCACACAGGGCTCAAACTTTCAATGCAAACTGAGCCCTTCCATGGGCACATACAGTGCACAAAACCCCAAATTAATGGTCACATTTAACTAACCATCCTTAAATCAATTCACATTTTAAAAAGTGCTTGTGAGAACATCAATACAGTATAAGCAAGCCCATGTTTCTGCATGCTGAAGGCTTATGGAAAGGCTGCTGTTTGCCTTATCACCTGATGATTCAAAGAAGCAACAGTTGCTGGCCAATCTTTTCTACCCTTCCATCCTCTTTAAGAATCCAATTTTCCAGCTTTTCCACCAAATTGCAAGACCAGAATTCATGCTGACAGCAGGGAAAGTTAAGTGGCTTAATTTGTTCTTAAAAATGGGAGATTTCCTCATGTTCTGAGCCTGTCTTAGCAAACCTGGCTCCATCTCAGAAATATTAATGTTCTCTATTTTGAAAACCTCATCACATTCACTATTCAAAAGAGCAGTCTGTGTGATGGGTGGCGAAATCAGCTGCTCTTGCATTTCATTATTATAATAGAGCTGTTAAATCAATTCCTTTCCTTTCTCTTCAAAGCTTTTTCTATCCTCTTGAGCTGAAATTTTTCTGGAAAAAATGTTACCACTCCATTTATAGATGCCAATGAGCTGCTGTAATATGCAATGCATTAGTTTAATCATATACATTATCCTGAAAACATGTTTGTTCTTACTCTCACCTGACAATTACTTGCTATACTTTTATTCTTTTAGTAATTGTGTCCTCTTTATCTTATTGTGATTGTTATTCCAGACTAATCCTCAGCTGGTGTAAATACATTTAGGGTGAGCAGTTAATAATGTTTTTGGATCAAGACCCTAGTGTTTCCAAGGATGTCAAAATGATGGGAAAGTGTCTACTGGTTTTGCTGAAGATATATTCTAACTTTTTCTAAGGTGCTCAGATCTGAGAGTATTTGATAATCCCCTCACACAGATTCCCAAGCTAGGCAAATATTCACAGTTATGTCAGGTGAATAATTTAATTAATTAAATATTGTAAATTGCATATTTGAAAGGAGTAAATAATTTTATTTTTATTAGTTGCTTAACATTTAAGACTCTCCAAAATAGGAAGATATTACTTTAGAGGTCAAGTCTCAATACTTCTAGCTCAAGCCTATTCATGTCCTTCTTTTCTGCACATGGGAACTGCTGTGAGAACAAAAAATTGGCTTGAACTGACTTCTATATTCTGGCATGTGTTATGAAAGCACCGTCTTATTCCATTTTTATCAACTATTTTTGGTTAAAAAGCAACTATTTGACTGATAATTAGCACGCCTGTGTCTTTACAGAGTCTCAGTCTTGAAGCAATATATGAAATGTCAAGGAGCTTAAGGCAAAGGTTAAAGATTCTTGGTGTCTTTTGGTTAAAATAGTGCCAGAATAAGTTTTGTGTCTTTCTGAAGAGGAGGTTTCTACTTCTTTCAGTGCAGCTGTTTGATTTTCTTTTTTTTTTTTTTCATCATGACTCTGCATGCATTAGTCTCCTACAGGGCAAATTGCTTTATTTAACATGCCACAGAAAGCTACTGCTGTTGCATCAGGGAGATGGAATGCTTCTCTTAAACTGTAATGCCAATAATTGCCTTTGGACTTCCACACAAAGAAAGTTTTGGTCTTCAAACTGTCTGGAAGGGTTTGTCTGTAATTGCTGTAATGTACAATCACTCCTAGAATGAAAAGGAAAATGACATATATTTAGAAAGTTCAATAAGAACAGTGCAAACAAGCAACGCTATTATCCAAGACAGTGAATGAGCCCCATGCTCTGAGGCTGAGCCTCAGAAATTGTTTTATTGCACATGGTGAGCAGACACACTGTTAATATAAAAGTATAATAGAAGCAGTTGGAGTAACCACAAGAACACCCTCTGAAGCATCCATGTTTGGTTAAACATATTTGTCTGAATTCATACCAGGCAGCTGGGCTGACAGATTATTTATGTCTGGATTCTCCCCCTCCACACTGATTCACAGCAGAATAGGTATATCCCATCTACACATTGAGATGTTCATGCCTTAGATCTTCTGGGCAATTAAAAAGCAAAATAATACATATTTTTTAAGTTTCAAAATAGTTGAAACACTTGATACACTTTCTGAGTGCCACTTTGGCCAAATCTCTTAATTTGTGAGGCTGCATCATGGCTTTGACCCCCTTCCCAGCACAGTCAGTCACAGCACTGCCACTGACCTGCAAACCCAAAAACCTGCTGGTTTTCAGCTCTCTGAAATGCCAGAAGAAGAAAGGCAGAGAAAGCAGTTTCTGGTATGGATGTAAGACAACGGTGACCTAGAATGCTCTCTGTGGTTTAACAGGATTTATTGTCCCTTCCTCCAAGCAGTGGGAAGCTGGATTGCTGGTCAGCCACAGTGTGGGGTAGACATTAACAGGCTCAGTCTGCCGGAGTTAAAACCTGGGGAGGATGGAGACTTTTCTCTTGATACCATGTAGATGCAAGAATAAATATAAACTCCAAAAGGCAGAAGGAACAATTCACAATTTTTAAATTAAAAACTTCGCAGGCAATGAAAGGAATTGTTAAAACTCTCTGCAAAATAACCTTCTGGGCAGAGTACTAAATTCTAGATCAGATGTTTGCAGCAGCTTCTGCTATCTTCTGGTCTTCTACCCACACACTAATTATTGCCCTGTCATTTTATTAATTGCTAAGAAAAAGAATGACTGTGTTGTCATAAATGACAAGCTATCTTCAAATACAGAATAATTGAGTGAAGCATATGAATTCCAAGATAGAGATTGATCATGTCTTTTCATGAAAAGTATTCTTAGCATTAAAACTAAAGAGAGAAAATAGAAAAAAAAATATCCACAACCTGTCAACAAATTCCTGGCAGTGTCAAGGTACTTCTGAGTTTTTCTGGTGTGCTCCCTTCCAAACCCTATTTAAAATTATTTTTTTTAATGGCTGTTATTGCCTCAATGTGTGTCTAATTCAGACTAGCTAATGAACAATTCTCTGCTAAGTACACTTTTATTTCTGTAAATTTTCTGGGTTTGCTAAATCAAAACATTAAAACCAAAATATAGTCCTTAGGGATATCTAGAAACAAATTCTTCTACATGGCACTTGCACCTACAAAAGAGTATTTTTACTGGTCCATCTGCAGGTGTATGATAGGGATTCATGTTGCAAAAAAGATTCTCAAAACCACAGTATACAATATAGCTGCACTTTCATTTGGATTATTAAAGACATCATAATAATAATCACAATCACAATCACAATAAAAGTATTTTGGTCCTCAGTTTGAGGAGCTGCTCCCCCAGTAGTTTACATAGGAAAGTTACAACTCAAAAATACATTTGTGGAAATGCTGTAGTTTATATCTACATGCATTCTGGAAATTATGACATGTCTAGGTCAGAAGCAAACATTTTTACTCCTTGTTTCTTGCTTTGCTTGTCGCACTGCACAGCACTCCTGCAGAAGGATATGGAGTAGCAGGTGATGAGCATTTTGGTAGCTCAGCTCTCCCTATTCCCATTTTTCAGTTCTCCTTCCCAGTCCCTTCCATTGTCCGGTCCTCTCCCCTGCCACACCTCAGCATCCCCAGACCCACAGCCAGAGGAACCCTTTGACCTCTGCCACGTTTTTGGTTTGTTGTTTATTGACAACAAACCAAATGTTTTGGCAACTGATAAGATCCATTGTGGTTTTTGTGGTTTCTACTGCAGGTAACTCTTGCAGTTTTTTCCTGCCAAGAATCCATGAGGTACAGGGTCAGATGGCATACGGTGGCTTTGAAATATTTTGTTTTTTCAACACCTTAAAACATGAGTTTCTGTGTGATTTCTGATAGAGAGACCATCCCAACAGCCTATGTTTGGTGTTTCATTACAGTAAGGACACTGAAATCAAAACATGTTGTGCTCCTTAATGATTTGAATGGTGAAAGATATGCATAGAAATAGCAGCTATGCTGCAGAAAGAAGGGTCTAAGTTGTTGTGAATTAATCACAAGAAAAGGAGGGATTTCAATTTAAAATTTCCCTTGGCATGCAGAAAAAAAGATTAAAACCTGCAATTTGTTCAAACACAAAATTGAGTTTAAAATGTTTAAAAAAGTGGCAAGGGTTAGAGAGTAGGTATGAATAGAAAAAAAATTCTGATATTTTCGAAGTAGAGGGGAGTTTGACTGAAAAAAATTAGCAAATTTGATAGCATTTGATTTTGTCTTATCTAAGTGTACATTTTCCAACAAAAAAATCTTTCAGACAGCAACTAGATCAGGGGGCTTAAAGGACTATTACCATATGTGATTCTTTCCAGCTCAGTTTCCTTATTAAAAAATAAATCAGTACCATCTAAATTTCCCTTTTCCTCTTTCTCCATGAAAGAAAATCTACAGCATATCCATATGAATCTCATAATATTTTGTTTCCAGTGTTCTGCTGAGCCCATCCTACCCTGTCACAAGCTCTCTTTGTGTCTGTCTACTCCCCTTATTCTTTCAAACCATGCACCCCAATTTTCTCCAAATCCTTCCTCCCTTTCCCAGTCACTCTGCTTCTCCATTCAAACAGGGCATTTGGGAGAGTAGAAGAACAAAAGACAGGAAGGCAAGCATGGAAAAAGGGAAACAATATACACATACAGCTGCTCCAAAATGGCCAAATTTTCATTTCGTTTAACATGGGAAATGTCTGATTACACAATCAAATTAACACTAATTTAGGAGTTTTTTTATCACAATTCTAACTGGCTCCCACGTGGGACGGGGACTGCATGTGCAAGAAAGATCTGGTGCAACAAAGGTTGTTGGTGCTTGTCTCTGAAACACGGGAAAGTCTAATGTTGAGAACATGGAACACTGAGCTTAGGTTTTACCTGAAAAAGCCACCTGTTGCTTTACTGTACAAAAATCCTACCTTCAAATAGGAGTTTTTTGTTCTTCCTTTGTTCTTCCTACCTTCAAATCCTGCCTTCAAATAGGATTTTTTTTGTTCTTCCTTCTTTCCTTTTGCCATGGAAGGACAATATATCAAACCAGAATAGAAAGCTGAAGGCCTGATATATATCTTTAGCCCACCCTTAAAGGATGTCTTGGTTCATCCTGACTTACGGTGCCGTGGCTGACACCTGCATGAAATCAACTGCTGGGCATGGGTATATTCACCTGCTGGTTTTGCTAAATGTCTGTGTCTCACATGAGTTGTGATTGCCTCTGTAGCTGGGCTTGCAGCACTCAGAGGAGAGGAGAGCAGACTTGCTCTAGGTTTGAGTTGAATGAGTCACAGTGTGGACCTAAAAACCCTTAACAGAGGCCATGCAGTGACATGCGGAATGATTTCTGAAATTTGTGTGTTCCAAAAACACACATTTTCACTCCTGCTTGCCCCTTTTGATTTGCCAAAAATTCTTAAGCCCCTGTAATTATTTCCTATTATGTTTTCTACCAAATATTCAACATTTTGCAAGACTGCACCCATATTTGAATTTTTCTTCCCACTAGGCCCCCCTTTCCCCCCACCACCATAAATTGACACAGATCAAAGCTGATGAAAGAGTAGCAGTGGTAGTTCCACTGCTTGGTTAGGCACTCTGATCTGCTAAATTCTAGATGTAGAGCAAAGGAATCTTAAAAAAAAAAATATTCCAAAGAGCAGTTCTCAGGCAGCTCTTTTGTGTGGGGATCATATACTTGACACCATGCCTTATGTGGAATGCACATCAAATCACCTGGAGACTCCACATCAATGGTAGTTATGTGCATGCATGTACCACAAAGAGAATAGACCTTTAAACCGGTTGGGTGCATGAGACAAAAAAAAAAAAAAAGTTTAAAGAGTATAAATCTGGAGGACTGCATCAACTTCTTTGATTTACTTCTCTGCTCTGCCTTATACCTTTATTTTGTTGTTGTGTTTTAATGTTTTAATAGATGGATTAAAAAAAAAGGTTTTCCCAGTGCAGCCAGTGCTTTATTTTATAAGGTTCTCTCCTTAATCTAACACATCTGTGTTATCTGAGCCGAGTCTGCCCATAGGATAGAGGGACAGATCCTTAGCTCATCTTGTAGACTTCAAGGGGGTTACACTTTCTGCAGTGAGCCTGTGACTTGCTTTTGCTTGTTGTTGAACTCTTAAGTGTTACCATATTTTTTCTTTAAGTGTTACTAAAGCCCATACCAAGTATCCCTCAGATAAAATGATTTCCTCCATGCTGAGCTGATTTTCGCTCCAGGCTGGCATTTGCTAATTTCAGGGAGGTTTTGCTATCACAGACAGGACCAAAACAAGCCTCTTATAGGAGTCAATGGACTTTGAGTGAATGGACTTCAACATTTAGAACAAAGAGTTTTTCACCTCAGAACTGAGCCCCAGGTTTAGGTGCATTTGTCCCTTTCAGTCTAGAAATGTCAGAGATGTTATAATAGAAACTGAAATAAAACAAACAAACAAAAACTAGGAAAGTGCCTGGTTTTGTTTCAGAAGGAAGTGGTAAACTCTGAATTTACCTTCCAGTTCATGCTCCAGAATGAAGGGCACACAGTTTCTCTGATCCTGCATAATCCTTCCGTGATGTGAATAAGTGCAATGGGCCTTCACTAAAACCTCGTGAAGCCAAACTTGTGCCAGGCTGTTGTGGCATCTCCCAAAGAGACATTTCTGACCACACCAAGGGGGAGCATTCCACAAGGGTTCCCTGTGATATTAGAAACCAGACTGCTACTGCTCAATCTGGCCTGCCTCTCTGGGACTCCCCATCTTTTCCTCCCGATCCTCCCACCCTATATTTCTTTCTGACATGCAAAGAAATTAGGACAATAAGCAAAGACAACCAATTTCAAAAATCATGCACTAAGCCCCAGTTTTCATCCCACATACTCAGCAGAATCCATGGGATCAGAGCCCATGTGCTTGCAGCACACCATGGTGGCCTGACTGGGACCAAACGCCCAGCAAAGGACACTGTGCAGACAGAGTGAGGACAAGGTCCTCTGCTGCCACGGGGCATGTGCCTTCAAACAAGCCACTGCTCTCAAATGCTGGGAGAAGTAAAGCAAAAGTTATGAGGCCTGCAGTTAATGTATGTTTCCACAGAAGTGGGTAACACGTACATTACATTCTGAATATTACAACTTATTTAATGATTACTGCTGACCCAGTTGGCAGGTACACCAAGCACAGAAACTGCACATCAGTGTTAACAGAAGGAGGAAAAGTGATGGATAAGTCAGTGCAGGGTTTGAATTACAGTGTAATAGATTAGCTCGTGCCACTAGCTCACATACCTACAAAGGCCTTTCATGGATCTGCAAGCTATGGTGCATCCCATGAGATTTTTTAGGACATTCATAAGGAGCAGAAGTGACTCCATACCCAAATACAGCTGACAATTGCTTCAGGGTTTTCCCTTTAAGGCTGCTATAAAGGGCAGAGGGAAGGTTCATCTGTGAAGAGGCTAGCAATGCCTCTTCACATCTCCCACCTTATGGAGGAGTGCAGGAAGCTCTGCAAGCCCAGCTCCTGGAGTCAGTGCTGAGAACACCCAAATAATTCATAAATGCCATCTGTGTGGATGCTCCTGGTAGGTTGTGGTTGCTTTGGGCAGTAGGATGAGTGCTCAGTGGCAGCCCTGAAGTTCACTGGTGTTGAGACGGGAGGAGCAGAAACGTGGACAGGCTCAAACACATCAGTGTACACCATCTGAGTGAAGTGCACTCTAACAGCAAACCCAGGCCTCAGTCTGCACCTGGAGGAAGACACAACGTTGGAGTGAGTGCCAACAAGACTCACACAAGTGGGTCTAGAGAGTGGAAACGAGGGCAGATAGATGGAGAAACAGCTCCATCCAGGTTTCCTTAACTTAAAGGAAACATGAGAGAGCGTTTCATCTCCTTACAGGAGGAAAGATCATTCATCACTTAATCTAGAAGTGATAATTTTATGGAACAGCACACAAAAGCTGAGAACAGAGAGTTATGCTGGAATTAAAACAGGCTTCTTGCTGCTCAGGTAATTAACTGCTAAAACAATCTCTGAATTTCAGTGATGGCTTCTTTATATTTTAGTATTTCCAGCTTAAGAGCAGCTACATTTTTAGAAGCTATCTTTTATCCAAGTACACACTTTTTTGAGCTCAATGCTATTATAACTGGATAAAATGAAAAGGCCTGTTGTGTATATAGGAGATCATTTAAAGAAATGTGATGTTTCCATGAGTCCTTATACATTATAAATGAACCCAGAAACTTCTCAGGGTGATGACAGGTGTGAAGACTGCAACTTCCAAAGTACAATTCTCCATTTCAAGAAATGCAACCAAAATTCTATGATCAAGCCTACAGCTGCATGGTTTCTCTGCCTTCTCCAAAATAGCATCATCTGCAAGATGGTCTCTTCTATGTGAATTGAGAGCAGCCCTTGGGCCCTGGAGCTTTGTCAGCTCGACCTTCCTTTAACCAAAGCCTGACTCTGGGTTGGGATAAACACCTGGCTTTGTGTGTAGTGGCCTTGGCTCTGTATGGACTGCTCTCAGCTATTCAGTTCCCCCTGCACCAGGCAGGAACTCGGAGTACTCTGTGTTTAAGGATTGCACCCTGCAGGAGATATTTTTGTTTCATTTTCTATTTTATACTTCAGTAATTGAGTATTTTCATCACCTCCCATAAAGATACCTGAAAAATGTCATTGCAAGCTATTCTTTAAATAGCACCCTGCCCTCACAGTGCTGAGCCAGGGAATGCCTCCCACCTGGTTCTGACATCCTTGTGTCTGGAGAAGCCTCTGTCTGGTTTGGCTATTTATATCCCTGACTCTACAGTCTGCTTCAACTTGTTCACAAGTTCCCTCCTCTCTCTATAAGAAATTTGTTTTCTCAAGCCTGCAATACTGCTAAATAAGAGGCTGAGCTCTTCAACTGCTTATATATTGACTCCTTTCAGCAATAACTTGATTTAAAGAATCACAGGGAAGCACAGTGGAAGACCTAGTCAGCACTATATGTCAGTCTTCCTAAACACAACACAAATATAAACAAAACCAGATCAAAGAAAAAGGAGGGAATCTTCTTTATCAAATATAATTACTAAACATAGTTCTATTTCAGGAAAAAGTAAATTTTATTGAAACTTTACAATTGAGGGCAAAAAAGGAGTAAAAAATTGTAAAAAGAAGGAAATTAGTAGAAAATATGACTTTTCAAAAGCGGTGACTTATTGTGCATAATTTGGTTTTGTCAGTGTCTTACACATTCTGAATATGCCTTAACTGATAATCAATTTTGTCAAGTTACTAAAGATAGAATTATTGCAGATGCTTAGAAAGGGGAAGAATAAGAATACTTAAAATCCCCAAGACCTATTTTATATACTCAACTCAAAGTGTTATCAATTATTTCAATGAAACCTACTCCTATGAAATGATAAAAAAGTTGAAAAACTCCTTTACTGGGTGGGGAAGAGGGATGCAGGGAGACCAGGCTGGGACAGGGATTTCTGTGGGGCAGGGTGGGTACCAGTCCAGGAGCAGGGCCAGAGCTGGAGGAGGTTGCAGGGAGATGCCTGGTCACAGGTGCATTCCATGGCTCAGCTGCAGGGGCCATCCCTTTCTCACCCCCTGCCTGCCTTGCCTCACTGGGAGCTGCCTGGGGGTGGCCACCATCACCCATCTGGGGCTTTCAAGGAGAAAACGCTTTTTGAACTCCTCCAAGATTACAGAAAAGTCTCACGGTGCCTGTTTAAACAAGTGTGTCTGAACAGGAAAATCAAACAGACAGAGAGCTACTTCAGTTTCTCCACTTATACGATATTTGAAATGATAAGCAAGGATATATTTTCACATAATTGGGCTGTGTCAGGGTACCAGCCATTTGATCAGATAGGGGCTCTCTATGTAGTCTCACATCAGAAGGCTAGTAAACTACAAATTAAGGCAGGCTTTAGATTTTGTCTGTGAAGTAGCCAAATAAATTGAATTTTATTTCTAAAGGTCATAAAGGGGGCGGGGGAAAATACAAAAATAAAGGCAGAATAACTGGATACCAGGATAACTGAATCTGAAGAATAAATGAATAAATCTTTGGAAAGGTCTCAATCATGCGTGAAAACCCATAAGTATTGGAAAGATACCAATCAGCGTCTTTGGATCTGGCAGGGAGATTGGAGAGCCCAGTTTTCATCACCCTAAAAGAGGTCTGCAGAAAGAAAGGCCTAGTGGGGCAAGGGAAATATAATGTTCCATGGGTCCAAGGCTTTTGGTTTTGTTCTGTTTGTTGGTAATTTATCATTTTATTTGGCATTTGCCTTTGCAACAATATCTTGGGGAGGGTGAGACACCCTGGGACAACTGGCACAGGCCAGCTGGGTGAGGGCCAGAGAGCATTGCTCACCCCCCTCCATTCCTCCATCCCACCCCATTTGCTCTAGCATCTCAGGCCTGGAGACAGCCAGCCTGCATTTCCTCCTGCTCCCTAGTCCACACACCTCCCTGAGAGTGCCCCCAAAGCAGGGAAAAGCTCCCCTGCCCACCCACCAGCCCTGGGGGAATATTTCCCAAAGGTCTGAGGACTGCAAACCCCCTTTCCTCTACGTGGCCACTGCCTAAGCCTACCCCTCCTGCAAATACAAGTCTGGTCCCCCCAGCCTTGTGCTCTAGACAGATTCCCAGGCTCCAGACAAAAAGGCCAGGGGGACTCCAGGGGACCCAGCTGGCTCCCAGCCAGCACTGCTGAAAGGGGATCACAAGAAGCCAGATTTATTCCTAAGAACAAAGCTTCCGGTGACTTTCCAAGATGCTCGTGGTACTCCTTTCTCCCTTTTTTCTTCTCCTCCTTCCCTCCCACCCTTATTTTTCAAACTCTCTGCTGGAATAGAGGTGTTCCCTGTCACTATCAGCTAATGTACTGCTTCCATTCCTTGCCAGGTCTGTGTACACTCCTGTGGTACTTCTTTCTCAGTCCCTGGATTTATACATCACTGACATTTAGCTACTTGTGTTGGCTAGAGAAAAGGACTTGAATTTACCTGTGAGGCTGCTGCATATGATTTTTTTTCTGTAAGTATCTACTGCTGGGTTATATGAGTTGTGATTTGCCCCCACATCAAAGCCCCCATGACCCCATGTGGGGGTCAGGATGTGCAGTGTGTGTGTGTGTGTGTCTGTGTGTCTGTGTGTCTGTGTGTCTGTGTCTGTGTGTGTGTGTGTGTGTGTGTGTGTGTGTCTGTGTGTCTGTGTGTCTGTGTGTCTGTGTGTCTGTGTGTGTGTGTGTGTGTGTGTCTGTGTGTGTGCTCATATGTCACCTACTGCCAGGGTTTGCAGCTGCACTTAGTAACTAGTAAAGGTTGGACTCTGATGAGAGACTTCTGCATAAAAAAGGTGAAATGACTTGCAAGATAACACCAGAAAACCTCAGGGAAAAAACTAATTCCATGTGTTGAACGTGGCCCTGCTCTGCCTGCTGCCAGAGCCTCCTCCTTGTGTCTCTGTGTTATCATCAGATTGTTCCAGAAGTAAAAATCAAACAGACCAAGGGTAATAGGACCATTAGTGGCAGGGGACGGACTGCATCTGGTGCCACTCCAAAGTGGCCAAGTTCAGACCCAATGCAGTTCACCATCCCATTCCTCAGTGTGGTCCATGCTGCTGACAGGGTGGTGGGCAGCAGCCTGGGCTGGGCACCCCACAGCCACCCCTGGCCTGGGCTTGTCCCTGCAGGGGCTGGAGGGAGCACAGAGGCTGCTGTACCTTCAAGCCATGGATGGCAAGAAGTCTGACACTGTTTGAGAGGCTGAAATAAGTCCTGCTTTGAGAGACAGGGAAACCCTCAGATGTCAAAAAGCAAAGTGACCCAACACCAAGAGAGAGCCACACTCTCTACATAAATAACGTCAAAAGCACATACACTGACAATAACATGAAGGCAGCACAAGGCAGTGTGCCTTGTGCACAACGTCTAGAAATGTTATCTCTTCTGTTCCAAAAGCTAATCAGCCCAGCAGCGGGCAAGCCAGGAACTTTTTAGATTATGACTATGCTTGTGGTTGATGGAAAGTCTAAGAGGAAAGTAAGATTTCTAAAATCTGTGTTTCCCTACAAAATAGTTGGGATTTTTTCCCCTCCTCCTCTGGGGAGTGAATTTGTTTGGATATATTGATTTATTAGAATGATGTAGATCCCAGTATCATATCTAGCCATCAGTTGCCACTAAGCAAAAGGATGTGGTGAGATCACATCACCAAAATAAGGCAGTACTGGAGTTCCTAAGTGGGGGGTTACATATGATCAGGACAGTTTCAAATACTTGAGGATGACTTTGATATTTGCAGGAATGTGATGATGTTTTGTTTTTCAGTTGACAGAGTCTGGAAGATACCTGACACCAGTTACTCTGCTGCTGAGCTGTAGTTTCCTTTACATGAAGAAATTAAAATCCTTCTATATGTATTTGCACAAATATACGTTTTCCTAAGTGGAAGGTTTTGGCCTAAGGCCATCTCTTTTGAACCATCTTAGCAGAGGAAGAAAATAAACATTTTCCCCTAACTTGTTCCTTGTGAGTTTAGAGGGATATTCTTGGGACTGGGATTTCACCAATGCAAATTAAAGGCAGGGGGGAGAAGCAGTCTGGCTTGGGATGCTGTGTGACACCAGCAGGAAGGTGGAAAAGGGGTGCTGGGAAGAAGAGACCTGCCCAGCTTCACTGCTGTGCCTCAGGCTGAGCCAGTGCCTGCCTGTGGGGCCGTGGCTCAGGGCCCTCCTCCAGCTCTGCAGCTGGAGAAAGCAGCTGGAGGAGAAATTCTTCTGCACAGGCAACCCTGACACACGCAGGCATTGCTTTCACTTCATTCTCCGTTGTACGGACATTCTTTCCTCAGGAACTGATTATTATAGAGCTGAAATCTACTTCCTTCTGAAAAGTGGGCTTGTTTTGTGTTTGGTCCCCCCTCCGCTTGCACACACCTCTCTAGTGGGACCAGGCTTAGATCAGGATTGTGGAGTTTTTTCAAAATGTGGTGACATGCATTTCTACTGTGCTGTATGTTTTCATGTGGTCCTTTGTGGCACATATTTTCCAGCAATTTAGAGAGATGTAAGAAATAGCTTTTACACAATAGACAAAGAAGTGGGAGGATTATTTCAATAGTCTTGCAACTTTGGGGTATTTCATCTTCTTCAAAAGGCGAGAGAAAAAAACCTGTCCTTGTGAGCAAATGATTAGAAGAAGACTGGGAATACAATAATTACCCC
This sequence comes from Passer domesticus, assembly GCF_036417665.1. Taxonomy (NCBI): domain Eukaryota; kingdom Metazoa; phylum Chordata; class Aves; order Passeriformes; family Passeridae; genus Passer; species Passer domesticus. Next base: position 71,341,199 of record NC_087477.1, read on the forward strand.
AAATGGAAACCCAGACCTCAGTCAAACAATACAGCTTTTGTAAACTGGCTCTGCCTGTAAAAAAATCTAGGAAATCTCATAACTAGAACTGCCGAATCCTTTTCTTATGCAACAATATGTAAAAGACGCCTGAGAAATGAGGAGTAAATATGGAAATGCTATAAAATAGCATGATAATGGACTAGCTCTGAGCATTGGAGAATGCCTTGGCAGTACTGGCATGGATTCTTTCAACCACAAACTATTTTCTCATCTTAAAGAATTTCGGACAAATTACATTTTGTGATATTCCACCATAAACAACGACATGAAGACAAATAAACTGAGACTCTTCATAATCTACCTTGATCATTGTGGAATTCGAGGGGATCAAAGCAATTGCGAGAGAGAGAGAGTGCGGTTGTGAATGAATGTCCTTTACGAGAGAGCAGAGAGATCATTTATATCCTTCATATTTTATACTTTTGCCTCTAAGAAAGGTCTAGCAGAGCTCCGACTGTCATTCACTCATAATGATCGCATTCAGTCTAGCGATTCACAGTGAATCATGTAATAAGCTTTCCATTTTGCGCATGGGGAGAAGAAGGAGGGGTGGTTAAACTTTGTTTAGTTCGCATTCACGTCGCCGGCCTCTTTTCCTTGAACTGCTTTACCGGTTTAGAGCATTATGTTTAAAATTTTATCTATAATTTTTCTTCCCTTCGGTTATCCCCCAACAGTAAAAATTCCTGGAAGGAACGCTGACAGGCTAATTGTACAGTAAATAATTTTCCTTCGGCTGCGATTCGCTCTAGCACGGCTCTACTTTCGCGGCCTCCCGGGGCCGGGCCGTGCCGCAGAGGCTCCCGGCCGGCCCGGGGCCCGCGGCGGCCCCGCGGAGCGCCCGGGGCCCGGCGCGGCGGCGGCGGGAGCGGGGCTGCGGCAGCCCCGGAGAACGAGCACAAGCTGCTTTGCAGCATTTCGGCCTAAACCACAGCCTCCGGAGCTGGGCACGGGGTAGAGCCCGCCCTGCGCACCCCACTCGCGGGTTTGGGGCAGGAGCAGGGGTCCGGCCGTGCTCCCCTCGCGGTGTTACTGCAGAGCCCCCTCGCACCCGGGGCGCGGTACCGCAGCGCTCTCGGGGCTCTCGGGAGCGAGCTTGCCATCTGCAAGCGCTTCAGGTAAAAGCCGAGGTGAGGGCAGGGTAAAGCTCTGGGGATTCGGCAGGGAGGTCTGCACTGGAGCTGGGCACCGCGAATCCACCAGCGCGCCCCATCAGCGGCCGCTCCTGCAGAACTGCGTGAGACATAGCAGGAACCACCCCGAAAAGCTAACGGGGGAAAGGCACAGAGAGGGGAAAGGCTCGGAGAGCACAAGCATCCCGCAGCGAGCCGCCGAGGCGAGGCAGGTCGGTGCTGGCTAGCAGGGGCAGAGGTGATGTCCACACGGGCGCCTGGAGGAGCGGTGCTCTTCTCCAGCAGAGTCGACACCTTTGCAAGAGCTTTAAAAGTATACAGTAAATTAAAAAGGGGTGTTGTCGCTGAAGGGAAACCAGTGCCTTAGCCATGGGGCTTTCACCAAGGCAGCCAAGTTCCCTTTTGGGCAGAGCAGAGTCTCGAAGTCTGCTTGACATCTTGAAGCTTAAATAACCGTAAGGCATTGTTACTCCCTGGCAGCAAAGTGCCTCGTTACGCCTGATTGAGCTAATTGCTTTGAAATAGGATATATTATCTATAATTATAGAGATCTTGGAGGAGACGGCCAGCCTTTTCTTTCATCTTTTCCAAGTGCATCATAATGTCGCGATCAAATTAATTTAGGCCACTTGAAATAGTGCCTTCCTTTCAGCCCGACTCCTCCGACCCTCAAAGAGCCGGGGACGCCTCGGCGACTGGAGTTTGGCCATCCAAACAGCTCCTGGTGACCTCCCGAGGACCAGTCCAGGTCCTCGGAAGTAGTTGGAAGTAGTTTGGGTTATGTTTAATCTGGACAGAAAGGATTAAGGAGAAAGAGAAAAGGAAAATAAAGCGGGGGACGGGGTGGGGAAAGACAAAAAGAAAAGAGCTGAGGTGTTTTCGCATTTTGCCGACACTCGGAAACCAGCTACGAAATCAGGGAGGGCTTTGAGCGCTTGAAGGGCTTTGAGGGCTTGTAAAGCCCGCGGGACATTTTTAGCACTTGCGACAGTTCTGGCTCTTTGCCCCCAGGGCTGAGTCTCGCAGAGATGAAGCAGGGCGGCTGAAGGCGCGCAGGGAGCGCGCAGGGAGCGCGCAGGCGGTGCCCGGCGCAGCAGAAGTGCCCCGGAGCTGCCCGTCCCCAAAGCCGGCTCGTGTCCTGCGGGGCTGTCTGGTCTCCTAAGAGCTGCTGTCTCGGGAGAAATAAAGTAGAAACAAGGGAAACAACAACACCCCTCTCTTTTCTGAGTTCTGCCTTTAAGTCAAAGATAACGTTTACAAAAGGCAGACAATGCCCTGAATTGGCTTAGCGCTGCCTCCTGTCCTTTCTCCCCATCCCCCACGCACTCCTCCCAGCCCTTGTTGTATTCCCACCGAAATAAAATGCTATGGGTAATGGCTTTGCCTGGCACATTCATTATATTGAAACGGGACTGTTTAAGATGCTAATTGCCCAATATTGTTATCTAGCCCAACTGCCTTCGGGGAAACGCCACGGCTCCCAATAAAAACACCGGAGTGGAGCAAGCGCCAATAAAGTCGCCTATTTCCCTCTGCCCCTTCACTTCGATTTTCCTTGCAGCCCAGGGCGGAACATAAGAGAGGAACCTAAAAGCAAACCAGAGCATCAACAACATGAAACGGGTATTAAAAATATTCCTAAAATCCAGTGGTGTTTTGGTCACCCAAAGTGCAGTAAGCAAGGGAGGAAGAGTTTGGAAATTAAAAATTTTCCGCTGAACACAGAAGTCAGTCTTGAGGGAGATTTCGTTTTACAAATTTATTTTCTCCATCCCTAACTTAAAACTTGTAGATTTCATTATGAAAGAAGGGAAAGAAAAAAATGAGCAAGAAACGAAAGAAACTTTACTGGCATCTCGTTTTCAGCCAAATAGATGAAAAGCCAGCATGTGAATTAGAATCAAGTCCTTGCTGAAGTGATTGCTACAGTGATTGAAATACCAGCGAGTATGACAGAAATGTAAACACAAAGCGCTCATTGCTGGGAGATAAATAAAGAGCTAATTATCTCATTCTGTCAACTCTAAATGAGAGCGGGATCGCGCTCCCCGTATGGGACGCACACGCATCTCTTCAAACCTCAGCAACATCCCAACGCTGAAATCATTGTGCAAAAGAAAAGTGAGGAGGGCGAGAAAAGTCAGCAGCTCTAATTTTAATTTTCATATTTCCATCAAACAACTAGACGGAACTCAGCCCAGGGGCTGCCTCGAGGTCTAATAAACACATCGCTTCTTCTTTTGCGTGGTTAAGTTTGGAATCAGGGGGAAAAAAATTAAGAACTCAAACAAAACAAGATCCTACCTGTAGGATCGGGTGGAGGGGACACCGTGACACTGTGAAACACGATGCATCGATATATGTGCGTGTTTTCTTAGTCGGGGGTGGGGGGGTGCATCTTCGAGACCAGTACCGGGCTTTGGGAAAATGTCGTGTGATTGGTAGAGCAAACTAATTTTGTCGGGCTGAATGTGCCGATGTCCCAGGGCTAAGGCGCCTTGCTCCCTTGATGCGGGTTAACGTCCTCAATAGTCCCCCTCCAGCTGAAGCCTTTGATCAGACCGCTGCTGGCGCCTAAAAACAACATCACTTGTCTGCCTATTAGAGGCACTGACTAATCGTGACAGATTGTTTATTCTCGCAATTAGCAATGCAGCCGCTTCTCCGAGCACCCCCCACCCCCTCTCCCCGACGCGGCCCGGCCCGGCCCGGCCCCCCGGCCCGATGGGGCGCGGGGGAGGCTGCGGGCAGCGCGGGCACCGGCACCGGGAGCGGCACCGGGAGCGGCACCGGGAGCGGCACCGGCACCGGGAGCGGCACCGGGAGCGGCACCGGCACCGGCACCGGCACCGGCACCGGGAGCGGCACCGGCGGGGCGCGGAGCCGGCCTGGGCTGGGCGGCGGCTCCGCTGCAGGAGCCACCAGCGGGGCGGCACGGAGCAGGAGGGCAGCGGGACGGACCAACGCGGGCTGTGTGCCTGTGCCAAGTGCGTTCACCTTCACCATACATATAAGAATTCCTATACATAGGAATCCGCGGGAGTAGCCCGCAAACCGCCCCCAGGTCACCTGCAGGGATGAGAGGGAGCATCCGTGACACGGCACCCGCGGGAGGTGGGTGCGATGGACCCGCAGGGAACACCCGCCGGGGCATGTGCTCACGCGTGTGCGAGATAAGTGTGTGGACAATTCATTTCAATCAGATCCTGTTGCTTATCAGTTAATAAAATGTCTACTGTATCAATTCATTTCATAATCTATATGCTCCTAATCTACCATCTTTATAGGGTCCAGTTAAAAGGAAGGGGAATTCGCTGTCCCTCCCCGTTTAGATAATTGCCCTTAAATGACTGCAAGAGCTCTTGTGTTCCGAGGAGATTAGAGCCCTGCAGCTATCAATAAACTTTTCCCAGCGAGCGGCCAATCCCGTTATTAGAGAGCGGCTCCGTTTTACGGCACATCCGTCCTGGGCGCGGGGATAAGGGATCGTAAAACGAATTAACAAAACAAAATAGCCGGGACTTTAAGGGTTCGGGGGCTTGTATGTCCCTTTTTAAGTGGACGAACATTTCGTTATCTGCAGACACGCACACATTTATGCCATAAGCAGCTCAAATTATGCGTTGTGTGTGTTAGTACGTATATAAACGCAGATCTCCACAGTCACACTGAACACACCGCAGGGCCGGCGATCTTGCAAAAATCAAACCAAACCAACAAACAAAAAAAACCGCACACACACACAAAAAAACCAACAAAACAAAAACAAAACAAAAAAAATAAAAACTAAAAAAACCCCACAAACCCAAAACCCCCAAAACGACAGCGGAACGGGCAGGGTCTCCTTCCCTTTGAGAGGTCACACTCGGGACAGCCCGCTATTTGCTACTGCTGCAGAAGAACGGGCTCGGGCTCGCTCCCTTGCTCTTTACAAACAGAAAGGCCGGCATTTTTTCCCGACGTTAATACGCTTTTCCCCGAGTTTTGAGCATTCCCGTCCCCACAGCGGAGGGCTGTGCTGGCTGCCCTCCTGTCCCGACTGAGACGCGGCCCCTGGAGCGGGCCCGGGGGAAGCGCGGCGGAACCGAGCGCTGAGGGCTGAGGGCTGAGGGCTGAGGGGCGGGGCCGGGATCGCCGTCGGAGCGTCCCGCGCGCCCGGCCCCGCCTCCCCCGCGCGCCGCCGGGGCCGCAGCCAATGGGGCGGCGCGGCCCCGCCCCCCGCGCGCCGGTTGGGCGGGGCCGCCCGCGCGCCGCTTTATGAGGCGGCGCCGGCGGCGCGGGGCCGGAGCGCGCTGCCGGCTGCCCGCGCCCCCCGGCCCCATGAGCGGCGGCGCTGCTCGCTCCCGCCCGGCGCTGCGGTGGCGACGGCCGGCTGCCCCTGCATGGCCCCGGCTGTGGATATGACCGCCGCGCCCACCGGGGTCCGCAGCGACGAGCTGCCCGCATCCGCCTTCAGCAGTCCCGGCGGCGGCGCGCTGCCCGTCGCGGCGGCGATGGGCGGGGAGGAGGAGAGCGACAAGCCCAAGGTTTCCCCATCCCTGCTGCCGTTCAGCGTGGAGGCGCTCATGGCCGACCACAGGAAGCCGGGAGGCAGGGACGGACCCGAGGGCGTCGGGCCCCCGGCGGGCGCTGGGGCGGCCCCCCGCGCCAGCCTCAGCCCTCGCCTGGGCGCGCTGTCGGCCGAGGCGCCGCCTTCCCCGCTGCCCCTCGGCGGGCACTTCTCCGTCGGGGGGCTCGTCAAGCTGCCCGAGGACACCCTCGTCAAGGCGGAAAGCCCCGAGAAGCAGGAGCGGAGCCCCTGGATGCAAACCCCGCGGTTCTCGCCGCCTCCCCCGAGTAAGTAATGGTCCGGGAGCTCTGCGGGCCGGCTGCCACCTTCCGCGGGGCCGGGCGGACCGAGGGCAAAGCTGCGCGGGTGGCCGGGGCTTTCCTGTCCCTTTAGCCCTGCCTGCCTCTCCTGGTATATTTTTCCGTGCGCCTCGCACTTTTCTGGGCCAGTTCGATCCGTCCAAAGCACTGAACGGGTTTGAGAGTGTGTGTAGGATGGCTGCGAACGCACAGGAAGAGCGGCCGTGCCAGGGTGAGGTCTTGTGCCAAATGTTAACGGGGGGGTGAGACAAAAAAAAGCAACGCGGCCAGCCTGTTAATTTAACCTGAGGCTCGAAGGAGCTGCGTAAATTTTGACTCAACATCACTGAGGCTCTCCTCAGAAAGTGGCTCGAGTAATTCCATAAGGATGCGCTCAGACCGGCTTCCTAGAAGCGGCAGCTTTGCGGGCTTCAGCCTCACCGGCTGCTGTTTTAAATGTCCAAAGTACAAAGAATCACAATCGGTGATGTTTTCCTGCTTTAATGCAGAGAGGGCTAAATTAATACAAACAACAACGTGAGAGCGGAGATCAGAGAAGGCCGTCAATTTCCAGTGGCTGCGCTGAGCCCGGCTCTGGCAGCTTGGGCCGGCTGCCCTCGGCCTGGCCGCGCTCCCTTCCTGCCAGGGATCCCAGGAAAGGGATGACCTCGGTCTGAGGCTCTCCAAGCGTTTGGGGTGCCCTTAGCAAAGCTGCAAACAGAGCTGCTTTCTCTGTCCCTTGGAGAAAGGCAGGTTTCCCGACAGGGCTTGTGTAGAGCAAAACAGTGGTTTAATTTATTTAAATTGCAAAGTAAAATTTGCTGTTGCTAAGTAAACCCGGGACAGATGGATGCTGAAGACCCTTAGAAATGTTAACTAAGAGAGAGGAGCAGACCGGTGAAGAGTGGTAGATAGAGCATGAGTGTCAATTCAGACCTCGTAATTAATTACATGCTTAATCCGGTTCCCAGGGGCCTAATGAAGAAGGGTGTAAGACTGAGAAGCCAGCCCGTTTTGTTTATTTTTTTTCCCTGTAATCCAATAAAAAAACAGGACTTTTTTTCTTCTCTTTGAAGGGCGATTCCCTTTATTTGCGCCTCCGCTGCATTAGCCAGGGTAGCCATGAAGGCAGGAGGTGCAGGGTTGGTGCGTGTCTGATTCCTGCCCGTTGCCGGGCTCTGTTCAATGGAGTCAGAGCTTCCCGATACGAAGCACCACTCTCTTTTTTTGAAAGGGAGACGGCAATTTTAAGTGTGCCCCAGGCAACTCTGGTGGTTTTGGGGCACCTTGCTTCAAGTGGGACCCTATCTCTCCCTTCCTCCGCTTCAGCTGTGGTAGGGTGGGGGCTCTGCAGGCTGTGGGGCTTTGGGCACTGCTAACCAAGGTGTCTCTTCTTTCCCCTCTTCCCCGGCTGCTCCCGGGCACAGGACGGCTGAGCCCGCCCGCCTGCACCCTGCGCAAGCACAAGACAAACAGGAAGCCCCGGACGCCCTTCACCACGGCGCAGCTGCTGGCCCTCGAGAGGAAGTTTCGGCAGAAGCAGTACCTGTCCATCGCCGAGCGTGCCGAGTTCTCCAGCTCGCTCAGCCTCACGGAGACCCAGGTGAAGATCTGGTTCCAGAACCGTCGCGCCAAGGCCAAGAGGCTCCAGGAGGCTGAGCTGGAGAAGCTGAAGATGGCAGCCAAGCCCATGCTCCCGCCTGCTGCTTTTGGCATCTCCTTCCCGCTGGGCGGCCCGGCCGTGGCCGGCGCTTCCCTGTACGGCGCCTCCAGCCCTTTTCAGCGGGCAGGGCTGCCCGTGGCTCCTGTGGGACTGTACACAGCACATGTGGGATACAGCATGTACCACCTCACATAGAGCCTGAGCCGAGCCCAGCCCTGCTGACTGACTGCTCCCGCTGGCTCCACACACAGTCCCTCCCTGCTCCTCCAGCTCTTCTCTGTGGACTTCTGCATGGAGCCTATGGCAGAGACTCCTCCAGTTTGGCTCTTTGCTTTCCCCTCTGATGCTGAACCCTTATCCCAGCACTGTTCTGATCTCCTCAGCAGTCCTGGGGAGCTGGCAGAAACCTGAGGCATTGCCCCAGCTTTTTCCAGGTGCAGGGTGGTGATGGGCCAACTGTGTCCTGCTTCTCTGGGTCTAGCTGGCAGCCTGCAGAGAGCCCCCTGCCACAGGGGAAGGAACTGTGGAAGAGATGGAAAAAGGGGACTGAAAGACAGGACGTTTCTCTTGCTTTCTGCAAGGCGAGGTCAAGAGACAGAAGTGTAAAACAGCCTTTCCCATTCCCATGTAACAGTGCTGTCTGTTACCTTCTTTGCTCCTCCGCCAGCTCCTTTGGAAGGGGCTCTGTGTACTATGTAATATACTGTATATTTGAAATTTTATTATCATTTATATTATAGCTATATTTGTTAAATAAATTAATTTTAAGCTACTGTTTGATGCAATTTGTTTGCTTGCTCTTTGCCCTCTCGGGTGTGACAGAAGAGACCGAATTTGTGTATCAGGGGGTGAGAGAGGGACGGGCTATAAGTAGCCGTTTTCCCTGTTCTCCAGGAGACTTCAGCCTTGGATGGTGAGACAGCAGCTGCGTTTTCAATTTTCTGTGTATCCCGGAGCTGCCCTGTCCTCACAGCTGTTTGAGGTTTCCTCCTTTCCCCCCACTGCTCCTTGCCAGCAGTTCCCTCCGCATTCCTGCCCCGAAGGTGCATGAGCGGCTGCTGGGATCAGCCGTGTTTCCTTGGCCCTAGGAAAGAGAAAAGTTGGTCCTCTCCCTTCCCGGTCCCTGTGTCTGGGAGGGTCCCATCCTCAGCCCCCGCTGGCTGTGAAGACTGGGGAGGACTTGGCATGTCCCACACCTCAGTGCGAAGCCTAGCGCGAGGGGAAGGGCTTTCCCCAGAGCTCCCTTTGCCGGCCGATGTTACTCGGGGGGACGGAGCGCCGGGATTTGGGGAGGAGAGGAGGCTGTGGCGGTTCGGCTGGTGCTGAAGAAGGGGATAAAGGACGCTAATGGCGAGGCGCTGTCAGCACCGGAGCCGACGGGTCGGGGGCTGGGGCGTGGGGACGATGGGGCCGGGCATGAGCGCGGTGGCACCGCGGGACTGACGGTCGGGGCCGCTCGGCGCCGTGCCTGCTGCTCACCCTCGGGCTTTCGAACACCCCGCCGTTCCCAGCGGCTGGCTCTGCTAGAAACCCGTCCCGGTCGACCACGGCCCCGAGGAAACCGCTGGCGACGGCTGAGAACGCCGCGGAGGAAATCGGCGGACACGCAGCCCCGGCTCCGCGCCGGCCGATCCCGCCGGCGCCGCCGCCTCGCCGCGCTCCCCGCCGGCTGCGCCAAGAGCCCCTCAGTGCGCTGCTCCACCCGGTTTGGTTTGACGAATCCCTCGGGTAAGGGAGAGCGTTGGTTTCCTCTTTTTTTTTTTTTTTCCTTTTTTTTTTTTCCTTTTTTTAAATATATTTTATTTCGTGCTTTATCTTTGTGCTTAAGGAATGGCCGCTGAGAAATTAGGACTCTCTATTTCTTTTTCTGTCTTTCCCCCCACCCCCCACCCCGCTGCTTTCATTTCCAGCAATTTAAAACGTTAAGGTTGAAGCAAAGTTAGAAGGAAAATAATTGCTGTAATGAGGCTCGGCAATCTTCTGCAGGCACTGTGGCTCCAGCGAGACTGTAGCTGGGGGCGAGGCAGGACTTTTATCATCTCCTAAGTATCAATGATGCTTTCAATAACTCAGCGAAACAACATACCTGAACACAGTCACTTTCTCCAGAGCTCGCTGCTCTAATCCCCCTTCTCTCGCTCCGCTCTGGCCGCCCAGTCATTTTTGAGCTGGAGTGAGTTTGGGGTTTTTGTGGTTGTTTGTGTTCTTTTTTTTTGTGTTCTTTTTTTTTTCCTGTACTTTTTTCCCAACCCTTTTCTTTCCCTATCATTTCTTTTCTCCGTGCAAATGACAGTGTCTGTGATCCTGACCCCAGCGCCCAACGCCGTGCCGGAGCGGGAAAGCTCTGTGCCGGCTTTTTCCCACGTTGTGTCTCTGGCAGAAAAAGGCTGGATATCTCCAGCTTATCTCACTCTCTAACTTAGCCTCTGCGCGATTCGACCGGGTTTGGGGAGATCTAATCGCTCAGGAGGCCGGGTTTATCCTGTAAAGATGCCCTTAAAATCAGAGAGATTTTAAATAGGGAGCACTGCCTGGAGCTGGCTCCCCGCAAGCACTGCTCCCCTTTGCCGGCACCTTTGGGCGCTGCGCCGCGAGACTCCGGGCAAAGCGGCACCCTTTAATCTCTCCGCTTTGTCTCTGTTGGCTTTTTTTTTTTTTTTTTTTTTTAACATTATGTTAACTCGGGGTGGATATTCGAAGCGCAGGATTCCTATTGAACATGTCTTTGCTTTAAGTTTTCCCCCTGACCCTTGGGCTAAAGTCCTTGGTTGCTCAATTAAACCCAGATGAGAACAATTAATAACTAAGTAATGACAATAAGTTGGGAATCACACGGATGAACGCTCCATGTGAATAGGAAAAGCTCACACAAAAGAGCAAAAAGGATTTGTCGGCTCTTTTTAAGGGGGAATTGGCTTTTCTTTTTTCTTGCCTCTGGCTTACCAGCAAATAAAACTCACTTTTGTGTCTTTGTCGCCTTAAGGATCTCAGTGGGCAGTTGGAAGTGAGAATGGCTGTTTTCCTTTCAACTTGAGGGTGCTGGCGCCACGCAGCCCCAAGGATAGAGAGTAGCCAAAGCAAAGTTTCCTAATAACTCCCCTCTCCCCCGCCACCCCTCCCCAGTCACGCCGGTACCCCCCTCCCCTCCATGCATATCTCCACATGCACTCCTAGAGAGACTCGGCAGACAGACCAGAGAAAGCGGAGGGGCCCCGCGCACATCCACGGTACCACGGCGGACTCAGCCGAGGCTGGCTGCCGTGGGAAAGCCATCGTGCCTTGCTTGGTGCCACGCTTTCCGCGGGGCGTAGGAAACACAGCCCGCAGTAGCCAGGGCACGGAGAGGAAGCAAGCAGGCGCAGGAAAACACACAAAATAAAAGATGTTTTTTCTACTTTTATTCCCCGAAGGAGGGGAACGGCTCCGTTGCCCGCACACGGGGGCAGCGCCCGGGCGCATCTTCCCGGCACCGGCTCCGTGCAAGCTCGAGAGCCCCGGCGGGGATCGCGCCCGGCTCCGGCCGTGGCAGAAGGGCAGAGTGGCACACAGCGAGGGCTGAGAGCTTACAAAGCTCCGAAAAGCTCTCCTTCAGTTTTAGCTACAGACAAGGTGACTACCGAGTAAACCTGCTGCGCAAATCGTTGGTTAAACCGTACATTTGTCATCTGCTCTGAATTTCTCGTGGTTTGGGGCTTTCTTTCCGAATTCGCTCTTCCATTCGAAACAGGAATCGGTGCCCCGTTGAATACTTTATCGAATGTTTTCTGTAGTGCTCAAGCGAAGCTGGAGCTTAAAATCTTGCTTTCTAAAGTTAGGGCAGGCTAAATTCAGCAAGTGAGTTAGGCGCAGCAGCAGCCTCCTGCTGCTCAGGATTGTGCCTGAGAACAGAACCTTAAGAAATCAGAGGCAAAACAGGGAAGCTGCCTAACTTAGCCATTGTAAAGGCCAGGGGAAGGGGAGGGGGCTGAGTGCTTCTCAGTAGTGCTTATAAGCTTAAATCCAGGCTCATCATTTTGTGTGAATCTCCTGGGTCACATCAGACCTATTCCCTAAAAATCTGGAAAGTGAAAGGTCTGTTGAACAAACTGGCTGGACACCTTTCAGGAGGAAGTGGGATGCTTGGCACTAACTCCTTGGTACTGCCTGAATTTAGGTAACCAGCTAAACTCAGATATTCTATATGCAAAGTGAAAATACCAATCACCAGCTTATTAAAGACTCAGAGTTAATTGCTCTTCATCTCTTCTAATGATACATCTGATTTTATATTAGATACGGAGGTGGCCAGAGAGAGCAAGAAAAAGCAGCTGCATAAGCAGTCTTGAGACCAGGACACTCCTCAGAGCAGTCATGGGGCTGTCCAAATTAAATCCAGCAGAGTGGTGACTGGTGAGTAAGTCTCCCACTGCTTGGAATATAATATGCTGTACCCAATGAGCTCCTGGATGCAATGAGGTCGTTCACTCACTCTCTAATTCTTCACAAAAAGCGGGCTGATGTGACTTCTGCACCCAACTGCAAAGGAGCCTGTGGCAGAAATAGACACCTTCTTCCTGCCTTTCATAGTTCTGGCCCCACTGTATATCTATTTATATCCATATTATCTATATCTAAATCTATATCTATATAATCTATACATATGTATCTGTAGTAGAATATATATATATATTCTCACCCAAGGAGTATGTGGACCTCTGAAATTTTCTTTTATTAGCTTTTAACTCTCTCCACACCTTATGTGAAGCACAGTGGTGTCTGTCCCTGGCCTGAGCAATCTGTTCCACAGCAGGGAGCCTAAAAATGAGGCATTGCGATAATGGGCATTGCAACACAGCTCCTTGGGGCTGGCCCGAGGCCCCTTCTGCAACACGGACCCATTGTCTGTCCAGCTATGTGGCAGGAGAAGCTGCAGGCAGAACCAGAAGCAACAGCTCTGACTCATTTAACTACGAGTTGTAAATTTTAACATGCTGCACAGAGAGATGTGGCAGTGATTTGCTTACAGCAGTAAACCGATCGACATTAACTCCGCTCCATTGTACTTCTCCATCTCAGAGATCTTTTATCCCTCCAGGCTGGATCCGGTTCCCACCCTGCAGTGATTAAAGGGAAAGCGAGGAGGCAGCTACCTGGACCCAGTCTCCCTCGTGCGACCAGGAATGTGCAATAAACCCCGTGCAAAGCTCTTCTTTTCATCTGGGGAAGTGGCGCAGCTGAGGATCCCACTGCGCTCGGAGCCGACTCCGCTCACCGTGCGCCGCTCCCGCTGCGGGTCCCCTCGGCCCGCAACCAGTTCTGACGGCGATGTGAGCAACTCTGCATTTCTTCTAGCTCAGAAGAGACACACATCTCCTGTGTACGTCACAGAGCCATCAAAGCTACCCGCTTTAATAGTACAGGCCTTGCCAGTGAGCCGTGAGACAAACCTTGGGGATTGAGTTTTGTAAGAGCAGTGTTTAAAATCCGAGATTGATTCTATGTCTATGGTCCGTTCTCATCAAAGCTGCGGCAGACAATGGGGTCACAGTGACTAGCACCGGACAGACCTGAGGTTCAGGCACCCAGACACAAAAAGATGCAAACTAAATATTCATTTCAGCCTAATTGAGCAATGCTTTTGTTGTCTTTTGTTTCGGGCACACAGCAACAGGCAGGGTGGGTGTGTATTGGAGAAAGAGGCACCTCTTAACAACAAACACATCCAAGCCCTTCTGACCACCGCTGCTGCTGTCCAGTGTAAGGGCACAAAGAGAAGGAGCACTCAGGTGAGGCAGTATTTAGAGGTTTTGCTATAATTCCGGCTCCATTTGCATGTCAGCGAGAAAGGAAGTGGCAGCATGAGGGAAAGAGATCTGGTTGCAAAGGATGGCAAAAATATGTTAGCTGGAAGATTTCGAGTAGTGTGGGGAGTCTCAGGGGAAAGAGAATTATTTCCAAAAGACAAGCTGGAGGGAAGGAGCAACTTTCTTTTGATGCAATGTTTTGTGTGCATTGGGCATTATTATGCAAATATCAGCTAACACAAATACCCAAGTAAGGATGCTTTAAAACTCAAGGGGTGATTGACTTACATTGCACTGCATTTAGATTTAAGCCAATGGCCCTGCTCCCATTTACATCAGCAAGGGAGTGGAGGCTCTGAGACTTGCCCTCACATTACGGCAAGCTTGTGTGCATTAGTCCTGGCGAGCATCTGCTCTTCACACTGTACTCACTAAAAGCCATAAATGCTTTTCTAAACCTCGTAATGAGCTTTGGACTTATTGTGAAAACCGAGTCTGTGGTACACCACAAGAAGAGACAGTGGGATGTTGTAGATGTTGTCAGTCTGACCAAAGATTTTTCTTTCTGTGACATTGTCAATCTTCTCTTTTGGTAGGAGGCTACATAAATAATACACATTAAATTCTATTTACAAAACAAAATACAGGATTGCAAAACACAATACATATGGTGTGGGACCGGAATAGACATAGAAACAGGATTCAGTGGTTTTCAGAACAATTTAGCACTTTAAACTTTAATTGCCTTGAATTAAGACTGTAGGCACCCACCTGAATATGCAGACTGTATTATCGAGCAGAGATGTTCTCTGCTGTCTCTTATCAGGGAACCCAAACTCGAGTACCCTGTGAGATGCCCATCAGCTGAGACCCTACAGTGCCAGAAAGCAGCATGATGTCTCCACAACAGTAATCATATCAGATACCATTGATATAAATATAAATAGTAATCCAAATGTGAACTTACTTTAGTGATTAGCACAGCCACATTCTTTTTAAATACAGCTTAAGTGTTAAAAGCATGTACAAAATCTACATTTTGAAATCTTAGTAAGGAATTTTTAATTCGGATTTTTATAATTTAGAGATTACTCAAAGGAGGATTGTCAAAAGATTCTTCAAGACTAGTTTCTTAAAAATTACATAACTTCAGCTACATTTCTGTCAGGTGTGATACCTGAATTAGGATGAACTTGATGGCCTCAGAGTTCAAATGTAGATCTTCAGATAGTTCTCCCTTTAGTTCAATAAGACCAGTGCAAGCATGTTAATTTTCCCCTCTAAATAATTGCAAAATTCAAGTACATACTCAAATAAATTCATCTCAAAACACCTGGAAAGCAAATAGAAAGTTGTAGAGGATGTATTAATAAAATGAGAAAGCTAAGATGGACATGCAATCCCAAATTATTCTTACTGTCTAAAACATCAGGCTGGATTTCTCCAAATGTGATTTTTTTATCCTTTCCTCAAAGATGGCTTTAATACTAGCCAAGTTTGAAGTTGCTAATGACATTTATTTCTGAGCTATGTATGCATGAGAATTTCACTTTGCATAGTTGGAGACTGTGATCTTTTTCAAGCTTGCAAAATGTTTAACATGATTGAATCAATTTTCAAAACAAAGAAACATGAAAACATTGAAAAATGCACTCAACAAGAATGGGCATTTCCATTCCATAAGGAATTTGTTTGGAAAAAAATTATAGAGTTGTTGGAATTAGAATCTAAGTTTATCTTAAGTTTGCTGGAAGGGAAAGTTATATTATACGAGACAATTAGCCATTGGTTTCAGACTGATCCAAAGCCCAGTAAAGTCAGTGGCATCTTTCCATGGGCTAACTAAGAAGCTTTGGGGCTGACTCATACACTGCAGAGCTCCTCAGAAGATAATAGTTCTACATTGCTTATGTGAAAGTTAAATATAGCCCAATGTTTGTAAGTGTGTATATGTATTACGATTAATTTAAACCCCTGGTTAAGATTGGGTTACAGTTTCCATTTAATGCATATGCATGTGTTTGTGTTTGTATGCATGCACATGCAAAGACAGACATCTGGGGACGTGTAAGCACACACTTAGGGCTAGTGCCATAGAGATGATTGAATCAAGAATATGTACACCATGGCAAATACCAGCCTTTACCACGGCAGATATCACCGCTGCCATACATACCCTTTGACAGATCTGAACATATGCTTTCCAAACCAGCAGCATCTGTTTACACTGAACTGCAATAAAAACTGAAGGAGGCATCAGTTAGTATTAGAATTTTATCTTTTCAATGTCCAGAAACAGTTTCTGTGCCTTTGATGTAAGCTGTCAAGCACTACTGGAAAATTGCATCTCCCTGATTACTGCATTCAGGGCAGAGGAAAGGACATGACTGCCTTGCAGCGTTTGTCAGCAGGGACCCTGCAGGGGCTTGCTCTTTGGGTACTGATAAGCAATGTTAGCTCACATTCAAAGAACAGTAAAGCAATTCTTGCGTAAAGGGGGAAAAACCCACAAGGGGCACTATTTTGGATGATCCAGCAGAAAGCTTTACTCTGTTGCAAGTATGATTAACGCCTACTGGGCTGCTCCCTTCAGATGAAAACTTCCTGCATCCTGCGGGAGTGTTTAGCCTGAATATAAACTCAGTGGCAGCAGCACCACTGATTATTCAGGTATGTGCACGTTCAGACCTGTAACGAGCACCTGATTACCTGTGAAATGGTTGTATTGTGCCTGAAGATGTGGCTTCACATTTCCAGGCTTTTAGAGGTGGTATTAGCTTATCTGTTCTTCATTATCCCTATTCCCCGTTTCTTCCATTGCCCACAGTTCCATTCCCCTCGGCGATGTGTCACAAAATATTTCATGATATTTTTAAGCCTGCATCAGTTGGCTGATGAGATTTAGAGCTACTGCCTTTGCTGATGGTTGCATTGACAAAAACGGCGTGGCAAGGGAAAAGGGGTTAGAAAGTCATAGCACACGGAACTCTATTAGGTGACAATGACACAGTGGTACTTGCCCCATCACAAAACTCTGTGTTGATATAAAGAGGATTTTTTATTTTAAACTCTAATTGCAAATGAGAAGAAAGGGCTCATTAAGGCTTGTTTGTATTCTTTTCCTTCTGTGTAAACAGAAAGGAAGCATTTGTATACTTTAGATATTATATATCTGAACAAAAGACCCAGTCATCAGCTGTGTGCATCCCGAGCATGCACCAGGAAGAAAGGCTGGCAAAATAACTGCACCTTTTGTAGTATTCCTGCCACACTGCGGCAGCATCCAGCCTGGAAGGACTTTCAGGAGATGAGCAGGACGTAAGACAGCCAAGTTCAGCCAGAGAGGAGAGCAAATTCAGAGAAATATGAATGGAAAAAAGCAATGCAAAAGAAAAATAGGCAGTTAGCATGCAGTGGAACAAAAGTGAATGTCTCGTGTGTAAACAGCAAACACAGCCTCTTCCGTGTAGGGATTGCCAAAGTACAGCTGGGGGCAGGGAGGTGGACAGGTAGAAACACACCCCTAAAGATGCATTTTAGAGTGAACAGCAGCAAGAACACTGCAGAAGACATAGGATGCATTGTATTGTGGTTGGCAGCAGCATTTATTTCATGGGGGCAAGGTAAGTGCAGGAACATAAACATTTGCAAGCCATCTATTTTACTGGCAATTCATAAGGAGAACTTGCAGAGTGTTTAATGCTTCCACAGCCAGGCCCAGGGGGACTGAAGGTATTCACACACATTTTAATAAGGTGGACAGGCCAAAAAGGAAATTATCCAGTCTCTCCCTGTTGGAGGGTTTCGGCTTTGTGGGAGAGCTGATTTGGATTTGGCTTGTTCTGGGGCACAGGTAAGCTCCAGGTGCCTACATCTTGGAGAGAAATTTGGTATGCTTTCTGCTCTCTAGAACCAGTTGGTGCTCCTGTGTTGGAATACACGGCTTCCTGAAGGCACCACCTTCTAACAAGCAGAAACTCAGCAGCTACATGACTCTTTCTCAAGAAAGCTGAGCTCACAGTGAGGGTGTGAAGACACTCAGCCTGCACTCCATTGCTGGGAAGTGCTGAATTCCACATCAGACAGGTCAGTCGGCATCACTCTCTTCAAAATTTACAGCTGGAACAGAACACAGCAGCCTAGCTCAGAGCAAGCAGAGCTGCCCTCCACAAAGAGTTCAAAGCCAACACTCCCACCTCCCAGGGCAGCAGCCTCTTCCCCCTCTGGGGCCTGAAGCTCCCCTTCTCCTGTGGGAGCCATGTCCTTGTGCAGCACTCAGGACACAGCCAAGGGCTTCCCAGGAAGAAGGAGGAACAGGAGGAACCCGTTGCTTTAATGTCCTGGCTAGCAGTTATCTGATAACAAATGCATAGGTAATTTCTGTGTCAGGGTCCCGAGTCTAGCAGAAGGCTTTTTTAATCTTTAGAGATGCCTGCTTTTCACTTACAGACCACACTGAGCATCTGTAAAGCATCTGCCTTAGGTGCTCTAAAACATATTGAAAGACTAAAGTAATTTCTCTTTAGACAACCTTCATTCAGTGCCCAAAGACAGTAGTTGAGAGCAACCCCCTCTCCTTTTGTTAGCATATTTTCTGTGTATACCTATTATATCTATGAAACACCTAAATTAGAGAGATACTCAGACATGAAGAGAGTTACACTGTGTTCCTTTCACTTCTCCATTTCATTCCACCTCTCCATTCATTATCCATCAATTATGGGTGGGTCCTGAGTATCTTCAAACCCATAATTGTGTTCATGCACTTATTGTAGAATATATAGTTGTTAGAACATGCAATAGCAAGTAATTGCTTTTTACTATGTATTCATTTGCCTTTCTTCTAGATGTGAATTTGTAGAAGTGTTATACTTGGCTCCTGTCCTGCAAACAGTTGTGCCCACGAGAAACTTCACCCACACTAGGAGCTCCACGGATCACAGCTTCTCTCTCACCCACTGAATTATATGAAGTTACTCATGCAGTTAAATTACTCATAACCATATGTGTTTGCTGGATCAGGGCTTCTCTATGTAAGATTGATCTTTAATTTAAGACACCAATACATTTCTCTTTAGATAAAGGAAGTAAATCCTTGGAAAGTGGTAATAAACTTTGGAGCTGCACTTAGTGCAATAAAATGCATCTTGGTTTATTAATTAGTACCTTTTTTTTAAATTTGGCACTCCAAAATGACATACTATTAAACCATTTTATAAAATAATGTATTCAATACTTAATAATTTTATACAGTAAGGCAACTTGATCAGGTTTCTTTAAACAGCATAACAAGGGTAAGAACATGTTATTAAAATCTATGTCAACAGAAGCTGCCTGTTAGCCTACGCACAAATACCTCAGACTTTGATCCCCAAACCTTTGCCAACTGGGCATCCTGCTAAGTGCCCTTAAATGCAGAGGGCCTTAGAACAATGAATGATCAGGACTTTGGATCTGAAGATCCACTAGGCTTAAAAGTGCTGATTCCAAGTAATTTTCTCTTTTCCTTTTCACCAAAATCTTCTGTAACTCTCTTTGGATGGAATGCTAGTTCAAGCACCTGTAAAAAACTGTGACTGTCACGCAATTTGTTTTCTAGAGGGGAACAGCTTGCCTTTTCAAGAGACCTCAGGTCATTTTGTTTGAACCTCTACACCATCTTCCTTTCAGGCATGAAATTGCAGGATAAACATTTCTACACACTTCTAACTATCAGAAGGAGAGGAACTGGATATATCCAAGCTGTGGAGCTTTTCCCTGTTGTGGGTCAAATAGTTTAGCATCCTCACAGAGGCAGATGGATGTTTTACTGTGAATCACAGCCCAGGTCCAGAGGACAGTTCTTGGTGATCTACCCCCTAGTGACCTGTGAGTTCACTGCATCTCTCCTCTCCTGACCCTTGTCCTGATCTTGCTCCTCACCACCGTCTCTTCCTCATCTTGGGCATTGCACATGGCTGGGTGTATGTGCTGCTTTGGTTTGGTTCTCCCTGGGGAATTTTGCTGTCAAACTGGCCACGGGCATCACCTGTTAAGTGCATGTCCCCATCTGCAGCCCAGCTCTGGTGAGGTTTGCAGAGGAGAGCAGCCATGGCGCTTCTCTAGCCACTCTGCTCACAGCCCACGGGCCCTTCTCTGCCTGTCTGACCAGTCTCACCACGTCCCTGTGCTGTGCTGTGTGCGCTAACCAAGGCTGCAGCCCTGACTAGAGTGCACCTCCTGTCCCTGGCTTGTTGCCCATTTTCTGTCCAGTTCTTCCTTGTCTCACAACCTTGTTCTTCTGCTGTCTGAGTGCATCCACATGCAGGTGGCATTTGCATCTCTCAGGGTGCAGGTTGTTGCTGCAGTGGCATGGCTGCTGCAGCTCCAGGCTTGGCCATCTGCCTCCTGCACCTGCTTGTCCTCAACCAGGCACCCCTCAGTTCTACAGCATCTCTTGCTGTGCCAGATCAGACCTCCCCTATCCATTTCAACCCTGGTGATGCCAATGCCTGCTCCCACCTCAGATCCCTTTCCTTTCCTGATTCCTTAAAAGTACACTTCTGTCCCCAAAATCGACATTCCAAGACTAGCTTGTTCTCCTTTGCTGCCAGCTCTCTTGTTTCACCAGTGTCCCACACCCTCAAACACCTGACATGGATTTCACTGGGGCTGTTTGTGAAAGAAAGGAGCCCTGCAGGAAAATCAGATGGAAACAAATGTTCACAGCTTTCTAGAAATTGGTGTCAGATCCCTGATACAGAGAGTTTTACAGCTCTATAAATCAGGCTGAAAATGTAACCAGAAGCCCTGTTAGCTTTCTGTTTCTTTTAGCACATCCGTTTCTTGTAAAATTCCGATTAGAGGGACTGGTCTCTGTAGAAATCATTCACTCCAAACCCAACAGGGCTATAAATCAAAGCACTACAAATCACCACAATTTGCAGATTTTGGGTTTCATCATTTTATTGCTTTTGAAGAAGTTATGTAAATGTTCTTGGAGAATATTGACCCCTGCATCCTCTGTCATATCTGGGATGAGGAAGAAAATAAAAGCATTTTGTGAAAACCAGGTATCTAATTCATGCTGTTACTCCTAACTTTATTTCTCTAAGGGATCAGGTCCAGAGTGTTTTCTTGTGTGAAAAATCTCACCAAAATTAGTGACACTACTCTCATAACTTGGAGCTAAAGGAATAATTTTTTTTTTTTTTTTTTTTTTTTTTTCAGAAAGAAGCAAAAAGAAAGTAGAATTTTACAAGTCTCTGTGTGGAAAAAATTAAAAAAGATTCAGTGATGATTGGATGCGTAACGCCATTTATGACTGCCTGTCCCAGACTGGGTTTGGCTGTACAAGATGATGATTATCTGCTCCAGCAGGCAAAGATTTCATCACCTCCCAGTATGAATGACAAAACTGTTCCCAACAAATGTTGCCCTCCCAGTGACAGTAAATCCAATCTAGGCTTGCAGACTCCAGATATCTCTGAGCTGAGTCACACTGGTTGGCTGCAATGCATCAGACCCCACAGTGACCACAGCTGTGATTTGGACATCTGGAGAAGGGTTTCCAGACCAGGCTCGCCCATGACTCAGGTTCTGTGCAGCTCTTTGAAGGGCTCCTCAAAGTGCAAGTCCTGCAAGGACCTCTCACTTTTACCTGTGTACTTTCCTGAAGTCCAGGGGCTTCAGCAGACTAGGAGCTTCTCAACACAACAGGTTTCTCTTCACCACCCAGTTCACCTTACCAGTCACAAAGTTCTGGGAACTTCTGCAGATCCTAAAGACTGGGGAAAAAAAAGAAAACATACAAGGAAAAATGTCTTTGGTCGCAGAATGAAAGCATGAAATTATTCCTTTAGATTTATTATTACAACAACAATATGTAATTTGGCAGGAATAAATTTAACTCCTGTGGAGTTTTAATTGTACTGTTGGTATCTGAGAGCTACAATAGGGACCAGATGCCCACTGAACAAGTTGCTATGCAGCACAAGATGCTATACAGCACAAAAGGGAAAAAAAAGGTCCTTTCCCATGAGGGCTCAGAAGTCTTTGCACTGCCTTTATCAGAACAATGGCAAGTTTTGATTTTTCATTATTTTATGCAGACAACTTATACTGTAAGGAGAACATTTTCCAAGGCCCAGAGAACTGGGAGGCATTTGATTCCCTGGGCACTCAGTGGGATTCTTAACAGTTATTTGCCTGTGGTACCTTTGAAAAGGACTGCTCAGGCATCCAAGTGGCATGATCACATTTTTCGAAAGTTCATTTAAATATTGGAAAATACTCATAGAAATGGGAGATATATTTCAAAATCACTGGTTTTGACATACTAAACCTTTTAATTCAGCCTAGTGCTTAAACAGATCCATCATTTTTATTACATAGCCTATAAAGCCAATTAAAGTAATTAAATGGAAATTGGAGAGTATTTTAAAGGCTGGTTTAAGATTCCTCTTTGAGCACTGGAGCTTAGTGTTACAGTAGGACACCATCTGCTGTCCAAGCAGGGTCTGACTCCACTGCCTCAGCAGCCACATCCCAGCTATAAACACAACGTGCCCTGCATTATCTTAACAAAGCTTTTGCCGACCAAATTCCTGTGTTGTATTTTATTTAGGACAGATGTTTGAATTTGATCTTTTTTCCCCCCTTATGCAGTAGAAATACATAAAATGAGGATTTCTTCACAAAAAATATGTTTGCAGTAAAAATGTTGTGCAGGTACTCAGGATGTTAAGAAATAAATGCTGTAAAAGGAAATAAAAAATAAAATATTCAGATCTTGCATTTGTAAATAATTTGTGCAATAATAAATTGTTAATATAATTGATTATAATATTGACAATAATCAAATAATCAGTACAGTAATCAATAATTACTGATTACTGTACTGTAAGACTAGCAAGGGTGCAAGGTGTTTATCAATGGCTGTAAACTGAAGGTGCTCTTCCCCTTCCTGCCCAGCTCTCAGGGGACATGTAAGACCTGGCTGGCATAGCTGCCAGCTACTGTTAAAATTGAAGATTCCCACACTGTGGCCACCTTACATCTGGAAGCTGAGTTGAGACCATCTACTTATTTTGCACAGGTCACTGAAGTGATTGCCAGGTGGCAAAGTTTGTGGGTTACTGTCAACATGCAGGACTTCTGAGGTGATCTTGCTGTGGGAAACTCCATATTACTTTACATGTCTTCTGCATGTAGTAAATAAGTCTCAAGCTTTGAAACTAGATTCTCAGGCCCAGTTACCTGTTGACAATCTATAAAATGTGCTTCTTTGCTTACACAACTGTATGTCCTCATTTCTTCTCTACATTTCCTTCTAGAAAGACAGAAATTTTCTATAATTTGATATTTTCTATAAAATGATTCCTGCTTTCCCTTGTTTCAGAATTGGTTTTCTATTTATGCTGCTCCAAATGCTAACACTTCTGCAGAAGAAAAAGCTTGGATTGGTGTATTGTATCATGAATACAATGTAGTAGAGATATCAGAGCAACTGGTTGCAGTTGGAGTCAGTATAGAAAAGCTATGGCCAGGAATCAGAACCAGGTATGCAGGAAAATGTTGTTGGTATCACTGCATGGAGACTAGGGGCCCCAACAGTGTCTGTAGGAGATCATGTTCCTTAAATTCCTCTCTTAGTCCTACATAATTAGAGCTTTGGGTTGGCTGAAGTGACGAAGTTGGAAATAAAATTGCCTTTAATTCCTCAATTGAGCCAATGGGCAATTAGTGAATGAATTTCCTGCAGCTCTCTGGAGGGTCCTATATTTCTGTATTGCCTGTATAGGACCTCAGTTTGGTGATTCAGTTAGAGAAGGTGAATTTAGGTCTCAGTGTGCAGTGAGACACAGACACATCTGAGACTTTGAGAAGTCAATATCAACACTGAAATAAATATTTTTCCTCTTTTGGGGATCATCTGGACATTTTATATTTATAAAACACTGTTATGGGACAAAAGGCTTGGCCAATGTGCAAATCACCTCTTCCATTTTCACATCTGTTTCCAGCAAGGGTGGCATATACAAAATGGGTCATGGAGCAGTAGTTTATCAGAACTAAGCAATGCCACTCCCAATCCCTTCAGCTGTTAGTCTGAAGTTAGGCATCATATACGACTCTTTCTGACAACAAAAAGAGAAGCTCTATAAATCAGATTAAGGTCAGTTCTGGACCACAGAGTTCAATAAAATGATTGGATTCTTCTAATATTTACTATTTGCTCAATTTCACCATTGAAATAATTGCTCCTAGTAGAGGGCTTCTTCCTGATGGATTATCCTGATATATCTGTGTTGCATTAACAGACTTGGGTGCAATAGTCCAACACATAAGCTTTCTGTGTAAGTAATTTACCATCTGTCTGCCTTTCCCAGTCTGGAATTGAGGAGATGGGTTCTGGAAGATGTCCTGGAAGCCTCAAACATGTCGAGTGTTCCTCAGTGAGGAAGGGAAAAAGTGCTTCTCTGTCTGCTAAAATAAATGATGAGCTTAAATTTCCTAGTTTAGTGGGCTATTGGGGAAAAATGTCTAATGGTAAAGACTGAAAAAAGACAAAAACAAATTACTAAGGAAATTAAGTCATGTCCATAACTAGAAATTCCTTCAGGACAGGGGAACAATCATCTATCATGAGTTGATTTAAATTTGATCCTGCATTTGAAAGCGGGAGAATGAACTAAATAACTTTTTAAGTTTCTTTAAATTTTTAGTGGTCCTGTGATGATTGCTCTATGGTGATATTGTCCAAGATGAGTGGAAGGAGAGGAGAACACTGTGCAGAGGCTGCTCCTTGCTTCTGCCCTTCCATGGGTCTCTCTCTTGAGTCTCCTTTTGTTTGCAGCCATTAGAGCTCCAGAGGGAGCATCAAGCTGGGGGCTTGTCATCACGGGAAGGCTTCACCAGCTATTCCTGCTGGCTCCAGTGTAACTGTGTTGTTGTGCTGCTGTCTGGGGAGATGCTGGCTCTGTGAAAAGAGTCAGTTTCTTTTGGCTTTGAAACCACTTAGATTCCAAAGTGACATCGGAGCACAGTGCTGTTTGAACAGAGCCAGGGGTCAGCACTGGTCCAACAACCACTCCCAACCACTGTGGGATTTGGCTCTTGTCACACCTTGTGGCTGTTGGCGTTTTGCAGCTCTTTGCCATTTCGCTCTTGGGTCAATGGCAGCTTTCAGCACAGGGCTCTGCCTTCACCCCTCACAGGTTCTCACAGCATAAGACAACACAGTCAGTCCTGGAAAAAAAGAACCTTCCACAGTGCTGTGAAGCAATACAGCAACAGATGACATCAGAAAAAGGTATGGGCTTGAGTTCCTTCCACAGTCCCCTCCTGCACGGTGTCCTCCCTCTGCACCCCGGCCATCACAGAGCCATCCCAGTGCCAGAAGCCCCTCAGACACTCCCAGCTCTCCTCTCCATCTCCAGGGAGCACAGGGACTGTTCACACCTCCAGGATTCATGCAGGATGGTTGCCATTGTGGGCTACCTGACACATTTTTACCTTGCCCCACTCTCTGGTTCCTCTTGCCTCAATTGCCATGGATTCTCTCCTGTGCTCCCCAGCCTGCAGCTTATTTTGAAGATTTAACTGGAACTTCTGCAGTACACTTGTTTCATATCAACCCTCTCTGCAGGGAGGAATTTTGTCCAAGTCAGGTGATGAATTCTGATGAATTCTAATGAATTCTGTTATTCTAGTGCTATACAGCAAATGACACCACTGCCATCAGTGTCGGCAGCAGCCCAGTTACCTTTATTGACAGTAAATCCCACAGATGAGGAATATGACATAAAAAGCAGGAGTGGCCATGGAGTTTGAGCTCAGGAGGATGAGGTTTCCCCCATCCTCAGCAGTGCTTGACCACACAGTGCCTGAGCACACAGCGAGGGCCCCCCACCTGGACTTGTTACCATCAACAGGCACATGCAAAGCTCAGAACCCACAGCCCCATTCTGCACAGCATCCAGTACAGGTTATGTGAAATATTAAAATATGTAATTTTAAATGCATGCTTTTTATTGCTTTATAACTAAGAAACCAGATATTTTCCCACTGACTTTCTCTGCAACTTTTCCCTGTTCTCATATCCCATGTGGCTCTTAAGTGCGCAAAGGCACCAGTATTAAAGTTTATAAGATATTTATATAAATCAGATGGTTGGTGAGTATTAAATCTGATTTTTCTCAGTAACCCGAGGGGGAATATTAAAATATTAAGATTGTTTGAATTTTTAAAACACAATTGAGCTTTTGAATAGCTTAGTCCAAAGCCTCAACTCTTGTACTCAAATGTAAACTGGCTGAGGACAGAGCCCTTGAAGTTTTAATCTTGTTATTCACATCCAGTGAGACAAAAAGCGGGCTTAGTGGAAAGCCTATTCTCAAAAATCACAAACAGACTAATAGGGAAAAAATTAATTTTAACTTCTGTTTCTATCATATGATTTTCATCTTGAGAAGGGCACATATTTAGTAATAAATAACTGATGTCATAATACAAAAATTACCATCAAAATTGCCTCATGGCATTGCTTTACTTTTCTATTCAACAACTTCAATATAATTATGAGATTTTCCCTTTTCAACAAACTTTCTCTCAGGCTCTTCATATAGCATTTTTCATGATTTCCTCCTGATTCCATTTTCTGTCTTTGTCTGATTGTGTTGTGATCCAACATTTAGCATTGTGGACCAGTACAGCCAAAGCCTCCTAGTTATTTTTTTTTAATACCAAATAGCAGCTGCTTTTTGGAGGACACATTATTCCTCCTGACTTGTGCAAGGGTGTGCAGAAGAGAGCTGGATGACAGGGACCTGTGTGGGCAAAAGGAATGTTTGCTCTTTGCTTTAGGCTCTGATTAGGTCAATTCTTGTGACGAAGTTATTCCCGCAAACCCACAATTACTGTTAGGCTGAGTTTTCTGGAAAAAGAGATTTCTTTGCATGTTGTCTGACCATCCCACTGCAGGACTGATGCGTGTTGGTATGTGTAGGTAAGTAAGGCAAGTTGCAAAAAGAATGTACTTAGATTCTATACTACTATGCTTAGTTTTTTCCATAGATGAGAAATCAATCTCTGGCCCATATGTTTGTGCAGAGAAACAGATATACTGCTGTGGGAAATGAATACTGGGATCAGAAGAAGCAGGAAACCGTATACAGAGAAAGGTGACATTTTTGTTACAGTTGTGTTTCTTAATCTTTGTGCTTCAGGCTTCATTTCATACTTCATTTTACAAAATTAAAACCAAACATAGTAAGGATGAAAAGGAGTTGAGTTCTTTGCCTTTTTGAGCTGCTACTTAAATTAGTTCTTGTTATAACTTTTAAGAACTATATTTTAAGAATATAGAGAACCGAAAAAAGGAAACAAATACACTTTAAATCAAATAATTGCAATTCCTGATATTTACAATATCTTGACTTTAAGTTTTATGCTAGAAGAGCTGTAGGATTTTGGGGGTAAAGAGTAATTCTTAGTCAAATGGCTGAACAACTCACAAGAAGTGATTTGTCTTCCTAGATAAAAGATTTTTAAAGATAATCTCAGAACACATGAAATAAAGCTTAAATACCATTATGACAAAAGACACTTAAGCTACTGATAATCATCCTGTATATATGTGCACTCCCCATGTTTACATGACAGACAGATCTAGACTTGCTTCAATAACCTTCTCAGCATATTTTTGAATACTGGTAATGCTATGAAAAATGTTATATATGTAAATAAAAATCCCTTGTGAGTGAAAAGGGTATGTCCATCATCATTATTGTTGGCCCTTGTCAAAACCCCCATCTTGTAAAAGTAGATAAGTGATTTTTAAAATTAGAGATGAAAGAAACCTAATAAATTGTTTTGTCCATCATGACAAACTGGGTATACTGCCAGTATGCTGCCATATTTTATCTAGAAGAAAATGTTAATTCACTAGTTCATAACAGGTACTCCTTTTCAGCCTGAAATAGTGTTCTTTTCTCTAATGCTTTTCCTTTTTAGTTACACTGTTGAGATCACAGTCTGATTTGATCACCTGGAAGGTGTTTTCAAGACACATTCTTAATAATACCCCTAATTATAATCATAGGTCTACCTACATTACTTTTTAAACAAGATTTGGGTCTTTATGGTGATCAATAAGGAAGATCTTGTGCAGAAGTTATTTGGCTCCCAGAGGTCTGGATTTGAGAGCAGGTATGGCTACAAGCCCTCAGTGTGACTGACGAGCTCATTGAATTTACCTGTTCTCTAGTTGGTTATGTGGAGTCTCTAATTCTTTACCATGTAAAACCTATTAAAATCTGCTTCTTCATCCCCAAGAGGATGACTCCTACAAAATAATTCTACCTGAGCACAAAAAGGCTCCTTTCCTACCCAAAGAAAGCAGAAGAATTTGCTGATTCACAATGTGGATCTCTACAGGGCTAAACCAGGAAATCAAGTGATGGGAATTACATAAATCAGGTAGGTTGAATCTAATATTTTGTTTATAAAAACCTAGGAAAAAATTATGAAATGGTGTGTTTTATTCTCACAAAGATTTGTAATTCTGTTTCCTCAGAAGAGGAAATCTTATCAGCACCATCTTTACATTTGTAAAGAGACACGTGTGAACACCTTCTGTGATGTTTTTTGATCTGTGCAGGACCTAGAACTGGTCCTGATGAATGATGATTCATTCATCTCTTTGACAAAGATATTCTAATTTCAGCTGAAATTCATAGAGTCATAGAATGGTTTGAGTTGGAAGAGACCTTCCAGATCATCTAGATCCTCAAGTTCCAACACCCCTGCCAGTAGCAGGGACCCCATCCACTCAGCCAGGTTGCTCAGGACCTCATCCAGCCTGGCCTTGAACACTTCCTGGGATGAGGCTTCCACAATATTTCTGCACAACTTGTTCCAGTGCCTCACCATCCTTGAAGAATTTCCTACCTGTGTGTGATAAAGACTATTAGTGGATTAAAATGTCAATGGCACACCATGCAATGACTTCTTCACAAACCTTATTCCTACACCACTAAACAGCAATTCAGCAGAATTTGTGTATATCATCAAACATTAACTTATTGCCAGCTTTCCAAGACAAGAAAACGTTGTCATAATGGGCACTGCTACAGACACAGACTGTATGGACATAAAAAAAACCATGGGGATAATTAAGCTATGTTGGTGTTTTATCAGTTTTTACTGGTGCTACCAGAATCTGCAGAAACTATTTTGGGAAAAGAAAGACTGAATAATTTTAGGCTTTTCTGAAATTTAGGGTGTGTTAATTTTCATTTATGGCACTGTGGCTCTTGGCTTCTCTTGATTATTATATATTTAAGATTGTCATCACTGTCAGAGTAAACAAGTGACCCAATTCAGCTTGATCTTCACCTTTCACCCACGTAAAATTTCAAAAGGAGACTCATTGTTTTTGCATGTGTCGTAACCCTGTAATTATGAAGAAATTCAGTAGCAAATTACTTCCATGGCTTTTCCCCTCCATTCTCAGCAGTTGAAAGCATTCCTTCAAGAGACATCAAATAGTCTCAATTTCCCTGTTCTTTTGAGGATACCATGCTAATGAAAATATACATGAAAGATTTTTTTCTGAGAGAGAAAAACTGTTAAAGTCGGTAGAAGTAAATAGTTCCACATTAATAGTTACATTTTAGCATGCATTCCTTTTATTTCTCACCACCTTGTTAATGTTGGAAAGGTGCTCACTGGGGAACATCTCATAACTTTGAAGAAGATCCTGATGCACAAAAAGTGTCAAATCATGTATTACAGTAGTTTTGCTAGGTTGCTAGAGCCAAATTGTCATATATTGTAGTTGCTGTCATAGCTTGGGGAAATAGTGGGGAAAAAATACTTGACCAAATTACAGAACATGTAAATATATGTCCTGTGAAAGAAGTGGTGAAACTTGATTCCTGTCTCTACAATAGTCTATCAACCACCAAAAGAAATTAACCTAAACTTAAATGTATAGGTTAGGAAATACTGTCACTGGTTATACATATTGTGACATGGCTGTTCTGGCAATGTGTGTAGAAGAGGCTGTTGTCCAGCCTCTCAAACCAACAGCTAAAACACATAGTGGGCTCTGTGATATTTGTTGTCTCTCTGAGCCTCAAGTAGCTGACTTGTGAATGCATAATCAGTATGACATTTTGGAAGGCTGCTTTTATTTGCAATATGTTTTCCTATGCTTGCCAGTTCTGAAGATGAAAGAAAACCTGACAGTATTTTAAATAATAAGGTCTTTGATCAGAAAATATATGAAACAACCTTTTCCCCCTGACATATTTTTGGTGAATTTGTCTGAATACCATAAATTGTGTATCTAAGAAACAGGCTTCAAGCAATTTCTTTGAGTTCCTGCTCTATTAATAAAACCTACTTTTATTGACAGGGTGGAAGCAAGTTAGCCAAATGCTGGGAAGCTAGGATGACAGCTGATGTTCCTCTTTTGAAAAATCTACAATTTCAAGTCATTTTGCAGTGGGGCAGACAGAATAATCTGGAGTCTGACAGTGTTCATGCATTAGTCAGGCCTAGATATACTGGTCTAGAGACTTTGTATTAGGGGTCTCTGACTTAACTGGTCTGAAACCAAGGAAGCAACATTAGAGATAAATGACATAAACAAGGTATGCTGCACCTTATTGAAGAGAATGTCCCTTGTGTTTTGCTAAATGTTAATATTACTCTATTACATTACACTGGAAGATTTGCACACCTGCAGTTTTTAACAGCACTAGGCTTCGTCTTAGCTGACATGGTTAAACTGTAAATTTTTTGTTCTACTTCTGCCAAAAAGGGACTGTTTTAAGGCAAGCTATATTTCAAGTAATTGCTTTCTGATGAGGTATAATAATGGGATTATGGCATACAGGTCATTGAGATTCAGGCTGATTTCACATGTCTTAGCCTTTAAAAACCAGCCTAATAAAGCTCTAATAAAAACAACACCAGCAGAATTTCTTGAGTTGATCTCTGTTCTCATATCTTTAATTTATTTGCAATTAATTATATTGTCTTTACATACTGGCAGGAAAAAGTGTGTAATTTCAGGAATTCCAGCTGATCAGTGGTATTCTCCAGCTTCCCAAAAGTGCCAATGGGTTCTCATTGCACCACTGACAGCAGAGAGGCCCCTGTCAGAAGTGCTGTTTTGCAAAGCTGTGAGGAAAAAGGAGGGTGCAAGGAACCTTCCCTTCCTGAGAAATATTCTGCATAATGCTGGTGAATGAAAAGGAAGAAATAACTGGGAAATGGGTAAAAGATCCAGCTCCAGGCTTTGATTGATGACCACATTTTTTTTGCACTGTAGATGTTTCTTTGTGCTGTCTTCGTCTCCCGATCCTCACCACACCCCTGATTCAGTGACCATGGCACTGCTTACAGTGGTGTACCTGCCCTGCCTGTGTCCATGATGCCACATGGACTTTATTATATTGAAATGCAGTGATGTTCAAACCCTGCATGACCTGGGGCTCCAGTACTGGCTCCCAGACTGCTGCAGGGAGCACTGCTGATCTCAGATGTTCCCACATAAGTGCTTTGTTAGCAAAACAGACAGCAGTAAACCTCCACCCAGTCACTGACCTAAGCTGAAAACCATGGACTCTGGAATAATGTAAAGTTTTATTTTTTTCTTTCAGGATATACAGACTGTTCAGTTGAAGGCTGAACTTGAAAGTCTGTGATTCTGAGTAGGTTATAGTGCAAGCATGGATTTAATAAGGATGGCTAAGGGGCTTCAAAATTCTTTAGATATAAGGAGTGCTTGTAGACTTGACTAGACGAAAGATCTGCTTGTGCTTCCTTAACCTCTCCACATTCCCCACCCATGTGAAGATCACCTCTGTTCTTGTAATGGGACTCACTCATCCCCACAGATTAGTTTAGGCTGTGTTGTTTTTTGGCTGCAATTTCCTTGATGTCTCTACATAATTCAGAGCCTTCGTTGTTTGTTCTTCCATGTCAGGTGTTTTCACTCTTCCCCATTCATTTGGTTTTGCAGAGCTCAAATGCATCAAATTCAAATCAGTCATGTGTAGCATTTTAGTATTTTAAAGTTACCTAATTAACTTAAGAGAGATGCTAGAATCCAAAAATGCATATTTTGGCAAGGGTTAAAACTTAATCTCAAACGCTGCATGCCAATTCAAAGTGTATTTGTGTGCAGATTTATCTGAGAGTGGCTTGGCACTAAAGGATTTTCCATTGGCGCTAAAAGAGCCACTGCATGCCAAGAAAGTAAATATCAAACAGAAATGTGCCAGTATTTCCTGCCAGTCTCACATTTTTGAAACTTTTTCCATCCTCCATGCCATTGATTTTTGATATGCTCCCAGGCTTCCTAGGGAAAGGCTTTTGAGTTACACCCCAGGATGCTGAAAGTCTTCTAATTTGAATACTAAAAATGTTAAATGAAAAAAGACCCCTCCCCCTTCTGACACCCTCAGGAAAAATCCCAGAATCTTTTCCTGTGAAATGTTGGAAGACTTCAAGGAGTTTTTCAACCATCCAAAATACACAGCAAACAGAATGTGACATTTTATCCAACATGTGCACAAACAAGTTGGTAAAGCCTCTCTGCCTCTTTTTGGGATCTCTCAACCATACACTTCTGATTGTATTGCATTACTGATTCCTGTGTCTCAGTTTCCCACATTTGGCATTTTAATTTTTTTTTTTTTTTTTACTCATTCCTACTCTTGGAGCTTTCTCCCTGCTCCTGCATGCCAAGTTCCACCTTTGAAATTCTGTCCTTTGAAGGAGTCTTTCGCAAGTTGTCCTTACACCATTGACCACTCAGTCCTGGGGCTGGACTGCATTTCTTTGTGCCTGTGTTGCATTTTCAGACCAGAAGTTCTGGAAGCAGATGGCATTGATCAACCACCCAATCATTAGATTTGTTGCAGGACACCCTTTGGTCACAATGGGATCGTGTTTAACAACATGTCCTGTACCAAAATAGAAATAAAAATGTCCAGAATTTACTTCTTGGCCAACTCATTGGATGAAAAGAGGAACTGTCATAACCTACAATTTTACATATTTTATAAAGCCTAGACTATTTTGTTTCTGTTTCTGGTTTGTTTTGCTAGCCATAAAAACATTTTTTCACTATTGTTTATAATACTGCATACAAAACTCTTTTATTTCTTAGTAACCTACTTGGCTTGCCTAACTGCAGTGTTCAAACATCTGTCAGGTAGATTTTCTAGATTCTGGACATGGTACAACATGGAAAACTGCAGTGAAAATCAAAAATACTTTTTGCCTTATTAATAAGGAACTTTAAAAGGAATGTTGCTTGAATTTGATGCTAGTATGAAGTGGGTTTGCGTCTTAAAAAATTATTTGGTTCACTACAATTTTTAAAGTTCTCTGGTAACCAATAGAGCCTAAAGATGGGATGAGTTTCTTGAAGTTCAGTGGAGGCAGAAGTAATAACTGCTGTCATCATCCCTGAAGGCCCTTCTCACCTGACATTCCCATTGCCACAGGAACCATAACCAGAAATAATTCTCATACAATGCAGGAAATTATTATTATTTAGAAGCAACTTGCACATAAATAGAGCTCCAGCTCCAGAGATGCTGGAGCTGGGAAATAGGAAATACACAGCTTGGGAACCTCAATGAAGCACAGGGTTGAATGGAGGCTCAGTGTGTGCACATTTATCTGCACAACCACATGTACAATTTGAATTCACTAAGAGAAAGAAAGGGACTGGAAGGGTGTTGTGCAGTAGAAGCTGAAAAGAATTTTTAAAATTTAAAAACCCAACCGAAACAAATGAAATTATATGCATAAGTCTGTGTTGATACTAGGAAAATAGTATATGCACAAACAATACAAATCAGATTGAGGGTTCACTTTGTGTATATGCTTTATAAATTAAAGACAGCATTCTGCTCCTGGGTCTCAACTGTAGATCTTGATTGCACATTCTTTTCTGGAGTGAACTCACACCACACAGGGGCAGGGGGCTGCACAGAGGGGTGGTGGCAGGGAAATGCCTGCTACATCTGGAAGAACAATGCTGCCTGAAATCCAGGGTGCTGCAGGGTTCTCCTCAGGTCCTGGCACTGCCTATCCCAAGGTGGGGTGGGCATGGTCCATGTTCCTGGTGCTGAAGGTGTTGCTCAGTCAGGTTTTGACTCTCAGAGGGTGCATGGCCAGATGCCATGGCTTGGGGCTGTTTGGGAATGCCAAAGTGCATCACTGGGACTCCTAAAGGGCCACAGTCATTGGCCTCTTTCACTGACCACTTACTGCTGGAATACTTGAAGGCTCTGTGATCAGCAAAGTCTGTGAAAATAAGGCAATAAACTAAATGAAATAAAACAAAATGAAATGAAATAAAATAAAATAAAATGAAGTAAAATAAAATATACCCCAGACTACTATTTTTACAAGCTTCTGGAGTGTGAAATGAGTAAAGTCTTTCTACTAGAACAGTCATATCTTTTTAATCTGTGCCCCTGGAAGAAGGCAAATTGAAAGACTGAAAGACTCCTTTTACCCTTGTGTTCCTTGTTAACTTTTATTTAAAATTTCACCCCAAATATTATCCAAATACAAATCAGTGTTGGTGAATTTATTTTTTCTTAACTGTCCCTGCTGGGGACCTCCATCATTAAAAATCATCATCATGAAGTTACTTTGGTTCAAATCCTTACTGTAAAAAGTCAAAACTGCTGTAAGCCATCTTTTGTATACAGTGATTCCTTAGCCTTGCCCAAAACTGGAGCAAAGATCCTCACTGAAAGGTCAGGTCTCAGTGATGAAATTTTTTTTTTTAAGCTATGTAATATGGAATAACAGCATGGAAGAACCCCATCAACCATAAAATAAAATAAAAAAAAAATTAAAAAAAAAAGAACCTGCATTGACTCATGGAAGGAACTGTGCAGCAAAACCCTTGACACAGACACAGGGTGGTGTCACTGCCCTTTGCCTGTGTGAGGAGGCTCTGCAGCTGAGCTCTCAGGGAGCCCTTTCTTCTCCTGTGATGTGCTTGTTTTTGCTAGGCTTTTAGAACATAGGTGAGCAAAAAGAGGACAGCCAGTCTGAGCTGCATCAGCTCAGGGTCTGTAGCAACCCACCCACACTGAAAGTTAATGCTGCTGACAGTGTCCATGAGAAAGCCCTTGGGAAGGTTTCTTTCCTAAAGGTAGATCAGAGGAGAAAATCTGTGAGGAAACAGGCAGATTAATCCACATATCAGCAATGTGTTCTCTCTTTTCCAATGGGTACAACAAACTGATCAGACATAGGTTAAGCTTCTCCTCAATAGGAGACTATAGTAAAGGAAAGAAAAAATGTGTTTTGATTGTTTTTTTTTTTTTAAGGTGATATTTGATATAAAAAAATTGCAGGAAAACAATTATGCTGGTTTATATTCTGTTGGAATAATTCACTTGTTGCTACCCAGCTTGTTAGCATAATTGGGCACACTGTAACTTATGGTCGGCCTCTGCTGCCAACCTCTGTTCTGTAATACATTAGTTTCAAGTTGCTGCCACAACATATTACACATTAAAACTAGAGATCTTCCTAATTTTAATGGAGAAAAAGTACCCATGCTTATGAACTGTAAAAGTTTTGAAGCCTTTATTCAAAATGGACTGAGATAAAGAGAAGTCATGATGCAAGAAATGGAGATGGAAAACAAAACCCTGTCCTGCCTCATTAATGGACATGGCTGTTGTGTGAGTGATGATATTCTGGTCCCAGACAGCATTTTGGTTCCAGAAATAATGAACTCAGGCTTTCGTGCTCAAACAGCCTCAAATAGTCATTAACCTCTGCTCTTGGGTGTAAAAGCTTTTCACATCAGAATAGTTTCTGTGATTCAAACAGGTATAGGTAGCCCCAGCCATATTTATACAAAAATCAGGTGAGTTAATGCTCTATTTCCAGTCAAATGTTGAGGGGCAGTCTCTGTCTGGGCACTAGATTATATGTTAGGATGGACCTATGAATAGCATCATAGAAAGGTGTTTTATTCAGGCAGGTGCTCAGGAAAAGATAAAGTGCATGGCTGGAGCTGCGGAACGAGTTTCCAATGGTGCCTTTGAATGTGGGACCCCTGGCAGCCCTGCTGGCCCCAGCCTTCTAAATCCATCATCCTGTATCAATTACTGCTCATTAGCAGATTCTGGACTGCTCTGTTCCCAGGGGAAACGGGGGAGACAGGGCACTGTGTGGATAGATCCCTAACCACAGGACACCAGGGAGAAACTAGCGGGGTGAGTCCCATGCTCAGCATGTGAGAATTCACAGCTCTGGTTATAGACTCTGTCTATAAGACAGACTGCTCTGGTTAAACACAGCTTTTCTCTTGGGCCTTGTAAATCTAGAAATGCTGTTTCTGTTAAGGAATATTGAAGTCAGACACCTTCTCACCAGGACTGACTTGCTGGGAAAATTGAAGCTTGAGCTAGAAGGAAAGATCTTTTGTCAAAACCTGGAAGAAAATGAGACGGAAGCTGGCAGAACAGAGCTGGTACCTGGCAAAAAAAAGCTATTAAGTGGCAGAGTCTGGGGCATGGGCAGCTGCTCTCTCTAACACTTTCTAGCTATGTCCTTGCTATGGAATTCAAACGGGTAATTTTAAAAGGTTCCTTAACAGTTTCTAGTTAAATATCAGCTAAGGCACTTTGCTTGCCCTTCTTCTCATTGGGTTACCATGCAAGGATGATGAGTTGAGGTGTTGGTATTAATTGCTGCTGTGCACTCTCACCTCTCTGTCCATGGTGAGTTATCTTCCTAATACCAAACCGGGAGGAGAAAAACGGCTCATTTCAACCACTGCTCAATTGTATGAGCATGTCAGGAAGCAGGAGCCTGTGTCTGCTGCTGGTTTTTCCTGCAGTAGCCTTTTGGAGAGCTATGGGAACTCCTGGGCAGCTGAAGCACTGCTCAGCACAAAGTTCTGCAATAGGACATCAAAAGGACTTACCAGTGTCATAGAGGAAGAAAAAAATCCACTCACTAATCCACTTCAACACAAAATCTAGCAACCATGGAACTAGTTTATCCCGCTAGATTTCCCTACAATTCCCACACATACCTTTATGCTTGATTCCTTTGACAGTTGCAGGGGTGGTAGGAAACAGCTGGGAAGGTGGCAATACAGCGATCTGACTGGTTTTGCTCCAGAATTTTCATGAGGAAGTAGGGAAAGATTCAAGTCTCTACTAATTTGCTTGTATATGCAATTTTATGGGTGCAGCTGCTAAAGTGGGCTACTTCACAAGTCTGAAGCCTCAGAAGACAGAGATCAGACATTTCATTTGGAATCAAGCATCTATGGAGGCAGAAATTCAAAGGCTTTAAAACACTTTATGTTGTAGTAATGAACAGGAGAGCAAGCAGAGGGAAAATCAATATGAGACCATGGCTGTGTTAAGCCAGGTGTTGATAGGAAACTGTATAAATTCCCCCTCATATTTCCATAGCTAAAACACAGCTTTATGTGAAAAATTGTGTATTAAATCACAGCACCTTGTGTGGTCATATGGATTATTATTATTAGTGTGTCTGTTATGTTGTGGGGTTGTTCCTGTTCAGGTATATTTGTTTACAGAGTATATAAGAAATTTGTCTCAGAATTAGGGTCCCACTGAACAGGGTAATGTATCAACAAGAATAAAACCTGTGTTGGCTGGATACATCTTGTTAGCTGAGACAGCACTTGGCACATTATGTTCTAACACCACTAGAGTCATGTTATCCAGTCCTACTCTAAATCACTCAGTGAGGTCAGAACAGCTGAAGTCTGTGGACATGGAATCACAATTCAGTGTGGTACAGGAAAAATGAGTTACCAAATGGAAGTTCATCGTGGGAGCTGCTGTAGCCAGGGGTGTTCAGTCATGTGCTGTACCCTACTGTCTACATTTTTTCTCTGGCTGTATTGCCTAACACCTCCCTACAGCACATGTTGACATTCAAGACAGTCCAAGGCAAACTTAGAGGTGTTGATACCTAAAAGCAAAGCAGCATAATTAAAAACAAAAAGAACCTACACATCTTTAGCTGAATGGGAAATACATGGAACAACAGTGGCTTGAACTCTTAGGAAGAAGAAAAAAAGAAATATGATCGATCTGGAAAAAAAAAGAAACTATCTGGCACTTCTTTCACATTACACACAAAAATAAGTCACAAAACTTGAAAAAACTTCACAATATGTGAACTTTTATTGTGGAAAAGACAGCACCTACTTCGATGTTTCAGGAACTTTGTTTGGTCTTCCTTCAGTAAAACATTGTTAGCTTTGCCCTGTAGAAAATTTGGAACCCAGTCTGTCTCTGCATAATGATCTGTTACAGAGGGCTGCAGAATGCCAGAGTGCTTCTATTTTAGTACTTAATGCAAAGACTTCTCTTCCCAGCTAGAAAAGGCCTTTGATTTTCTAACGAATGTCTCAGATGATCTGCGAACTAGTGGGTGTGTTAGTAATCACTGGAGTTTTTACAAGTGGAACAATTCTTTTAGCCAAACTGGATGAGGGATGAAGGGGAGGTGAAAAACCTTCTTAATCCCCTCACACTTATTCCCACCAACGAAAGAGAGGGAAAATCTAATTTCCTAATCTTCCCCACCCCAGCTCCATGGAAGAAAGACAGAGATAAACAGGAACAGAAAGATCAAAAGCCTCTGATAAAGTATTAAACAGTGATGTTGAAAGGTTTTAGATATTTGGTTCTTTGAGTCACAGAGAAGAGCCAGAAAGACATGACCAGCCAGGTAAGTGACCGCTGGATTTCAGGTACCCTCAAAAGTCAGAGGTCATTTCTTTATTCTTCATCTCACAGTGTGGAGCCAACCCCCCTTGGCATTTCCATTCTGGCTTCGCCTTCCACATGTTCTGCCTTACCCACTGCAGGCAATTCTGCACACCAAGAAGTTTTACCATGAAACAGAGTCTCATAAGGAGTTGTCATGAGAGAACATGTTCTGCAGGAACAACTGTCATTAACAGCAGAGATGTTGAATACCCAAGGCAGCCTTTCTGTAGCAAACAGGGGATTAAAAAAAAAAAAAAATCTACATTTGAAAATGTTGTGCTGTGTCTGGAAATAGTGAGATGTGGCTGCTACCAAGGCTGAAAATCCAGACACTGCTGTTAATACACTTTTAAGATTAGAAATCCAAGAAGGGCACACACAAGATTAGGCAACAATGAAATATAGATCTAATTTTTACTTTTCAGATACTAAAAGCAATTGTAAAAATGTTATTTCACAAGGAAAGAATGAACATTAATCACTTTGGCATTATCCAGACAGTAATTATACCCTAGCTATGCAAGGTAATTATAATTACACCAGGGGAAAGGTCTCTGTCAAAGTCATAATAACTGGCTCTCTGTTACACAGCTGCCCATCTCCATAAAAAATAGTAGAAAGTACAAATACTTGTCCAGTTGACTTCCCTCTGTGGGGAAAGGGGACCAGCAAGAGGCAAGCCCTCACTGAGAAGGGGACAGAAAAACCCCCTGTCTGCTGCCTGGAGCAAAGCAGTCACTTTGATGCCCAAACTGCTGAGTTTTAGAACCTAATAGGAAACAAGAGATTTTGAGGCTGCAGTCATGGCTCAGGAGCACTTCTCTTGCTCAGGTGTTTTCAAGGTTTTTCTCAGTCAGAGAGTAGAGCCACACACATTTTTAGGGAAGGAAAGCTGAAACAGAAGAGCACATTTCTATGAAAAAAGGTGTCAAAACATGTCAAATCCCCAGGTCATCAGAGCACAGGGGCCCTGCTTCTGTGTTTTAAAATACTTCCCTAGTGTGGCTCAGGAGCAATGTGTCCTCTGTGAGATCTGGACAGATCTCCAGGAAGGCTGCAGCACGTTGTGACACTGCAGGAATTACTGACACACTCCTGCATGCCACAAACCTCTCTCTGCAAGGTGGCTCATCAGTTTTCTGCTTGCCTAAAAGCTGAGATTCTTTTCTGAACTTACAAGGTCAGCCTTGTGCTACCTTACAGTCATTAAAGAGGACATCACTGTATCTTAGAGAAAACACAGTTCTTAGTGGTTTTTCTGGAGTTGACTTTTTTCTCCCACCCTGGGAGCCGTCCTCTTCCTCTTCCCCTGCTGAAGTCTGTTCCCTAAAACTGTATAATAAAAACATGTATTATTACTGGCAAATTCCCTGTGAACAATCATAACAGTGGATGATTTTAGGCCTGCACTAGCAAAGGGAGCTACTAGCAGAATTCAGTAACTGTTAAACCTTCCAAGCTTCATTATTTGCTGACCTGAATACATTTCTTTCCAGGCAATTAAAATTCTGCTGTAGAAATGCTTTCAAGTACCCCACTTCACTCTGATTTTTATTTAAATGGTCATGTTTGCAAAACACAAATGAAACCAGAAATATATACACCATATATAATATATAGTCTTCAAAAAGCCACTAAGAAAATGTACTATACAACGTGTCAGGCATTTTTAGTTGAGGAGTATTATCAAATCCACAGCTGAATCAATCTTCCAGAGAAGTTGAAATTATTTGGATTTGTGATGCTGCATTGCCTTTGCTTGTTCTGTTTCATCCTGCTATTTGTTTTCCACTTATCTTAAGAGTTTTGGTTTACAGCAATACTGGCAGAAGTAAAGAAAAACTTAAAAATTCCTATAGGAATGGATGTTCCCAATAAGATCTGTAGCAGACACATTTCTGTGGCCATGATGAAATTTCTCTGCAGTCTTTGCTCCTGTGTGTGGGTGTTAAGACATCTGATTCAGGAGGAGTAATTTTGTAAAATTACTTGAGCACTGTTTCTAAAGCTGATGGTATTGGGTATTTTTTCTAAGTTCATAAAACTGAAGAAATACTACAGCAGATTTACAGTTTCTCTAAACGAAGTGGTTAACTCATGGTCCTATTATTCACCAAGATAAACCTAAAAATGTGTTTCTTGACATTACAGAAATCCAAGGACCAGCTCAAAACCTCTAAACATATTAATCTTCAAATCACAGATTAATCTGCTTTTTCTTTACCTAAGAATATTTGAGTATTTGAGGCTGACAGTATAACCTACATTACCAGAGGGAATAAAGAGGCAGTAGCTGGGGATACAAATTCATTTAACAACAGTTCAGAGACAAACCACAATTTAAGTTATATTTGCACCAAGGGTTCTGCATAAAGCAGCTGTTGAGCTTGGGAGACATCTGTTTCTCCCCGAGGAAGAACATCTCCCAGGGTTTCCCAGAGGCAATGTGGCTCTGTGAGCTCTCGAGGATGAGGATGGAGAGCTGGGGACAGCAGCACTGCCCACCCTCCTGTCCCGTGTGATTTGAACCTGGTCAGCATCTTGAGCGTTTCTCAGTTCTCAATAATAATAGTAACAGCAGTGACAGAGATTACCCCTTTAGCAATTTCTGGAGAAGAAAAGACATTTCCCTCTTTTGCTTCTGCACAGTGATAATTCTTTTTCGTTTCTAATATATTCCTCTTTGTGTATTAAATTGAATAATGAGTGACAAACGGTGGTAGACACAACTACTATGGAGATTAATAACATCATTAATAGTTTTTAGAATGACACCTTTGCATTCAAAACAGTTTATTATGTTAACGTGCCATGTCATGTTCCTTTCACTATTGTGCCCAGCCTTTCTTTCGCCTTTCTTTCTCTTTATCTCTCAGTGTTCTTCACAACGCGTGAATTGCCCTAAGTAAGGCTTTGATCTTGCAAATGTGTGCAGATTATTTACCTAAAACGAGCCATCCTCTTACATCCAATTAGACTATTCCTTGTAGAAATTCTTGCCTAAGTATTTGCGGATCAACGTTTTAAATCTGCAGCGGAGGAAGGACAATGTCTCATTATGTGTTTGCAAACCGAGTTGGGTCCAGCTTCTGATTCTGTGCTCTAGTGACACATGCACAGGGTTGAACCCGTAATAGTATGTACTAATGATAAAGCATTTACCTATCCAACTGGAAGATATTCTAAAGCACTATTTTTTAAAGAAAAATTTTGTGTAATCGCGGAACACGCCTGATGTTTGCATGAACCACATTAAGCATTTGTAAATTTAAAATAAATAGTTAAACTGGTCATAAAATCAAAGGCATAGATTCTGCTGAGGGGCTCTACACAGGCTGATTCACGGTGAGTAAGCATCCACAGCTGGTTTTCACCACAGCTTTCCTTTGCTGGCAAATATACAAGATTTTCTTTGTCTCTTTGTTTTAAAGTTCACCATTTCCACTACATATTGCTCACCTC
Organism: Passer domesticus; assembly: GCF_036417665.1. Lineage (NCBI taxonomy): Eukaryota > Metazoa > Chordata > Aves > Passeriformes > Passeridae > Passer > Passer domesticus. The sequence goes on from NC_087477.1 coordinate 71,382,936, forward strand.
TGACATGCTGTCCCTCAATTCTAGTTCACAAGGTCCCTTATCTTTTTTCCCTCTTTCCATTGCAGCTAGTGACACCCCCCCCCCAGGGGAAAACCATTAGCAGGTACAAGTCTGAGAAATATGTGTATTTGCTTGGTGCCTTTATGGGGGGCTAAAATTGTGGCTGGAATTAAGTGCACCCTTTGATGCTTACCTTTTGTACCTTGCTAGATGTTTTGTGACACAGCAAAAGCATCTGATGGGGACACAATTAATTTGTATTTGGAAGAACATAACTAATAACCAAAGCAAAACTTTGGTTCACAGATCTGCTTTCAGTTTGTAACTAGGTGGAAACCAAGCACTCATGGAGGCGCCTATCAATATGTCTAAATTACTTGGAAGCAATTTTTTTCGGTGTTGCTGTCCTATGGAATGGGTTGTGTGAGGGAGAGATAAAAATGATCCTAGACAAAATTTCCTCTTGCTTACTTTAGGTGGTTGTGACTCACAGGATGAGCACAGGTGATGCAGCTGTGCCTGCTCGGTCAGCTTTGGAAATAACCATTATTATTTATTGAATTATGGAAGTGCCCTCTTTCCCCTGTCGTGGCTTAGCACTCGGTTGTACTGGCTGCTGCACAAATACCCAGCAAAGACTTGTTCCTTGCCTCAGGAGTTTCTTCCACAAATAATAACAAATAGATGTGACTTATCTCCCTTACTATTGAAAACAATTTCACCTTTCACCAGCTCTCTCCCATCACACACATTTGCTGAGGCCTCCATGGATCTGCAAACACTCGATTTTTGGAAAATACTCTAAGCATGCACAGTACATAAATAACAATTTCTTAGCAGACAGCTAATCTCACCTGTAGAAAGCCTTTGGAAAGTATTCAGCAAGGCTGCAGACCAGGTGCTGTGTGCAGACACAGGCACCCAGCTCATCCTTTTTGGGAGCTGGGAGTGTGAGCTGCAGTTCGTGGCAATTCCTGGAGAATTTCAAGAGGGAATATAACAAACAGTCCAAGTATTCATACCAAGAGCTTTGTTTTCAGTTTCACTGCAATAACAATTAGCAACTAGTTGGCTTTTGGCCACTGAAAATTATATAGCCAACTGGCAAAAAGTAAAATTTTTTCCTGGCTTTATGCTTGCAAGCTGGGTGGCATAGGAGGACTTTGGGAGTATATATAACACCAACCTCTGCAGAATAATTCAAGAACTAGTCAAAAGTGCTTTCTTCACACAGCCAAAGGCTAATTGCCAACCAGCTTCATTGACCTTCATTCAAACTGAGCTTTGTTGAACAGTGACATTTGCCACTATCTTTCTCTGTTTGCCTGTTTTTTTCGTGTTGCCTTTCTTTCTCTCTCGCTCAATTTTGGTTTTATTTTGTTTTGTTCCATGTGTACGCACAAAACTCTTCCTGCTGCAAGGAAATTTGCAGGTAGATGCAAATCCCCAGCAGCAGGGCACATTTTAACAGCTGTGCAGGGTCTATCCATGATGCCCTGGGAAATGCAGAGGGAATTCCCTGGGCCCTGCAGCTGCCCTGTACTGACTGCACAGAGCTGAGAAGTGCTCGCAGCTGGATCCTTTCACCCCCAGGACTACCAGGTCCTCAGAGAAGATGCTTTGATTGCAGCTGTCTCCTCTTGCAGTTGTACCTGTTTGCCCAGATTTCCCCTCCCCGAGGCGAGGCTGCCTCATTAGCAAGCTGGCAGCTTTCAATCCATCATCCTCAGTTCCAGGCTGAGAGCTGAAAACATGTAACAAGCAAATAGAAGTTTACGACATTATAATTGCAAATATTTCTTCTTTGTTTTCATCTCAAGAACGAGAATTTTGGAATGAAAGGAGATCAGAGGCTTGCCAATGCATGAAGTTTTATGGGCTTATGTCCCAAAATTATAGCACCAGTCACTTAGGAGCTACATCAGTGCTTTGAATTTGCTTTGAATGCTGCTTAAAACCAAAGCGAATTCCAATTAAAAATTATCTGTTTCTTTAGTAAATAACTAGTACTAGAATAGATAATATCAGATTTGCCATAATTAACATCCTTGTAAAATGCAGAAGTAACAGAAATTAAAACTATGTGGTTCTACACATTAGTAGAAGCGTGAGCATTTACACATGTATCTAAAAGAACAGTCAAAAATTTTTTAAGTCAAACACTCAAAAATTAAGAAAGTCAGGTTGCCCATGACCTTCTAAATATTCTCTTTTTTATTCACTTAACTGTAAATATAATAGCTCAGAACTAGTTTCAGCAACTCCTGAGGCAGCCTGAGTTGCAAGCTACCCTGCTTTTGTCACAATCGTCTGTTTTTCCTTTGAATTCCACAGCTCACATATTCAATTACTGTGTGAGAACTTCTTCCTGTCCTTTTTCTCCTCCTACTGAATATGGATAAAATTTTTGGAGTTTGAACCCAAAAGTCTTAAGAAAAATTAAAATGCACAGGTTCATTACTTCAAACTACTTTCTCACTTAAAAGCCAGCTATTTGAGGCACAACTTGCACCTCTTAAAGATGAATATTACCTTAAGCACTGTGAAAATTAGATAGTAAATCCAGCAGGCACTATGTAGGCACCAGAATAGAAGTGCTGGTTTTTCACACCAATTTTTCAGTGTGGTGAGAATTTGTAACTTCCATTAACTCAGTAAGCTTGTAAAGGAAGCCTGAAGCTATGTTTTTGTTTTAATGGAATATATGTTGGTATCTTTATGTGCCAAGGTACAATAAATCTATTTAATACTCAGACTTTTTAAACACTGAGATATCAAGACAGCTAACTGGAGAGTGGTAACCTTGTGAAAATACACCCAATATTTGCAGCAAGGGCTTATACAGTAAGGTCAAGATGGGAACTCAAATCTCCTGAGGCAGTAAACCTCAGGAGATTTACTTGCTGCTTGATATCAAGTCAAGCTAAAACTTCTATATTTTTGTCACTGGTCCATGAGGTCAAACTTTGAAAACTGCCAAGTCAAATCTTTTCAAAGAAGCAACAGGTTAAGTTCAGAGGAACACAAATTATGTTTATTTTAAATGTCTGATAGCTTCAGTAACCTCAGAATAACTTAGCTTGCATTCTGGGATCACTTTTCTGCAAAGGGCAAAGTTGCAAACGGTATAAATTAAAAGTGGTAAAAATATTTATTGGCAACCTAAGTTTTTAGGAGCACAGTTTTATATGTCTCTGTTTGCATAGCTTCAGCATAAATGGGGCAATATTAATACCACAAGAAGGTCTGTTTGCATGCTGCTCCAAGAATTTTCATGCAAAGGAAAAAACGCTTGCTTTTGCCATTATTCTTTATGACCAGAAATCCTGGCTAACTTAAAAAAAATAAAGTTTTTTTGAAAATGTTTGTGTGATTTTTTTTGTGATCATGGAAAGGAAAGATAATTACTTGGAACATCTGCTAAAGCTTCATATTAGGATAATCACATGAATCCTATTTATGTCAGTAAAGGACCTGAGCTCATTCTTTTTGTGGGACAGCACTTACCAAATGTTACTATACTCACAGTGCAGCTGTGGGGTTCCTCTGGGCAGAAGAGGGATGGGGCTGTCTCTGTTTGGACACAAAACTTGCACAAAAAACTTTGTGCACAAAAACTTTCACAAAAAAACAAACCTTTGTCCTTGACCACCTAGAAACAGCCCATACACCTTTGTCAGCCCCTATCTTGCATCTTTCTCCCAGATCCATTTGTCCTTGATAGTGTTCCCCTCTTCAGCCAAACCCAGCTGGCAGAAAGGAGCTCCCACCAGGCCACTGCCACCTCCTGCCAAGCTGGGCTCAGGGGCTGCATGCACTGAGCCAGTTTCCTATTCCAACTCTTCAGCAACACCTAAGCTCAGACTAGTGTGGAAGCAGGCAGAGGTATCTGCAAACTTTTGGTGAGAGTTCTCCTTTCTGTGCAGTACCAGTACAAAGAAATGTACAACAAAACAGGGCTGCTGGCTCAGGAAATGATCTTTTTTGCCCCTCCATATCAGCATCAATTCAGAAGTCAAAAGAATGGAAGAACTGGCTTTCTAATAGGCACGGTATTATCCACTCCCACAAGTGCTGCCCAGTTTCCTAACATAAGGCTGTCACTATTTAGACAGAAAATAAACATGGTTTGACTTTGGTAAGTGCTGAGAACACATCTCTCACTGATGCATCCAGATGAGCCTGTTGCAGCACTGATAATGACACACAGGTCTGCTGCACTGGCTGCTTTCAAACTTTCACATTGCCCATTTCAGTGGCACTAAAAAAATTTCTTTCTTCAGAATACAGTCATGTGACCTGAAAATAAAACTGTTCAGTTAAATGGCATTAGGATGTAGTTGAGGTAAAAGCTTGTGACACACCTGAGAGAGAGAAGGCAGAAAGAACTAATGATGACAGGAAGAAAAAATTGGGGTGAATGCAGAAAGGAAGAACAGAAGCTGGAGAAATTCTGGAGCAAAGATGATACAATGCCACTGTCTGAGAAGCATAAGCTGGAAAAGTCTTTGGCGGAAATGTCTTTGAGATCAGCCTTGCTCTGAGTTCATTCAGTGTGTACAGTGGGCTGAGTGCCACAGCTGGGTTGTAGTATTGCTATGGGTGCAGTGCAGATGGACTCAGAAAAGGAAAATATTAGAAACTCGGGGTGTTGTCAGAATAGATCTGCCATGAAGTCCCAGCCAACCACAAATCCATCACTCCTTGTCCTCTATATCTCATGGTGAGCCAGCGAAGAAACACAAATGGCCTAGATACTTTCTTGGCTTTTGGAGACCCTGTGTCTGAAATAAGGACAGAGAAAGGGGTATTAATTAAGAAACTAAAAAAAAAAAAAACAAAAACAAAAACAAAAAAAAAAAACAAAAAACAAAAAAAACATTTGTCTGCAAGATTGTCTGCTTTTTGGACTACATAATATGTACAATGGCCAAGGTTTCAGAGCAATTTAGCCTGTAGGTGGACGGCTGATGTTTTGCTTGTTGCCCTCTTTACTGTATCATGGCCAAGAAGTGAGATGATTGATTTTCCTGAGCAGTGGAGACACTGAAAGACTGGATTATTAAAGATTAATTACTCATTTACCCATTTGTGGAGGTTCCAAGGTGCTTAACTGAGGTGAGGTTTGCATCCCTCAAAGGAGGAGGTGAGTTTTTGGGTGTGTAATGGCTGGTCTGAATAAGGCAGAGGAGTGAACTATCCCCACCTGGAGGCTACAAACCTCTTTGTAATTTGAGGCCGATTAGGGGTGAGGTGGGAAGGTGCTTTTATCTGCTAATTGCTCTGCCTTGCCCTGTACACACCCCGGGAAGGTCTGATGGGGCATTGCTGGCTCTGCTGTGCTGAAGAGAGGGGCAGCTGAGAAGGTGTCATGAAACATCAAAGAGCCCCCAAGCACCCTCTGGATAATTTCTGGAGCCTTCCACCACAGGACTGAAAGCTCCCACCCAGGGGAGGCACCAGCCAGCCTGAGGCATATTTTATCCCATCGAACTTTGTGTTTTGGGGGTTTCTTCTGCTAATTTCAACAGATCAAGATGGATCAAGACCACGACTTTGACCAGTGGACATCTAAACTGCAACAGTCAAGCCCCACTGGTGGTGATTATGTATCTTTCTACCCTTTCTCTTTCTTTCTTTTCCCTATCTTAAGTAATATTTTATGCTTTCATATTCCCATATTACTACAGATAATGCTAACTAAATTCCTGCTTTCCATTGCAGCCAAATTGTTCTAAATGAAACCCTACACATACATATTGACAAAAAAACCACCATCAGGTGTCTTTCCTCTCTAATCCACCCCAAGGGATCTATTAACAAGAGTTTGGGTTCCTCTTGCCTCTGTGGGGGCGGGTGGTCACAAGGCCAGCCCTGCCCAGGGCTGGGCTGATGGATACAGGGCAGTGCCCTCATCCTCCCACTGTGGGTGCTGGGGAGGGCAGGTGGGAGGAAACTGGAGCCTCTGATCCACAGGATGATGAAAAGCTTTCAAGCTTCCTCTGACCTGGCTGCCAGGGCCTTTGCTGGAGAAAACAGGGCTCAAATGTTCAAGGAATCGTGCTGTGTGTCTATCCAGCTGTTTCTGTGTTATAGCAGCCATTTAATTCACTTCAGTTTTAAGGGTTTTAGGAGTGAAATTGCAGCGCAAAAAATGGCATGGGAAGGATTATAGTTCTGAGCAGTGAAGTTAACCTGTCATTACTCATACCCAAATAAATCAGACTGTTTTTCTATTGGTCACAAAAAGAGATGTATCTATGATGCAGTTACTTTAGTTGTCTTAATGTGACCTGTGTGGATTTTTTCTTAGAATTTAGGAAAAAAAAGCTGACCCTGTTTTTCTTTGGTCAAGATAAATCAATAGCCTTGAAATTTGGAAACAATATATATTCGACCACACAAACTAATAAGGCACCAGTGTTTTAGCAGACATTATAAAACATAAAATTAGATGGAAAATTGCCTTAAGCCCCTGTAAATTAAAATTGCTCTTTTTATAGCAAAAATGAGCCTTATATAGCAACAAACAATTTTGTGATCTTCATTTAACTAGCCAATTTCATATGGCAAAGAGTATTTATTCATCCTGCTCCAGTGACCTAACCAGCAATTTACAATGTGATGCCTTGCATATTTTCACAGCATTGTAAAAAAATGGGGTTCTGTAGATTTATTTGATCCCTGTTGAAAAATGATTTTTTTACCTCCTCCTAACCAGTGTAAACTGGAAATTGTTCTTAATGTAATTCTCTTGCTTACCATGCACTCATTAATCAGCAAACTAATTAGAGCCAGTTTGCTTACTCTAATTTGAAAAAGTGAAAGTAACATATGTTGACAGTTAATTTGGATTCTTTTTTGTTAACAAGCACACAAGTTTTTATAATGAAATAATATTTGATACTGATACAGAAGAACATGGCCTAATAAATTGCAACAGGCTGGGAAAATGCAGTATGTTAATCACTATGGGAATAATAACATAGATCATTTAGTGCTCTAGTTTTTCTGTTGACGATTTTCCATTTTAGCTATTTTTATACGGTATTACAGTGACTTGATTTGGAACTTCTCAAACACACGTCAATACAAGTTTTCAGCATTTTGGAAATTTGTACAGGCCCAGTGCAATTTCTGAGACCGATTTACAAGAAAAATATTATGCATCTAGGCTCCATTTCAAAAACTTCTGTTGTCTTGGCTTTTTAAGAATGTCAGTATGAATAAAAGGGTGCCAGCAGCAGCCTGCAAGGGTCTCAGTTAAAGCTCAGTCTGAAGCCCACCCAGGTCATTTGCAGGCTTTGTCCTGAGCTGCTTTGTCACCAGGGCAAGTGACTGCCAGTAGGAGCAGGAGCACCCCCATCTGAGCCACCCGTGAGCCAAGCACTGACCTTGACCCAGCTGTGTGGAAGTTTGATTGAAGTACAGATGTGCCAACATGTCCAATCTTCAGCCTAGTGACAGCATCAGAACTGGTGACTTCACACAGAGGAACCAGTTCTGGAGGTCTCAAGGAATTATAGACTTTATTCACAGCTCCCTGCCAATGCCCAGAAAACACAAACCAAGCAGGGGAAAGTATGCTACAATGGCAACTGGTAGAGCTGGAAGAAGCAGAGACACTCTTGAGTGCAGCAGCTTCTCAGCTGCTTGAATAATAATAATAATTACCTTTACCCAAAGGACATTGCTTCTATCCTTAGGCCACACCACTGTGCTGATTGCTGGTCCAACTGGGCATCAAAGCAGGTTGAACACAGGTAGGTGCTGTGGTTTGAAGTGCTTCTCCAAGCTGAGCCAGCCTTTGGTCTCCTGCCCACAACATGCTGGATAATGTGCACGGGCTCCTCTCTTGTGCCCCACACTCATGGCTCTGACACCCTGCAGGAGTGATGGGAGCCTGCTGAAGTACAAAAGGCAGACTGAGCAAAAGCTCTCCACACAGGTATTTTCCAAAGAACAATGGAAGCTTTTATGAAGAAAGCCATTTCATCTGCAGGAAGAACAAAACCCCAAAATTTGCAAGCACTTGAGATACCCTCACATCAGTGTTGGATGGATGATGTGTTCGTGACAGCCCCCTCTGCCTGGTTGTGATGTGATGGGTGAGACGGAGAAGGCCATGGAGGAGGGATCCCAGAGGAAATCTCACACCCAGCAGGCAGGTGAGGGGAGCAAGAGAGGAGGAGGTACCAGAACCACCCTTGGCCTCAACTGGGTAAGAGATTAAGCTCTTCTCAAAGCAGTAAGGCAATTGGGGCTCCTCCTTAAGCAAAGCAGCTGTGAGTAGATGGTCACACCATGCCCTTCCAGCCCTGTCCAGGACACACCTATGGACTTAACTGACTGGGACTTGGGATGGCTGCTTAAAATGCATAACTCCATTTCACTGTATATTAAAAAATTGAGCTGTACCCACTTGATCCAAAAGGCTTAGGATAACACATGAGGCAGAGGTATAAATGTGCTACCAAATTAATCAATTATTCACCACAGATATTTTTAAAAGTACGTTTAAAAAAATTAAATATGGAAAATAGAAATTAAAATTTGGTAAAGGGAACAAACATTTGAGTTTATCTTTTTTATCTTTCTTGCAAAACTCTGAGATATTATCTAGAGGAGACTTGGAATTTGCAAATAAATGCATCAGGAAAAATGATACTTCCTAGAGAAATAGAGGAAAAAAGAATCTTTGAATCCATCATGAAGACTTAATCAGAAAAATGTGGTGATTTTTTTTCCAGAGTATTTCAGCAACTTTAATTTTGACAAGCAGCCACTAGAGGTCAGTTGTGCTTTTATTTTAGCAAAATTATTTCCATGGTCTGATTTATTCTATATTGGTGTCTTTTTTTTTTTTTGTCAAAGTTAAACTCACAAACAAAGTAATTACTGGCCTTCCGTATTGTAAATAAATCCAGGAGTCTACCATGTGAAGGAAAAGCAGCAGAATGTTGTAGTCAAACAAGTTACTTTTACAGAAATATTTTTCAACATTATGGTGGAAAATCTTCACAGCTGAATGGTACAGTGATGTAACTATTGATCAGCTGGCAGATATTAGCATAGATCCATTCACTTCAAATACATGGCAGCAGTTTAACATGCGACACTAGTTTAGTTTCTGTCAAGGATTTAGGTCTCTTTGAAAGTGACCTGGTTCTCTGACAAATCTTAAAATTTCAAATTTTATACTCTTCCCTTAATTTTGTTATTTGATCTTTTGAATCACAAGGTTTGAACATTTTAGAGCTTTCAGTTCAAACTAGATAAATTAATCCCCTTACCTGCATTTCAAATTCCAAGTGATGTCTCAGCTGTTCCACATGAATCCACAAACTGGCCATGTTTCTTCCCCCTCCACAAAGTCTCCTTTACAGTGAGAGAGATATGCAAGATTCCTTTCTTCCCAAATCAAGCCAGTATTGGGATGCTGCAGTGCTATCTATGTGGTTCTCTCCATTATTGCTTGTACAGATTTATCTTTTTAACTGTCCACGATGAAATCTCTTTTGAGTGCATGCATGGCTGGGAAGTAAATCAGGAGTTTCTAATGAGCTGGCATGGTTTTCAAAGGATGAAAATACTGCTTCCTCTCTAGCTGTGAAATGTGGGTTTTTACTTCAGAGCAGCATCAGAGTGACCACACACTGTACAATGCAGCACTACTGTACCTGACAATAGAATTTGGACTAAATTTTGTCAAATAAATTTTTACTATAATGTACTTTAGTCCTGAGCTCTTTAGTCTTAACCACAGCAAGGCAGTGACTCAGCAAGGATTTAATGACAGCCCCCCTGGGAAGGGCAGGCAGGCAAGCCTGATACTGATTCATTTCCATTGGACATGGCTGTGTAACGTCTTGCAGACAAAACTCGGATGAATTACTGTACTTAAGACTGTTTATGTAAGTTATTCATTGCTCAGATGCATTACTCTGAATCTGTTCCCTGGCAGTTTTCCCAGCGAATTGGGCATGGCAGTAATTAGGACAACAACACGTGCTCTCCTGCCTTCTTAGGCCGGAGAATTACCTGCCATTACTGCCTTAATCCTCTGCTTTCCTACCCTGGATGACAGATCCATGTTTCACAATATGCACATGTAATGTAGAGGCTCCAAAGGATAAGTGTTCAGCAGGACAAATATCTGCAACATTTCAGCAAATGGAGCAATGGCAACATATGCACTTTCCATTTAGAATAAATCAGCTGCGGTGAAGGTTTTGTTTCCCTCAGCTTGTACAACTCAGTATGTGGGGCCAGAGGTGATTAACTTGTTCATCAACGACTTGGACAAAGGGGCAAATGCCTCCTCAGAAAGGTCACTGATGGCACAAAGCTCAGAGGAGCTTTGGTTGATCACCCTGAGCACTGTGCAGCCCTTCAGAAGGATCTGGGCAGGTTGGAAAAGCAGGCAGATGTGAACCACCTGAAATCCAGCAAAGGCAAATGCAGGCTCCTGCACCTGGGGAAGAATAACCCCGGGCACCAGCTGGGGGCAATCTGATGGAGAGCATCTCTGCCAAGAAGGACCTGGGGAGCCTGGTGGGCAGCAAGCTGCACCAGTGTTTTGAGCAAATTATTTAATTGAAGAAGGGCAATAAACAGCAAAATTGATTTTTTTTTTTTTGTCTCAAAATCCTGAAGGGAGAGCATAAAAGTCCTGGGAAAATAAAGAAAAGGAATCATTCACTTTTCTGCCTCCTCTGTGCTCCTGTGTGCAATGCTGCATCCAAAGACAAGACACTAAACCAGATCCAAGCTGTTTTAATGCTTTTATGAAATTATTTTGTGACAAAACTTTGGACCCAAGACTGGTAGTGTTTCAAGTGTGTGCATTTTCCACATTCCTGGGATTCATATTGAGTCTTAGGAAGAAATGGGGCTCTGTTCACTCCAGATACACTGTAAGTACTGTGGTAAAACCATATGACATGGAGTGTGTTATTGTGGTGTGGTCAGCAGCAACTTCACATGATGAAAACTCAGGGACTAGGTTGTCTCTAGTTAAGGAGTGCCTGATCAAAAGGATCCTGTCACAATCACACAGTGCTACTGCAGCAAGGGTTGGAAGAGTGTGAGTTGGAGGAAGAAGTAAGATATAGGTGGTCTTTTACCAGATAAGTTTGGTAGGACCTACAGTATCATCCATTAAAACAAATGTGTTTTCATCAACTCCTGTCTGAGCTTTTCTGGCAATATTTTTTCAGACTTCAAGGAGCTGAGCTTTCCCAGCCAGGGCTGTTTTCCACTTATACCCTCCCATTCAGTCTTAGCTTTGCTCAGGCCTCCTTTCCCATTTCCACTGGGTATGGCTGTGATGTAAGGTGAAAGGGTTGTAATTTGTTTGCCTCCAGAACAATCACTCTGCTGCTCATTATCTCAACAGATGTTCATCCCAGACCTCAAATGTTTTTCTTCTGCTTAATCATATCTCATGGCAGATCCAGTATTACAGAGCAGCTCGTCTTCAGATGCACATTTTCAGCAGACAAATTAAGACATACTATATTTCCAAACTATTTTCCTACCCAAGCACTGAAGCATGCAGAAGAAAGCAGCTTCTTTAATTTCCCAGTAAGCTACCAAGAGCAGCTTGGGCTACTCTCAGTTCATGTCTCCCCTCTTCTTTTGTCATTTGTTTAACTTTTTGTTTCATTTTGTTTTGAAGAGATGGTGGTGGCGGCACTACAGATACCCAGCACCCAGAAAGTTCAGAGGAACTGAGGACATTGAGAGAAAATAGTTGATCAAACAGGATTAACCTCTACAAATTTAATTGTTTAATTAAACTATTTCTAAGCCATAATTACATCCTCATCATTTACTACTACAGAGCAGGAGAAAGAAGAGCTTGTACAGAGTGATGGCTCATGCAGTATATTTAATACCCAAGAAAAAAGCAGAAGTCTGGCAGGTTGTAGGATAATGTCTCACTGGTGATTAGTAGCTGTTACAGTAATACAGATCAGGAGTTTGAACCCATGTTTGAGAAATAACAGTGATCCAAATTTATGACAGATAATTCAATTTAAGAAGTCCTCATCTTTAAGACCCGACTACTATCTTAGTTCAATTAATGTCTGGTGCTTTTCAGATTATGTATGTGGGATGACTTTTCCACAGGCAACACGATTGTTCTTGTCAGTGCAATAAAGATGAGAATCTCAAACTGTTCCCTTCCTGATTATAAGCCATTGTTTTCTCCCTCTCTGAACTAGAGCTCAGAGGGGTTGCTCAGACACTCTTGCTGCTGGCAGTGGTTAGGCCCTGCAGGCACAGAACAGAAACCATCTCCTCTGACACTAATTTTTTCTACTCTGAGGGTGACTGTGGACTGGCACAGGTTGCCTGGAGTTGTGGAATTCCTATCCTATTCAAAAGCCAGGACCTGGTCCTTGACAATTGGTTCTAGGTGGCCCTGCTTGTCCAGAGAACTTGAATGTGGTGATTTCCAGAGGTTCCTTCTAACTTCAGCCACTCTTATTCTTATCCTCCAACAAATGTGCTCCTTCAGGGAGCAATAACTAAGGAGGAGAGGTCTGTAATTTCTCTTCTACCTTCTCTCTTCCTAAGGAAGGTAACTTCTCTTTTCAAATATCCCTTTTGTTTCATCTTCTATAATCATATGGGGCTAGACTCACCCATTGGTCCAAAAGAAAATTTGTCACAAATTACATTATTTTCACATGTGCTGGCTATTTAAGGGGAGTGAATATTTATAAGCTCACAGATTCTCTTGTCATAATAGAGATGTTCAGAGTGCAAAAGCAGTGGCACCTGGGATGAGGTCTGCTCGCCCTTCCTTCCCCCGACCATCTGCAGCTGTACCACTAGATAGCAGTGTGCAGCAATGAATGCTGCTTCCACAGGGGCTGTGAAGTACTGGCTAAACAAACACAGCCCTTGCTCCCAGACTGAGAGCAGACACGGGAAAAATGGCAGAAGGAGAAAGCAGAGAAAAGAATTCCTTATTATTTTTAAGCTTCAGACGCTTCTCTCCTGACACAGTTTTTGGTTCATAAATGTTCCCCGCTCTTGCTGAAAAACAAAGCGCTCTCAAAATCAGCCCCAAGATAAAGGTAAACCTGTGCCTTTTGTCCTTTGCTTTTTCTTTTGGTGTAGAAAGGCTGCTCAGGTACATCATACTTGCCCCAAAGGACACATGAGAGTTAACACTGGATGCTGAATCCTACAACAGTTTAGTGAAAGAAGGTGTTGATGCTGCATATGGCAGAAACTTCAAAGGCTGCTGGTGGTGCTGCTGGCCCTGCAGGCTGTGGCCATTGCCAACATTGCTGCTGTGTCCTGACATCTGCTGTGGCCCTGCTTCACTGTTTCCTCTTTAAATCTTGGTCCCCAGTGGAGGGAATGGAGCTGGGGTTTTTTTGATAAATACAGTGACTTGCATCAGATGTGCATCTATCTTAATTTACATGTGACTAATTCATCTCACCTTGGCTAGGGACCAGGTTAGAGTGATTGGTGAAATTTATTTGTGTTGTGAAAATTGAGTGAGGATTTGAATTCAAAATGAAGTCAGTCTGGCAAAAGCTGCCAGACAGGGCAGCAACTAGTAAACAGCAGGACTGGTGAGTTGAAAAGCATGCCTTAAACCTAAGGAGGGAGAGAAAGTGTGGTGCATGTAAGCTGATTATGTCTCTTTTTACAGAGGAAGAAATTCTGTGTAAAGCTTGGAGGAAATAATTCAGAACTGTACATGTCTTTTAAGTGCTCTTCCTGAGGGTAACCTCATACAATACCTGGTATTTACTGCCTTGCTGTCATCTTAAAACCAAAAATTGTGGTTAACATATTGTCTCTTAAATGCTTTCTTTCATATCAGAAATTTTGTACTTCTGCAGAACTCTCTGCCCTGTAGGTCATGTGTTTAGAGAGGTGTTGAAATTAGGAAGGACAAAAAACCATGTAAGCTGTGGGAATAAGTTGAGATATGGCACTGCTTTGGATGTGTAGTGACATTGCAATGACCACCAAATTTCCTGGGAGATGTCCCTTTCCGCCTGCTCCCTGTGTGCCTCCTGTGTCTTTCCAGACATCCCAGAGACTGCAGCATGTTCCTGTTCCTGTTTCTGTTCCACCCTGTCATTGTGGCTGACCCTGGCAGCCCACGGAGTGACAAGGCTGGATGTCACACAGATCCTGTGTCACCGTTTTACATCTCCTGCTTGTCTGTCAGTGTCTCTTGAGGGACTCACCTCTGGAAGGTGCCAGAGTGGATAACCCTGCTCGCTCACAGCACACGAGGGCACTGCTGGAGATTTCCCTTGCCACAGTGATGAGAGCATCCATCACACTGAGGCTGGGTGGATTCTGTAGTCCTTTGCTAACAAATGCATTACTCCATTCTTTTTAATACGATTTTATATCATGGTTATGATGGCAAATTGATTTTTGCCTTTTTCCTTTATATATTCTTTATATTCTTCATATATATATATATATATATTTGTAGCTCTGTAGCCCTTATTGCATAACTACAGAGATTTGTAGCTAGCATTTCACCTACTCTATTGGAAAGAAAGACAAAATACATTCCCTAGAGGCTCCAAGCCCCTGGGTTAAGATTTCTGGGAATTAAGGTTAAAACCAGCTTCTTGAGACACTTCTTTGTAAGCAAAGTTTAGTTACTATCTAAAGGGGGAGTTTCAGAAAAGGGTCAAACCAGGGTGAATTACCTAATCACCCATGTCTCTGATTGGTGATCCTTGTCAGCTATGCTAATTTGCTAAACATATAAAATGGTGCCCAGTTTATGTCGTGGTGTGCATCTTCATTTCTTTTTCAGCTGTATTCCAGCATGTTGTGCACCATAAAGATCCTTATAGAGGTAGCTGCATTTTATCACCCAACTGTGTTTCGTTCATGATTTTTAGGACCAGGGGAAAAGTCATCTGTTATAAGAAATATTTTCCTCTTTTATCTCCTCTCTGAGTGAAAAAAGCTTTGGTGGAAAATATGTGAGGTTTTACAATTTCTAGCATGTTTTACAGAATAGGTAGATCCCACATGGATTATACTGTTAATTTCTCTAAGTATCTGGAAATTTTGCAGTGAGTTTAATAACTTTGCCAATGGAGATTTTGTAGACTTTTGGAGGAGGGCACCACCAGGTTGCCCTGAGCTGCACTTAGAGCCACATCACACAGTTCACAATCTTTATCTCTGTATGAACATGTCCAAGCTGCTGCTAGATGCTGTTCCAAAAGATGACAGTCAATGCCCTGGCCCTGACAAGATTTTGGCAGTCATCATGTAAGAGTCTGCCTTGTTGCTTGTTGTTTGCAGGGTGAGGAAGGACAACAAAGCTGCTCCCAGAAAAGCACACTAAGGGTGACTGGTGAGGGCTCCAGGTTCCAGCAGGTGTTGCTCTGGAGTGGGCAATGTGAAATCCTCCTTGACCAAGTGCACCAAAATTTGTGCCTTGCACAAGAGTGCCTCCTTCTGTTCTGAGGAGGAGGGTGGTAGGAGCTGGAGGGTGAGGATGTAACTCTCCACAGATAGGCCAGGTTTTCTCTCTTTTTGTGACAGGTAGAATCCTTCCCACAGTGGGGAAGTCCTGATTAATACTTCTTTTCTTGTGTAGTTCTGAGCTTACCATCACGAGGAAACAGGTGGAGTTTCCAGTTCCTAAAGAGATCATCTCACATTATCTGCAAACTCAAGGGGATATCTTGGTACTGCTTAGCCTTTTACATTTCTACTGGATACTAAGATCTGGGATTTTGAGCCCATGTCTGTATTGCTTATGGTTTAACCTCTGTATGAGTTGCTGTATTGTTTTCACTTTGGTGATAGTAATTTGATCTATTTCTAGCTAAGCAAGGATGAAAATGGGTCATCTTCCCATATTTTAAGAAGTAGAATTTAGGGGAAAAATATGTAGGAACATTTCAAATTCCCACAGTGCCCTCAGATCTATGGCTGTTGAACATCCTGGTCTTGCTTTGGCTCATTGGAGATCCTGGCTAGCATGAGGAAAGGGTAGCAGTTGATGACAGGCAAAGCAGAAGTCAGATGAGGTCTAATGTTATGACCCTGGTGGATTTTTAAAAAAACAAGGATTTAATCTCTGTGCAGCCAGGAAAATTGAACCCTTATGGAAAAAGTTTTTGAAAAAAACACAGAAAACACAGAAAACTGTCAGGCTGCCTTTCTGTTTTCTGCATTAAAGTATGACTTGTAAAACAGACTACATCTCACTGGTGGGACTGCTGTGGAATAAAGTGGTTGCTTGTTTCTGAAAAAGGCAGGAGAGGGATTGCAGGTCTGAATGAAGTGGCTTTGAGAAGAAATATTGATATTTCTATGAGGTGGATTTCTCTCCCACCCCACAGGGAAAGGACACCTGTGTGTTGCAGGATGCACTAACTGCCCTGACTCAGTCATGTTGAAAACTGGGGATAGAGGCAGAGTCTCACTCAGTTGTTACTTGTGGTCACCCTCCTGCCTGGGAGAGGAACTAGTGACAGACCTTCTGTTTGGCATGTTCTTAGTAAGAGCAGCTTATTTATTTCACTTTAAGTTCCTTTTAGCCTTATGTAGTTTATGTCTGTCAGTTACTGTCAGTTTGGGATAAATCTGAAGTGCTGTTCCAAAGGTCATTTAATACCAAAGACATAAGATATACTTGTGTTTGGACAGCATGGAACAACTTCATGAATTCAGGTCGACTCTTCTCAGGAGCATCTGTCTTCTTAGATTGCTGCTGCCCCAATGCATCAAGGAAGAGGAATTTCCTTAATAACTGAAGCAAAACTGTGCCACTGCTTTGTGGAGAACACTTGCTGCTCTCAGCCCCATTATGGGCCCCTGATAGCTCTGGGGACAGGGCAGTGTGTAGTTATATGACATAGAAGCACCAGAAAAATCCTGCAGTTTTTAATTTATATCTTTCATCTTTTTCCTCATTCTCATTCCTGAATCATCCCTATGGATGACAAAGCATTTGCTGCAGTACTGATGCTAGAGCTTGACAGGAGTACAAGGTGTTAATGATCCCTGCTGCCTCTGGACAGGGTCAGGTTACCCAGCCCCTCCAGCCACATCCTGGGGGTGCAGGCATTCCCATCAACACTGCCCAGCATGGGAAGAAGGAGGGAATTCCCAGCTTCCATAACTTTTCACCCATGGAGTTCACTTCTATTGTGCTTGTATAGACAGTTGTGATGTTTAAACTGAGCTTTGAATGTTTGAACAAAAGTATAGACTGAAAGCCCCTTGGGCCAGACCTTTTCTTCTACAGGCAAAGGAAGGAACTTTGTCTCCAGCTGCCTTCATATGCCCTGACATCTGGCACATAAGATAAGACCTGATTCCTAAGATGGGAACAGTTTGTATTATCAAATGCAATGCCATTAATGCCAAAAGAAATAAAGAATGATAGACACTGGCCCTAAGACAATAAAAAGCATTTTATGTCTAAGCATCTGCCACACTAAAATCAACAGACATGGAAGTGTCAAAGGGAGAAATACCAGACTGTTTGAGCATTAGTGATTGTTTCTCTGTCTGAAATATCTGGAGGTCTCTTCTATTTACAGCATTGTGGATGGCAGTTCCTCTAAAACACAGGTTGAGAATTACCACCAAATATGTCAGAGATTAGATCAGATGGACTAAAAGTTAAATCAGAGTTTTAAATGTTTTGGTTGAGGTTTCCTAGGGTTGCTAATAAACAGTAGCTGTAGCAGTGACTCTGTTACTTAAGAACTGTACACTGGTGTTTAATTTGGGCCTCAAATATGTATCTGCTTTTCTACTGACATATTATCCTCAAACAAATTTGTAAACTTTGATGAGGTGAATTTCACTGGCAGTCTACATGTAGTACACATGGTAGCGAAGCCAATATGCTGGCTATTTTAAGTAGTTCTGTGGGGTTTTTTTCTTGCTTGGCTTGATGAATGAGCTATTGAGGAGAAAGGAAGTGAAAAACATGGGCAGACAAAACAGAAATTTGTTTGACTCTTTAGTAGCTTTCTGTAGTGAGTTCATCACAGTTCAAGTGATATGGAAGGGAGGACATCCTTGGGGTAAAATATAGTCATAGCTATCAGGAATTCAGGTGGGATTCATGTAGATATGATCCACATCTTCTGCCTCAGGGGTTGCACAACTGCAAAAGTATCTACATTCATACCTTCCTGGCCTGGTTAATTTAGCTACCCTCTGGAAATTCTCTTCCATGGAAAAAAACACTCTCAAAATAAAACCAAATCCTGTTAAGGGATAAGAAGGCCAAGACTAAGAATTTTTTCTAAACAAGAGGTGTCAAAATCCTTCAATGTGGAACAGTTAATGACTCAGTGACTTAAATTACAGATACTACTATTTTCTAGGCATTGGGCTCATTTCAAAGAAGAAGAAATGACATTCTGAATGCAGTATTACTTCAAAATTTGTCACAAAAAATATTGGTTGATTTGTTTCTTATAGTAGTTTCCAGTTATTATCTAATGTTTTTAAAGTCTTTGGCTCAAGAAGTTCTGAAAAGTTGAACTATGTTTGTTGCATGTACCAGAGAGAATAACCTTACCCTTTTGGAAAATGCTTTCTGTTCCTGTAGAGGCAGGAGGTTGAGAGGTCTGGCACTTATCCCTTGATCTCATGGATTTCTCTGTACAACCTGGTGGGGTCTGTCTTTAGGTCTGGTTTTACTCGGGGGTGCTGGACCCTCAGGACTGTCTGGGCAGGATGGAGGCATGGCAACAGCTTGTCTGTCAGAATGACCTGCTGAGTGGATGTAGCTTGGACACACAGAGCTGAGACACGAAAGTGCTTGAAGAGCATGAGGTGTGCTGTGAAAGGAAGGCACACTGTGGGTGTGTGTGCACCAGCTTTGGCAAACAGCCCGAGGGTGCCAGAGTGGGCACGATTGCCCTGACTGCAAGAACTCACCCCCATTGCTCAGCCTCAGTCAAGTCCCAGTTTATATTACCTTTCACTGGGGCTTGCTGCTGCCTCCTAAGTGCAGCTCCACATTTCCTGGGTTGAGGCAGCTTCTTGCAGAGGCAACACCATGATTCCCCAGCAGCTCACCCCAGTCTAAGTTGGACTCTTCTGCCCTCCACAGCTGTGTGATTCTGCCTCCTACCCTGCCACTGGGACACAGGAACTGTGGGGTAAGGCAGTGCAGTAAAGGAGTTGTCTGAAAATCGTCTTTTGCAAAGGACGGGGTGGGTGTGTCCAAGAGGAAAGCAGGAGTGTAGCAGCCCCACCAGATATGGTGAGATTGTCTTGAAACCTCTCATTTGTCTGAAATAGATGGACAACAGGGCTGCAGGGTATTTCTGCAGGGTATTCCTGCTCTGGTATGGATGCAAGAGGAGTTGTGTACACCAACATCTTACACCTGACCCTGGGGTGAAGAAAGTAAGGATCATGTCTGTAGGACAGATATGTGAGGTGAGACAGATGACTTACCTGAGAGATTGCTTTTTCAATGCTTAACTTACTGTGTCAGTCTCTAAAACATATGATAGGGAGGGGGAAATGACCTAGGGAGCCTGGCAGCTAGCTGCTAGCCAGGAGGATAGCCCCTGAATGAATAAAATATGCTTCAGCTTCTTGTTAAACACTGACCAGATGGTTCTAAGTGCTGACCTATAAATCCTTTCCCACAACAAAATCCAAGTGGAAATACCTGTGTGTGAAAGGGGAAAATGCACAAGTCTGGTGCTCAGCTCCTGAATGGATGGGAAACACAGGAGGAAGGGGATTAACACGTGGCTGTGTCAGCACCCCAGCGCTGCTGTCAATGAACCATGGGTGAAACGATGTGCTCCACCTGGTACCAGCAAATAACCAGCCACTGGTCATACTCACCTCATATTCACCTTGATTTTAATTGCCCAGCATCTGTGCTGTCACCTTATTCCCCATAGCCTGACAAGGAGTTAAATCAGTACACATCATAGAATGAGGCAAGGCATCACGTCTGAACTTAATATAGCATCCTTGCTTTAAGGTCTCAGAGTGGACTCACATTCCTGTGGGGAATGTACTCCATAAAGGCTTCTGGAAAGCTTTTCTCAGCTGTAAGGCTGTGAATCAGTCTGTGCTTCCTCTGGGTAAGAAAGCAGCTTCTCTTGAATGGTTGCCTTGCACCTCTGTGGAGGATTTTAGGAGTGCAATTTGCCACACTTCACAAAGTGGGGCAGTGTGGACTTGAACAGCACTTTCCTCTATCCCATCTAAGAAATACTCATTCCTGAATTGCTTATCAAACAGATCAGCCACCTCAGCTTTCCAAAACTGAAAAGCCAGCTACCCATGTGGGCATCAAGGAGATGTTAAATCCTGCCGTGAAGCTGAGAGTCTTGCACCTGAAATGACGTATCCATCCTTTGTGACTGAATTTAATCTCCTTTTTTCCCCCACAGAAGGAAGAATAAAGAAATTTTCATCTGCTAAAGCTTTAAGAAGCAGATATGTTGAGAAAAGAGGACAATATTAGTCACCACATAAACACTCCCATTGCCCACCCCAATATTCTTGCTGGGGCAAAACAGCCAAGATCCTTGAGGGAGGGAAAGAAACAGCAGAAAGACAAAAATAGATGCTTCACTTGTGTCTGGCTGCCTGTGCTGCCACAAGATGGAACGAGTCATGGGCTTGAAGGAAAATGAAAGGCTGGAGCTTTTTATTTAAGAATATCATGTTTTCAATGGTGTATGCTACTGGTTGAAGATCTGAAATCCTAATTCCAAGGGAGCGGGAATAAGTGACCTCTTTCACTTCACTAAGGCTTAAATATCACCCCAACATTCACAAATATTGGAGAACTGCATTATTGTGAAGACACTGCCCTCTTTCCATAAATTTCAAATAGAACAGCTGAGGGGTTTTCCTTGATGCTAAAGGTCTGCATAGCACTGATTTCCCATGAATCCAGATACTGAAATCAGCCAGATAGAAACTTTCTAACACAGTTTTGAGTATTAGAAAGTAGGAATTGTTTATTGTAGCATGCTGGTCACTCAGAAGATCCTTCCAGTAATTGAGTGTCCCAAGCATCAGGTAAACAGAGTTTTGATCATACACACTGATTACATGTTAATTGTCTATGTCTGCTTACTTGATGTTTACATAATACTTTATTTTACACAGTTATACTCCTTATTGGAAGTTCTTATTTCATTCTTTGGGGTCTGTCTTCAAAGTCTGGTGCCCTTTTTAGGAGGTTGTTCCTCGACCTCAGCTTTTGAGTAAGCGCAGTATGGTTGTTTTGCATAACTTCTGCTTTGTCAGCCTGGCAGAGCCGAGCTGGCATCCTGCTTGCGTTTTGCAAGACTCCTCTTTGCCTAAGTTAGATCCTTTATCTACTGCTCCAAGGCTGTGCTGTTCTGCTCTTCTCTCCTTATCAGAGTAAAGTGCTGCTCTGTTCTGCTGTCCTTATCATCCTGCTCCAAACAAAGAAGTTCAGGGAAAGCTCAAATCCTTGCAATTTCAAAGAACTTTCTTCATCGATTGAAAAGTTAAGCTGTAAGAGGTGTGGGACAAGTACTGAGAACAGAGAACTCTGAGCATCTTCAAAGATCAATTCAATAGGATGTATTCATCAAATCGAAAAAATAAACACTCTTATGACTGAGAATGGAGTAGAATTTTCCTTTCATTTTTTTTTCATAATCTGAAGCCATCTCATGAATTGTATAGTGCAGAAAGAACTGGGTGTTCTTTGCAAGAGCCCAGTTAAACCTCAAAACCAGACTGGCTTGTGAATACAGCTAAAACAACTATTTCAGGTTTAATAGGATTCATTGCATGTTTCCACATTTCTTTCTGGCCTGAACACATTTTGAGAAAATGCAGTCCGAACCTAGTGATAACAGAAGGAAATAAATCTATTTTAATTAAAAATAGAATCACAATCCCCTAAAGCAAGATAATAAGCTGTTCTCTTGCACTGAAAATAAGCTGAGCAGATTTCTGAATGACAAATCTAGGGTATTGTGAAGCAGGTGCTATGATGTCTTATCAGAAATTGGAGGAAGAATGTTACACTGACAAGAGAAAAATAATTTTTATGGTTTTACATACAAGTAAGTACTAACTGAACACAGCATGGCTGTATGGTAAATAATTTCATGTTTTGCTGATTGTAAAATCTAAGGGGAATAATAAGAAATTCCAGTTTCCACAGAAGTCTGTCTGAACAGCAATAGAAGAGCTTATTTAGAGATCTACTATTATTAATGTGCTTGATAAAATATACCAAATAAAAATCACTGTGAAAGCCACTCATGGTGTTATGTAATTTGGCATGGTGGGAGTGTTGATAAAGTATCCTGAGATAGAATCCCTCCACTCTTAAAACTCCATTAACCAGGAAGGGATGTGGCTATTGCCAAGGGTGACTGTGTCCAGATCTGATTTATTCATATCACTGTTTTGTAAATTATCCTACTTGTAGCTCAAATATGTTTGTGTCTGCACAGGATATTTCTGTGGGGAATACTCCATTCAGAAAACTGTGGTGTGTGCTGATTTTGGCTGGGCTAGAATTAATTTTCTTCACAGCAGCTAGTGTGTGGCTGTGTTTTGGATTTGTGGTGGAAAGAGTGTTGGCAGCACAGGGATGTTCTAGCTACTGCTGGGCACTGCTTCCACAGAGCCAAGGCCTTTCCCACCCCCCAGTGAGGAGGCTGGGGGTGCACAGGGGGCTGGGGGGGACACAGCCAGGAGAGCTGACCCAAACTGATTACATGGATAATCCAGACCATATGGTCAGCAATAAAGTGGGGGATGAAGTGGGAAAGGGGATGTTTGGGGTGATGACTTTTGTCTTCCTAAGTTATTGTTGTGTGTGATGGAGCCCTGTTTTCCTGGGAAGGGCTGAACACCAGCCTGCACTTGGGATCAGAGAACGAATTCACTGTTTTGCTCTGCTTGTTTTGCTCTGCTTTGCTCTGCTCTGCTTGCTTGAAAACTTTTGCTTTCCTATTAAACTGCTTTTATCTCAGCCCATCAGTTTTCTCACTTTTACCCTGGTGGTTCTCTCCTCCATCCCAGTGGCGGGAAGTGAGCGAGTGGCTATGGAAAGCTTTGTTGCTGGCTGGGGTTAAATTATGACAACATATGTGAAAAATGACAGGGAAATCTTGGCAACTCACCAGTTGAATAGGCATGTAGGTGTAGGGAGAGCTGTTCAACATCCTTCCTGCCTACCGACTGCTGGTGCTGCCACAACAGAACAAAGCCACCATGTAGTTTTACTCTTTCCACCCTCAAATGCTGCCAACTGGTATTACAGCCAGAGCTGCTCCCTGGCTGTCTTCAGCAGCTGGTGGAAGTGGGTGTTCAGCAGTGTCAGGGTTGTTTGTGTTTGCTGTGGATCCAGTGGGCATTTGCACATGTTCAGAAATATGGTTGGTGGGAAATCCCACCAAAATCAGTTGGATGCACGTGGTTAAAATCCATCACAAGCAGAAATTCTCTTCCTTGGGACTGGCACTGGCTGATAAATGAAACACATCAGTTCCATTACTACTAAATATCAGCATACAGAAGTTCTCCTTCTGGCATTCTTGGAGAGCTGGATAGTGCCTCTGTATTTGTTATCATTGTCCCTTGAACATGGTTTCTCCTGCAGCAGCCTGCATGGGTTGTGCTCTGCAGGGTGTCGGTGCAGAGGAGAAGCATAGGGGTGGGATGGGGAGGTGCAGGACAGCTCGCAGAGGATGTTCTTCCCTCTAACCTTGGAAGGAGAGATAAAATAGCTTCAGGCCCTACAAGACCTGAGTGACAGCTGAGCATCCCAAACACTTATAAACATGTGTGTTCTGCCTCTCTTCTCTGCAGGGGTAGTGGGAAATTTTGGTTCTCTATATCAGTAGCAATTCCTTTGGCAGAAAAGGGATGACTAGAAAGTCAAGGAACAGATGGAGGATTTCTCCCCAGCATCCCTGATGGCTGTGAACTAGCAGGAATTTGTGGCTGGATCTAAAATTAGCTCCAAGCAAGCCTGGAAGGAAAATACTGTTGAGAGTTGCATTTTTTTATATGAATGGGTTTTTAAAAGATTTCATTCATAAAATATGAGGCAAAAGACAATGCTTTATGGGACCATGGTACTGGAGTCATCACATTCTAAGTGATTAAAGAACAGAAATTTTTGCACTTCTTACTGTAAAGCGTGTAAAGTGTGTTTTGCCTACATTCATGCAAGGTGCTTGAGGTAAGGAAGAAGTATTTTAAGGGTCTTTACAGCAACAGGGAGCAAAGCTGGTATAGTGTGTAAGAGGGGCAATGGGGTGGCATTTGGAGGCAGGAGGACACTTTTGCCCAGTTTAAGCAGGACTAAATCCTCAAAATCTATTCAAGATCTTGCTGATGTCCACAAGAGTTTCTCCACAGATCTTGCTGGCCTGAGTCAGTGTCAGGCACAGGAGGAGGGCAAAGCTAGTCCACACGTGCCCATAAATGCCAGTAAGAGCATCTTCTGCTTTCTCTACAAACGAGGTGGAAAAGATTTGCAGACCTATTCCATGAAAGCCTGTCAGTTTTCTGAGTTTAGGCCTGTCTTGTTGGACAGATGACTGTTGCAATTGGTTTCCATCTCTACTCATTTTTATTTTTAGAAAAGCCTTCCGTCTCAATCTCATCTCTATCGTCCATTGCTTAGCACAAGGGTATTTCTAACACAACCTGCTATTCTTTGCTTTGTACAGCATTCATCACTCTGAGCTACCCATAAATTCCAGGTATTTTCTTTTTTCTGTCAGATCAATATAAGTCAAAAAGTTTCACAAATATAGCAAGTGAAGTCCTTAATGAGTGTCTGATTTCATGAGATCAGTAACTGGAATGGGATAGTTTCAAGTCACATTTTTGCATAAGAAAAAGAAGGAAGCTTTAAGAGGCAGAACTACAGTTATTCAATAATCACTCTCTTTCCTAGAGTAGGATTCTCTATTTCATCACTAGTGTGCTCCCTCCAAAGCAAAATTCATCTCATCTTTAGCTCAAGCAAAAACCAATTAGTGGAAGCAAGAGTAATAGTTTAACAGAGGACTTGTGTGGTTCACAGGATTCTGTGAACTGTTCTTACATCAGTTGTTGCAATTTAAATTTTGCAAAGTTTATCCTTAATAATTAGGTTTGACAGAACTTCAAGTTACTTAGTATTACAAGAATCAATTTGCTGGATTATAAGTCAAAGATTTTTTGTTGTTGTTGTTGCAGTTTCCTTGCTTTGTTTTGCTTCATTTTGCTTTGTTTTGTTTTTCTTTGTTGTAATGGAGCTTCTAATTCTCTCCATCTAAGTCATGATATTGCCAGGTTGTTTAGACTTTGACCTGGTCTTACTGTGGAGCTTTGAACATTGAATACCAGACTCAAAGCAAACAGGAACACTTCAGGTTTTATGGGTATAAACATGACAACCAAAAAATGACAGCTCTGAAATGAGCCAAACAAGGTGGGGTTGCCCCCCAGCTATGACTTTTCAGTGTTTGGCCTGTGCAGGTCTTGCCTCCTGTGATGCTGAATAAAGCACATTTGTTTTTTGTTTTCTCTGCTGTGATAAGGCTTTATTTTCCTCTGTGGTGTCTACCACAGAAAAAAACCTCTGCGAGATCCTTGGTCATTGAGGTGATTGGATGTTGTGTTTATGGTTAAAGTAAGAAACAGTAGGTTTTGGAGGAAAAAAAAAATTAAAAATGTACATATATGTAAGTATGTACATGTGTTCCTTACAAAAGTTGGGCATTTATCAGCATCAATTAACTGAAACAAGCTTCTATAGTGGGGGAAAGTTGAAGAAGGAGCAAAAGCTGTTACTCTTGTTCTCTAACAGCATTGAATTACCCTGTTCTTCTGGATGTGACCATACCAAGCTAGAAATTCTACTTTTCAGAAATCAAAGCTGTCTCAGAAATTTCTAAAATTGAAGTAAATACATCTGTTAGCTTTTTTCTAGGCATGTTGTTTAGACCATAAGTAAATTTGATAGGCACAGCAGGACTCATCTCTGTTGGTGATTGCAGAAACCGTTTGATAAGTTGTGCAAACACCTTATTTCTTGCCTACACTTTTTCCCTCAATGGTAGGACATCTAATAGTGTCTAAATATTTTTTTAAGCTTTTTCTAGTCTTTTACAGAGGGTATCAATTTTATCCACACTTTTCTGACAGCTTCTATTACTGTGATACAACTCTTGAGATGCTTGTACCCAATCTTGTTCAAGGTGTTTGTGTTTTTAACCTTTGGAAAGTTTAGTGTTGGGTTACTGGGTAACTTTTCTCTTTGGATTAACCTCTCGAATTCAAAGGGATTACTAAAATTACATTTTTCATGCCCACATATCTGCAAAGTATGGTTTGGTTGCACAATTCCTCCAATTTATTGGTCTACAAGGTACTTCTAGAATTCATAAATGTTGACTTGTTAACAGCTCCCTGGATGATCTCAACATTTATGTACTTGGAGAAAAGAGACTTTGATTTCCCTAGATACAAAATGATTAATATCATTCAGGAGAACATCTTATGTAACCTTGTTGTTGTTATTCTCTTACTGGAACAGCATAAACCATTAGTTTTAATAAGGGGATTAAGTAAAATAGGCCCACCTTACTTTGGTACATTGACTGAGAACACATTTTCCTACAAAACTCTTCTGTAATATCCAGTTAGAAGGTCATTCCATGCTGTGTTTTAAAATCCATTCCAAATCAGCATAACATTTAAATATAGATTTCATGAATAACAATCTAATTTGTTGAGCTGAGCCCACAATCATTAAACAAGGTAGCAACAGGTGACAATTGGTGACAAGGTTTTTTAGGTGGGCCATCCAGCCCTTATGTTCACTATGGAACCACATCAACACGCTGTTCCTTTTATTGAGGGAATGATACAATGTGAGCTCTAGGGCCATCAGAATCATCCTATGCTGTCAAGAGGTGATGGTGGTTCTGCCTTTGATATCTCAAATCTCTTCTTTGTTGAGACTTTGTCTATCCTAATATCCTAGAGGAATATTTCTAACACTGACTATGTGGTCACAGAACAGAAAGGAAAGGGAAGAGATCGAGCATGGGAAGGCAGCAACTCATGGAATGAGCTCTGTCAAGTGCTACTCACCTCTGTGCTCTTGAAGAGTAATTGTGGGGTTTTCAGTTTGCTTTTCCATTCTCAAGGAAGAGGTCTATCCTCTAAATAAAGACAACATTCAGGTTTCCCACCCTCCTCTCTTCTATGACAGAAGAAACTGTTTCTGCTATTTCAAGCTGGACTTAAAAGAAAGCTATTTGCAAGTGTAAAAATTAACAAAGAACTCTTGTAAATGGAAAATCCTACATGAGCTGTTTAAATAGATTGGACTACTGCAACTGTTCTTTTGACCAACTCTATATTTAGTCCTTCTGTCAGAGAAACTATTAGTTTGGAGGAAAAGGTTTTAAAAGAAAAACTGCACTGGTGGAGTCTGTTCTATAAACTACCTTTTAATGGAGTCCTTTCTCTGCTGAGAACAGAATAAACCTTTCAGATAACTTTGGTAAAGCTGCACTAACCTATATTCCTTAGAGATGCTCATCAGGAGCATGTGCCTGCAAAAACACATGGACGTCATTGCAGAATCACAGAAAGGTTCAGATTTGGAGGAAGTCTGTTTCACCCCTCATGCTCAAAGCAGAATCAGCTAGAACAGGTTTCTGAGGACCCTGCCCAGTTACACTTCAAATAACCACAAAGACAGAAACTCTTCAATCTTTCTGGTCAGCCTGTCCCAGTGTCTGGCCACCTTCACAGTAGGAGTGGGTGGGGGAAGCAGAGGGGAAGGATGACTTCCATCCAGCTGTTGGCAGCGCTCTTTGCATTGCAGCCACAGTTAGGAATTGTTGGTGTGTGTTTAGTCTGGTGTCCATCAGCATTTCCAGGTCCTTTTCTACAAAGATTCTTTCTGGACTCTTGGTCTGTGCTCTGTGCCTGGGGTTGCTCCTCTCCAGGAGTGGACCTTGTACAACAGACCAAAACTGCTGGCCCCAGCATCACCCTTGAGGCGTGTCACTAGTGTTCAGCCTCTAACTGGATTTCATTCTGCTAATAATAGCCCTTTGAACCCAGCAATTTATCCAGTTTTCAGTCCATCTTATTGTTTATTTTTCTAGGCTGTATGCCAGTATTCTTTTGATGATATTATGGAAAAGCCTTTTTGAGGTTGAGGTAAACAGAATCCTCTGTTATTCTCTCACCCACTGTTCTCATCAGCTGATTGTAGAAGTCTGTCAGGCTGGCTAAACTTGATTTTCCCCTTCATAGATACCAACCAACCATATCACCTACTTTCCCATTACATGTTTGGAAAGAGTTTTCAGGGGCACTTGCTCAGGGATGGAGGTTATGTCAACCAACCTGCAATTCCACAAATTCTTTTTACCTACTCAAAGATACAACTTTTGCTTTCTTCTGGTCCTTGGAAATATCCCACAAATACCATGACTTTTCAAAGATAATTGGGAGTGGCCTTGCAATGACACTAATCCTCAGCACTCACAAGTGAAACCCATCATGCTGCACAGACTTAGGTAGGTCCAGATCTTCCAAATGTTCCACACATAACTCTTGTCCCCCCAGAGCAAGTCTTCTTTGCTCCAGATGTTCCTAATGGTCTCTGAGACCTGAGATTTCTGAAGTCTGACCTTTCCAGTAAAGATGAAAATGAAAAAGGCAGTGAGCACCTTTGCCTCCAGCTTTGCCTCCTGCTCTTCCAGCAGTGACTCCATGCTGCTGCTGTAGAATGTAGGTCCATGGATCTGTAGAACCCCTTACAATTCCTTGCTAGATTCAGGATGAGCTTTGTCTTGCCTAACCCTGTCTCAGATTGCTCAGACAGTGCCTCTATATTCCTCCTGGGTCTTATGACCCCAATGTCACCTCATGTGAGCTTTATTTTTATATTTGAGTTTTGACGGGATCTCCTTGATTACCTATGCAGGCCTTTAGGTGCTCTTGCTCTAGCAAAATATCTTTGAGAAGTGTGGAGCACAGGGAATGTAAGTGTAAGGGGAATAGATTTACAGTCTGCAACTTCCATTATATAACAGGATACTAATAAATCACATTTTTGGGAGTTTATTTATGGGAATTGACTGAAAGGATAAATGAACTCAGTTTTTATGAGTTGCACTGTTTTCTGCACATTTGGGACAAATTTATCTCTTGGAGTTCATGTGTCTTCCAGCAAAGAGAAATGAAATATGGCAATAAACTTTCCATACTCCAGACTTACAGAGACAAAGTTATCCTCGTGTTTTCTTGCATTAAAGCAATCTTCTTCCAATTTATCCAAAGCTATCTTCAACATCAAGTAGCATCAGAATCTGTCTGGCTATTGTTAATAATAAACCCTGAGTCAGCTGTAGAGAGGCAGATTTCAAAATCAATGATGCTAAGTGGAGTGAAGAAGACAAAAACAGTCCATCCAGCAGTTATCTGACTTTGCAATCTGACTTGGTGAATTGAGTCATAAATTAACAGATGAAAAGCAAAAATGGTGAAATGCCAAAATCCTGATTGTAAAACCTGTTTGAACCAACCAGCATACTGTCTTTTAAGGGTGAGCTCAAGCTAAGGAAAAAAACAGATGAAAGGTGTGAGTTATTATTGCCAACTACACTGTTTTCACTGCAAATGTGCTGTTAAAACTTATGTAGCACTCAGTTTCAAAAGTTCATAGGAGTCTTTCTGCAGTGCTTTTTTTCTTTTGAGTCTAGCTCAATGACTCAGATGCTGAGGCACAGCATCCATTTTCCAGATTGAAAAGGCAGTGAACAAGGGTTACTTATGACTTAACAGATCGACTTGCTTCAAGTAGCAGTAATAGAAAGCTATAAAGATTTTTTTAACAAATCTATGATCAGTGCAGACCCTTTGTGATCATTGCATAAGTTTTAGCATAGTGCCAACTCCTGCAGGGTTTGTGTGATGGAGAAAGGACAGGATGTTTGTGGGTATGTCCCCTCCTGGGGGTCTTCTTTTAGGTCCCACAGCAATTTCAGTATGGCAGAACATCCCTTTAACTATATTGCATATTTGTGTAAGATCCTGGTATTGATTAGTCTGCACAGTTGCATAAAAGGATATATTGCTGCCTGCTAGAGCTTCCTGTTTACTAGGATCCATTACTTGATCTGGTCTCTACCCTAAATTCTCAATAACATATCATTACAGTCAGTACAAATCACACTTAAAATACGAGTGCTAACTTATAGTAACATAGTTAACACCTCTTGTATGTGTTGATTAATTTTCCTCATTTTTAATAAGACTTGTCAACCCTGATCCTGACTGGACTCTTGACTTTCATCAGCTGTACAGTGGCATTGTATGAAATTGCATTTTATTGCCCAGCTAAAAGGGAGAAGAGGTGTGGAGCCTGTCTTGATGTCTGACTCTAAACATGCCATGTGTATGAGACACATCATATGGTCTCAGTGGTGTTGCTGCAGAATTGGCCTTTGAAAACATTAATAATGAATTACTGTGTTTTTAGTGATCTAGTTTAAACAGTTTGTTATTGTTCTTCAGGATTTCAATATTTTTTAAGGAATCCATGGCTGTTCTGAAGTTGTTTGCTGCTGAATTCTAGATTTTGTTCTTTCTAAAAGGCAATTTGTAAAGTACATTTTGCTGTGACAGGTCTTTGTTTTTCAGTATCCTGGGTCCCATGCAAGTCACTATGAGAGTATTACAGAGAATAGGCTGACCTTTTTTGGCTTGACAATAGTTTTAACATGGGGAAAATATTTCTTCAGACTGGCACATATAATACATTTTAAATTTGGACCACAAACCTAGCTTTGGTCAAAAGCTTGCCAAGAACAATAAAATAGCAATTTATTTGATTGCCATGTAAAATACTGGTTGTGAGCCACACCCAGATGGTGTGAGGGTGTGCTGGACTTACTGCTCAGAGTGCTGGAGGAGAAAGCTCAAAGGGCATCTGTTTTATTTTTGTCGCTGTCATCACTTTGCTGTCTGATTCTAGGCTAGCTGTTTGTGCTACAGTGTTCATACACACATCCTCAAAACCACATTTAAATAACCAAATAAGCTGTCTGTTTAAAGGCCTCAATGCCTGAACTTAATAATCTCTTTCTGAGTTGTCAGAGGTACTATGAAGGGTAATTAATGTAAATAAAACACTTTATAATCTTTTCTTCACCTGTCTACACCTCTATCCAGATTTTTATGCCATGCTGATAAAAAATTCTAAGTTGAAAGCAATTACTGTGTGAATGAAGAGATGACTGAGAAAGCCTAATAGTATAATTATCCTTATCAATAGATTACTTTGAAAGCAACTTTTTGTTGTCCTCCTTTGAAGACAGTGATGATTAGAAATGATTTTATTTGCATAATTTCTCTTATGCATAAGCCTGCTTTATGAGGACAAAAGTGATAAAATGCTATTACAGGAGACTGGAGCAAGACTGATGAATTCGCACTGATTGAAGAAAACAGTTTTGTGGAAATTTAAGTATCTTTATTTGAAAAAACCAAGGAGGCAGGATATTCTTTTCTAGTTTTTCTTCATTCCCATCACCACTGTCTGCTCTCTGTTCAGCCAAAATGACCAAATGACCTTTAGGATCAGCTGAAAATTTTTGGCTCTGTAAGTCATGACAACATGACAAGGTTTATGTCGAGTTTATCTCAGGCAGTTGGATGGGCCCATTTGTTCTCACAAGTGCTGAGCAGTGAGTTGGGTGTGGGAGAGGGGGAAGATGTGGCTCTGACCTTCTGTGTGCTCTTTGTGGCCACGGTGGAAGTTTGCCCAGCCATCCTGCTCCTGCAAACAGTGATGCTGTATCATTCTTTCTTTCTCTTGTATCACTTCATGGCATCTTTTAGCTTTAATGCAGAAGATTTCAGGGATGACCTATGTACCCCATGCTCCAAGTAATTTGGCCACAGACTTTCTCCTAGTATCTGTACAAGCTTGGGAAAGCTCAGAACACACAGCTGGGTGCTCTAGGGCTAGGAGAGGGTCCTGGGACTTCTTCATCATTACACACTCAGATACTTAATGCAAACGAGACTGTAGTGGTTGAAGGGAATGAAAGAAGGAGGTGAAGAAAGGTATGGCTTCCCCAGCTCTGAACTGCACCAGCTGGACGTGGGTCAGGCCCAGGCTGTACAATCTGATGAGTGTAAAGGCTGAACAAAAGGTGCTCAGGACATGTTTTAGTCAAGGACTGAGTTTGCAAAAAAATTATTTTAAAAATCAATTATGGCTTGTTATTAAAATTTCAGAGGAGGACACTAAGGGAAGCAGTATATTTCACAACAACTAAGAGACAGATTGTTCTGCTTTGGGGCATCAAATGCAAAAAATTCTTGGATGTATGGCTAGTGACCTATTCACTAGAAGAGGGAGGCTATAGAAGATTCTCCGTGTATTTCTTTTCTTCCTTGACCTGGCCTCTGTATTCTGATCAAGGAAAAATTTTTGATAAACAACATGCTTTCCAAGTCCACATCTCCTGACTGTCTAGCTGTCATAAGAAGACAGGAACAGCCAAGCACTTAAGGACCTCAGTGAACTCACAGTGGGAAAAAAAAGTTTTGATTCTGCAACTGCAGAAAAAGATCCCTCTGTATTAAACAGTGAAAAACAAACAAACAAAAAAGGTTGTGATGTTCAAATAACATTTTTTTCCTTTCTAAGTCATTAGTGTTCTGTCTGACCTTGATTTCCTCAAAATGACATTCTTGCTTCCCTCTATCTCTCGGTAGGAGTAGCACCATTCTAACTCATTTATCTTTATTGGTACTTATCCAGTGACAAAGTCACCAGGAGACTGGGAAGATCTGGGGTCTGTTCCCTTCACTACTTCAGGGTTTGTGTTTGAACTCAATAATAATATGAAATGCACTAACAATTTGAAAAGCACAGCTCTTCCCAGGAGAACAACTGTAACACTGTGCTCCAAAATCAGTTATTTATTTGCTCAGTGCTAGGAGCATTCCAGGTATTGAAGCATGCTTGGCTACTTGGAAATTGTTATAACAGTTCTGAGCACAGTTTTGACCTGGGGCAGATGTCAGTCTCCCAAACAAGTTTTGGATGTGTTCTAGGGGATAGCATGGACCAGAGACCATTGCCAAGGAGTGACTTGATTGCAGCCACTCTGATTAGGAAGGCAAGTGTTTACAGCAAAAGGAGCAGCCATTGTATTTCATTATCCATTGCTTTTGTTTATCTGTTTTCCCCCAAATGCTTTCTTTTTTATGGAGCAGTGAGGACAACTTGTACTCTAACTT
Organism: Passer domesticus; assembly: GCF_036417665.1. Lineage (NCBI taxonomy): Eukaryota > Metazoa > Chordata > Aves > Passeriformes > Passeridae > Passer > Passer domesticus. The sequence continues at coordinate 71,416,242 of NC_087477.1, forward strand.
TTTATATTAATTTTAAAATTTAAATAAAAAAGTGAACCATTGTCTCCAAATACTTGGAGATAATTTTTCCTTTGTAATATACTGTTTTCATGGCAATACCAATAAATCTTTCTTTCTACACTGCTTGACATTGATAAAGCCTCAGCTGGATGTCTATATTTAATGTCAGGCACTGTGCTCCAAAAAAGATGGGAAACAAGTGAATAGAGATAAAAGAAAGGCAACAAGAAGTATTTTCTAGACCTCTGATCAATGAAGAAAGATTGAAATAATTTTATTTGCATAGGGAATAGGGAGAATAGGGAGAGAGAGATGGAAGTCTTTCAACTAACATCTGTTGCAAAGACAAGAAATAACAATCCAATCCCCATTTCTGTAATGAATGAATTTGAAAGCAACAGGTTTAAATTTTGAGAGGGTAAATTGGGTTCCTGGTAAAACTTTGTAACAAAAGTGGGGTCTGGAACGGATTGATTTGAACTTCTGTGGGCTTTCTAGATCAACTATTTCACATAGTCTTTCAGGCCAACTGCTACCAGAAAAGACCTATGATAGCCAGGCTGTTCTTGGGCTTAAGGGATGCAGTAGGAGACCTTGAGTTTCTTTCTTGTCCTATGACTTTGGTTTCTTCTTCTGTAAGATTTGAATATTAATGAAGTAATGCCAATATATTCCAATCTATTGCAAAATATCTTAGGAGAAATTTTTCTTCCCCCTTCATCTGTTTGGCTTCAAAATCCTCTTATCTGTCTTAACACACCCTCTTTATAGATCTGCAAATATGACACAAGATTTCAGGGTATACATCTATATAGTTATTTGTATTAGAAAAATAAAAATTTTGATAGGTTTTTTGTTCATTGCTTTATTATTCACTTCAGGATATGCATTTACCCTATGCTGAGGAAACTTAGACTATGACAAATCCCTTGATAAGAAGATCATGACCCTTCTCTGGACATTGTCTCTGAATTTTGACTTAGTTACCAAGAGCTCCCTTGCAGACAGGTTTGTTTACTCTGGATGGCACAGGGTTCCTAGCCATAGCAAAAGAAAATTGTGAACCCAAAAGATTGCACAAATGAAGTTGCTGGAGCTTGTCTGTTTTAATTTTCACTTGCACTGCCACACACTCCAAAAATGAGAAGATTTTAATGTGGATAAAAGTACTGGTCCAAGTACAGTGGTTAAACATTTGTAAGGTAACACTATTTATCAGATTTAGCATTGTAGCAAATTTTTGGAAAATCTAGGTCAGAATCTTATTAAAGCAACCTGAAAACACCTCAGGCATTGAAAATGGTGCAATGGACAAATGGGCACTCCCAAATGTGCTGTTTGGACAAAGCAATTCTCTGCTCAAAGTGTACAGCCTAAAAGGTCAGATTCCTCCTCAATGCTGCATTAATACTTTCCCTTTTCATAACAAAAAAACCCCCAACCAAAACAATGCTCCCCTGCCACCAAAAATATTAAAAAAACCCCAAAAACCCAAACCAAACCCAAACCAAACAAAACAAAAAACCCCTAATATTTGTACCACTTTAATTACTAGCAAATCACATTCTCTCCAGTGGAACCTCATCACCTTGAATGACCTAATTATTTGTTTGAAGTCTTCCATCCTTCCTGATTTCACAAAACCCAGTGTATGAGGATTTAAGTGATCAGAGTGCCTATTTAAGGAAAGACAATATGACTGGAAAAAAAAAAAGAGAAAGGAAAGGAGCTGGTTCCAGTAAAATTGATCTATGAATTTTTTTTCAAAATTAGAAATTGATATTTTTAATAGTTTTGCAAAGACAGTACTCAAGATCTTGTGACTCTATATAATATAAGGGAGAGTTTAGCACTCCTAAGGCAGGTCTTTAGTGAGGCTTCTTGCAGAGCCAAAGAAAGCTGCAAAACAAAACCTATTCCTAGGGCTGACTGCTCCTTCCAACAAACCTCCTTCAACAAGAAAGAAAACAGAACAGATGCTTTGTCTTTCTACAGTTCTTCCCTAATCACTGTACAAACTGAGTGCAGTTTCTTAATGATGTGCTTATAGTAATATTCTGCAATAACTAGGCAAGAAGCCAGTTGGCACATTACAACAAACATGTCCTTCTTAATCCCTCCACAGCCTCCCTTGTTGGCCAGAGCCCTAATGAGTCTGGGCTGCTCTGTTGCAGGAATAAATGCTCAGCTGCATGAATGGCTCCACTGCTCCTTATCTACCTGGTGACTTAAAAAGTTGATAAACTTAATGTTGTACTGAAAGGGAGGGGTGGATGTTTTGTTGCCAAATTACAAATGTATTATATATCTTTATCAGTGCTTTTTGGGTTTTTTTTTTTTTTTTGTTTGTTTTTGTGGGTTTTTTTGTCCCTGGACTGTGAAAACCTGGAAAAATACATTGTTCATAAAATGTTTTCATCTAATCACAAATCTTATTAAGACAGTCTGAATGACAGGAGGTTACTGTGAACTGAAAAAGCATAGCTTTGCTCTCAGCACATTTTCCATTAAAAATATCATATGAGATGTAGAGAGAGTCACAGCATAAGCCATAGGGAATATATTTGCAAAAGCCCACCAACGACCCGAAAAAGCTGATTCTGGGAATAAAACATATAACATCTGCAAATGGGGATTGGCTTTTAAAGTCCATTCAAGTTTGTACAGTGCCCAAAGCACCAACTTGCTCTTTGCAGCTTCTTCAGAGCAAGGATGTACCAGTGCAGAACAGAGCTGTTGGTAAGTAGCCATGCTGAGTGTACTGCAGAGTGTGTCCCTGTCAGTCATGAAAAAGCTAAAGCCACTAGCAAAAACAGTGCAAATAAAACAATTATTTCTATTGTGTTTCCAATTCCAAAGACTTCTTGCAAGATATTTAGTACTAAATAAATTGGGTTACATTTTCTTCACAGAAGTAATCAGCCTGAAATGGGTGAAAATATACTTGGAAGATGGTTGAAGGAATGGGAGCATCACGGGAAAAATCTGGAGTTAGGATCACAAGTGTCATCAACATGTCTAGGGAAGGCTTATTATCCTCAATAAAGAAAAAGAGGAGTTTTGAGAAAATCCATGAGAAAATCCTCATCAAACACTTAATTTCAGTGAGTGTGTGTCCCTGGGAGAGGAAAGCAGCAGGGGCAGAAGTGCCACAGTTACTGGCATGTTTACCCAAGGCACTGTGTTGTGGGCTTCTGCAGGAGAGGAAACACATCTTGCTCTGCAGTTTGCTTGCCAAGTGACAACACAAGCTTTACAACAGGCCAGTCTTTAACACCTGTGACATCTGGAGGTGGAAAAAACAGCCAAAAAATTAACAGCTTCTGCTGCCAGTTTCCAAATATGTGTACTGTCCAGTCCCTGAGTTAGCTTTGTAAGCACCATGGGCTGTGGTGACTGTACCACATTTTCTTGCAGGGTTCATCCATGGCTGGCTTTGTATAGATATGAAAAACAGAGTCTGTGATGTGGTTTTGGTACTTTTATGGAAGTGGATAGAACTTGATGTTATCCCAGCACTTCTTGCTTCCCCAGGAAGGAAGGAAGCTGGGCGGGGTCTCACTCCCTGGTTAGAGGGAGCAAAAATTTGAATGTGGAGTCTGATAGCAAACTGTTCAACTCAACCTGTAATTCTCCTTGATCCAGGGACCTGCCAGTGCTTACATTCTGCTTCTGTGGGTACCAGGCTATCTGCCAGCATGCTAAGAGGTGCCTTTATTGCAGAATATGGCTGTTGTGGAAGGAGTTTGCCTTGGGCATGTCCAGGTGATGCAGAAAAATAGGTCTTGGTGTCTCCAGAGTGTGTTGGATCCTGTACAGAGCCTGTTGGCTTGGAGAGAAGGGTTCTGAAAGGCAAACTAAGCAAAGATTTTCCTGATAGTAGGACCATCTGAGCTGTTGCACGTTTTTGAGTTCAGCCTGGTACTAGATTAGATTGCTGAGTTGCTACTGTCTCTACAAGATGCTTGTAGAGACACTGGAGTGAAACCACTGTGGGCAGAATGGCTCATCTAAAGGATTGTTAGGGTTAACACATGAGGACTTCAAGGGGGAATTATAAAGTCTGATAGGCACTTTCCTTGAATGTGCTCTTAGAATTGAAACAAACTGGAAAGAAAAGCCCTCATTTACTTCTTCCCCCTGTACCTCTCCTGGTGTCAGATTTTCCCACCCTTATTCTATGACTCAAAGACACAGTCAAATTTTCCATTGCTTTTCCATTGCTAAAATCAGACCAGTAGTTTCAACAAAACAAGGTGATTCTATAATGAAGGAAAAAACCCTTTCCAAAGCAACACTCTTTTTGCTTTGAATTAATCTTATTATTCACTTATTTACAGAACAGTTGTCAAACGTTGATTTGTACCATCAGGATGTCAAGTAAAGCAGCTGTGATTTTTGTGTAAACACCCAGTTATAGAAGATGGGGCTTTTATAAAACGTGGTGAGACCACTGACAAAGTCACCAGGGCTGGCAGTGTTGTAGATGAATGGTCAAAAAATTCTGTTCTGGAGAGAGAGGAATTACTTACACTGGGGGGAAGGAAGGCATTGTCTGAGGTAACAGCAGCTACTTCCAGGAATATGGGGAATATGCTTTCTATTCTTGACACCAAAGAGCTGTTGGTTGTGAAGATGTGTGCTCATGTGTTGCACATTCTGAAGACACCCATGACTTTGGAATTACTGTCTGGAAATTTTATTAATCTCACTGACTCAACTATGCAGGTTATGTCTCAAAAAACTGTCTGAAATTTTAATAGGCTTTCTGAGCCTCTGGCTCAAAATTTATCTCGCAACCCAGAAATACTATTAAAAACAAATCACTAATTTCAGCAAACAAATTGTTTCTAGTATAGAAAAATTTTACTAGTAGAAACTTTCGCATGGTGAAAGCATGCAGACACAACAAAGTTTGCATTGCTATGGAAACAAAGGTTATGCTGGGAAAAACAACTTGCAAGTGACTGTGAAAAGAAAGTTTGTAAGAGTGATGCCTTTCAGCTTGATCTTGAAAGATATATTGCAACACAAGCATCTTGGATTAGAATACTGTTTTTATTTCGTTTTCCACAGAGACATGTTTCTTTCACCTCTATTCTCACAAATCTGACATCAAAAACTATCAAGATATATATATATATATATAAGCTATACAGGCAGAGAAATCTGTCAGTACAGCATTACTCTTCTTCTATCAGCCATTCTAAGAAAAACAAATGTGGTCCCTTCCATGCCCATCTAATACAAGAAAATCAGCTAAGTCAAGAGAGAACATATATATGAGTCAAGTTATTCATAAAAGAGTAAAAATAAAAAAAATGTAGTTTCTGATGTTTAAACAAAACATACTTTATACATTTGGCTAAGCTGAAATATTGTACCTTGCCAAACGAAAAACTGCTCCCTAATGGTAGGTTCCCTAGCAGCTCAGTAGGTATGCAAGGCATGCAATTCATTTCCTGCCAAGGCAGAGAAAAATGGGTAGGTCTGAGATTATATTGCTAGTGTGCTTGAAAAATATCTTAGTTGTTAATGTTATAGAGTGCATATACATGTTTTGACTTTTGGTCTCCTTGAAACTTTCCCAGGTCTAACTTTTGGGTTAACTGTCTTTTAGCTCTCAGCAATGGAGTGTTCAATGGGAGGTGAAATAGGAATTTCCAGAGCATTGCAGTCATCAGTGAGGAACACCAGGTCCTAGAGAAACAGGAAAAAAAAAAAAAAAAGGTAAGATTTACAAAGAAGAAGGGAAGAAGGCAAAAGACAGCACAGTGAGAAACTTGGGCCTGATCCAGTTTTGGTGGTCAGGGGACAGTGTGGAAACAGGCAGGGCTAAAAGCAGGGACTCTGCCCCTGTTGATGCATCTTGACCTACCCTTCTGCAGTAGGAGATCAAGATGGTGTACAGGCTCCGGGCTTTTTCCTTCAGCTCATTCACTTCAACCACTCTGTCACACCCAGGGTAGGCCACAAAGTCACGGAGTTTTGCCAAGACACAGTAATTCTGCAAAGCACGAAAAGAGGTCTGTGTAACCCTGCACAAACACAGATTTATGTTCCTCGCCCACCACTTCCAAAATTTTTACTGCTGTGTGACAACCTTGAATTCCTACCTCTGTGTACATGTAATCTATGCAACCTTCAGTCAGGCAAACCAATCACCAGTATTTCATAACAAAGATGTTTGGTCCAAATAAGTGCTTGGAAAATCGTATATGTACAGTGTTAATCTGCCAGCTAAATTCTCACATGCTTTAGGAGGCAACAGCACCAATACAATCAAATCTGCTCCCACAGTAGGTGGAGTATTCTACAGAATAGGTGCAGTCTCTCACTTTTTAGAGAGCACATGATTTAGCAGATGAAGAGATTATCAAGATCTCACAGATCTGATTCCGCTATTCCTGTACAACAGGAGAAGCTGTGACCTGTCCTGATTTTTTGAAGTAATTTTTAACTCAGACTTTGTGCTATCAAAATAAAACACAGACAACATGAATTTAACAACATCCTTGTGAAGCAGGTAAATAAATATCCCAGTTTTTGCTTTAAAGCCAGGGAAACTGAGGTACTTGAATCATATTCCTTGGTCTTTGTCATGATGTGAGATATTGGCAGCTCTGAAAATGGGATCTAGAATGTCCTGAATTACAAAACTTGGTGTAGTTGCTTATAGAAAAATGTGTCAGAAATTTGTTTTGTCTGATATTTTCTAATTTTTATCTACTCTGCTGAACACTGGAAAAAGAAGCAAAACATATCAAATATCCCACTGCAGAACACTAGGACAATAACTGTGTGTGCAGATTATTTTTTCTTAGCTGGGAGGCAATTATTGTTTTTTTTTTCCTCAGTATCACACTTCCATATCCTCAGGCAAAATTTTTTTTCTGTATTCATCAAGTAGCTCCTTAAAAGAGAAAAAGACAGCAAGGTATTCCTGCACTGCTTTTTGTTAAAGCTAAATGCCAAAAATCACTCAGAATGTAAAATGAAGTAGATTTATTAAGTGAAGAATGTTAAAGAAAGTTAATTCTAAATTTTTTCTTTTACACTATTACTCAAAGTTTTGTTGCACTTATTTAACTTCTGAAAAGGCTCTGTCACAGTAAATTAATTGTGTGCATATGGTAATAATTTAAAAACACTGATTTCCTAATTTAAAATTTTTAATCAAGTAAAATCTCAGAAAGTCCATTGGGATTTTAATAAGGTTCACACTGACTTTTTTTTTTTCACTCATCTATCCATTTAATTAAACTTTAAAAAAAATCCTTTTAAACCACTCCTCTGGGGTATAATATTAAGAGTTATTCTCCCTTTTCATTAGCTGCTTTTCCTGCACAACAGTAAGAAGGAAGTGTGCAAACTTACGTGTATGTCCAAGTACAGCCTGGGCAGCGTCCTCACACATGAGTCCTGTGGGAAGGAGGAAAGACTCGTCGTGATTTTGTTTTGAGAGAAATCTCCGTCAAAAGTGGCGACCTGCAGTGTCTGTGCAGGAGCAGTTTTTAGGTGGACTCACCACAGTCTTGGAGGTCTGCAGCTCCTTAAAGGACTCTGTGATTTCCTTGCTCAGAGAGAGCACCCTGGAGTAGCAGGTCGGAGGGGCAGCGGTGGCTAGCAGGGCAGCAGAGAGCAGAGCAACCAGGAGCAGCAGCATCTTCATCGTGGGCAGTGTGTCCAAAAGAGGAGGAAGGGAGGGAAAAAATCACTCCTGCTGGTTAGGTGGGTGCTGCTGAGCATCAGTGAGTAAGCTGGACAAATCAGCTCTCAATTAAATAGCCTCCTGCATGAACAGGAAGAAAAGTCTGGGGGTGGTCCGAGCAGCAGCTTGCTGCCGTCTTAAATTTCCTGCCAGCCTATGAGGCAGAGCTGCAAGAGCTTTCCTGCCCAGAGCAGGGAAAGAGGGAATGAGGGTAACACAAACAAACACCACTGGCTCTTTTCATTCCAGAGAGAAAACAACACAGTGAGCATCATGAGCAACAGAAATATGTGTAAGGAAAAGGGTTCTCAAAGTGTCACAGGCCCTAGCCTGTCTCTTCCCGGAACTGTGGGACTACATAGGCTGCAGATAGAGAGAAATCCTTCCAAAAAGCAAACTTCCCCAGCACAGGAACGACATGGACTTGTTGTAGTGAGTCCACAGGAGGCCATCCAGTTGATTAAAGGGATGGATCAGCTCTCCTAAGAGGAAAGGCTAACAGAATTAGGATTGTTCTGCCTGGAGAAATGTCAGGATGACCTAATTGCCACCTTCCAGTACTTGAAGGAAGCCTACAAGAAATATAGAGAGGAACTTTTTACAAGAACAGGTAGTGACATGACAAGGAATGGCTTCAAACTGAAAAAGAGTTAGGTTTAGGCTAGATATGAGGAAGAAATTCTTTCCTGTGAAGTTGGTGAGGCACTGGAACAGGATGCCTCTAGAATTTGTGTGTGCCCCATCTGCAGAAGTGTTGAAGGCTGGGTTGGACTGTGCTCTCAACCTGGTCCAGTGGAAGGTGTCCCCATCCATGACAGTGTGGTTGGAATGAGATGATTTTTAAAGATGCTCCCAAAACAAGCCATTCTATGATTCTATTATTCACAATTTGTCAGTCAAAACAATAGTGCTTGTGATGGCTGCTTGGGAAGACCAATGTATTTACATATTCATAGTCTCAAGCAAAGTGAATACATCTCTATATGGCTTTGATAAAAGTATAACAGTTATTTTGCTTTCTGGGTTGAATTTATGGGGCTTTGTTCTTTTATTAGATGCCAGACAGAGCTGAGAAATCCAGATGCTGGGATACAACCCTGAAGCTGAACATATGTTGTTTTATATGTCAATTGTCCTGTAAAATGGAGGTACTCTTGAATGAAGAACTGGTTATTTTGAAAGTTATGCCACCCCCAAATTTTTAAATTCAGATTTTAATAAGGTATTGATGAAAACAAAAAAGTATCTGATGAAGTAGTGCAGTCCCCTCCCATTGTAGTACACGAGGAAGATTCATTTTAAGGTGGAAAAACTAGTTTTGAAGAAAAAGGCATACTCTATATGTTGGAGAGAACTCTGAGTTAAATGCACCATAACACCTGGGGGAAAATAGGAGAACAGGGCTGTGTGCTACTGTCTCGTTATGCACTTTGCCTTAATAAAGAAAAGTTGCTTTAGTAACAGCATGTGCTCCTGAATGTTAAAGTGGTAGGTCCTTGGAGAAGAAAGAAAAGTTGGGAGTCCTGGTTGTGAGTGTTTTAGTACTACTGTATCCTATTTTTGGGAAGAGTTGCCTGGGCAAGTCAGTGAAGAGGCCAGAGGGAGACGGGAAGCCTTGGACAACCTGGTGCACGTCCAAGGAAAGGATCCCTCTGACTGGGAGTCTTGCTAGTGAAGAAACAGACTCTTAATCACCATCTCACTGCTGTAAAGAATAGCTGAAGGTAGGAGTGAAATATTATCCTTCTATCACAGCCATGTTTGGCAAGCTGCTAAAATGCAGTTGCTCTGCCAGAACAGCAGTTTTCTGAGCAGCATAAAATGGTCTCCCAGTACTACAAGTCAGCAACCCAGCTGCTGCCAAGGATGACTTAGGAAAGAAAAGGCTGGATCCAGTCTTCACCAAAACACTTAATCAAATTTAAAAACAAAAAAGCCAACCAACCAACAAACCAAACAAAAAAAAAACCACAAAAAACCCCCACCAAACAACCCACAAAACCCAATCAAAGCAAAACCACCAACAAAACAAACCATACAATCAAAACCAAACCAAAACAAACAACCAACAACCAAAACCAACAAAACAACAACCAACAACAAGAACAACAACAAAACACCAAACAACCCCCCCCAAACAACAAGAAGAAAAACACAACAAAGCCCCACCCCAAATAGCTATTTTGTGAAAGAGAAAAATTGCTGAGATAATTTGCTGTGAGGTTTTTGCTCAGCTACCCTCAGAAAGAGTACAGGGTTTTTCTTCCCCTGAAAATCACAAAGTACTGGAGTTTAATTTCCTCACCCACATCTCTTCCTTGGGCCAGATTTACTTGCATAGTTGACTCTGACCCAAATGAGTATTTTCCAATATCCAGTATCTCATCAGCACTGCTGCCTATCTCAGCATGCAGAATCTGCAATTCAGTTAAACAATGACAAATACTTTCTTCTCAGTTATTTCTATTTGTAGCTCATCAAGATTATCCTTGATCTCTGAGTTAATTCAATTTATGGTCCAGGTATGAGTAAATAATTTCTTCTTTCCCTAAGAAGCTCAGTGGTGACTTCAGGAGAACTTGCAAGTGACACCATGCACTGGGAGTCCTTTCAGTCTGAGGCACCTGGCACGACTGTGAGCCAGATACACAGCTACCACAGCCCTTGGAACTCCAGAATCTTTTCAGTGACTGTTTTTATCCAGTCTCTTATGCAAAGCCACTTATTAATTCTAGTCCATTCCCTGCCTTGGGCAGAGAAGGTCTTTAACAGGGAAACACAAGCTGTTCTTCACAAAGGCTAATAGCCTCTTAGAGGCAATATTCAAAATGGACATGGAAATAGAATTTAGAGCTACAGGAGGGGAAGGGGGAAAGGATCAAAATATATTATAGTCAAATTTTGCCTAAGGATTGCCTCTATGGAGAAGCTGCTATTTACAGCCCTTCCAGTCTGTGGGACAATGCTCAGGCTGGCATTAAGAGGGAGAACAAGAGTCAGTCAGTGTCTCCATATTTGTTATAACTATCACTCTGTGGATATCTCCAGCACAGACACATCTTTATCATGCTCTTCCTTTCAGTGAGCATGGGGCTTCAAGGGCTTGGGACCACTCTCACAATTTTGCATTAACTCTTCAGGCTGATGATGTCTACATCTCTGAGTGCTCTTCACAGTGCATTTATTTACTGTTATATCAGGAATATTCCATAGAAAAAGCAAAAACATGGGCTGAGAAGAAACTTAGAAGCCTACAACGGCATAACATTTTTAATAAAAATGACATACCTTTATTAAAAGAAAAATTCGACTATGTTGTCTTTTTGCTTCCAATTTACTGAAAACTCAAACAATAATATTTTTCTAAAAGCCTAGGGACTCACTATGCAGCCAGAAATTCCTCCCATGTTTGAGCAGTCTACCAGGGTGTCCGCCAACTTTTGATAAAAGCCCTTTCAAGTCACTGATTTCTTAATACCAAACTCCACCTGCTTAATGAAAATGTTGATTTTAAAATAGTTGGAGCCTGTCACGAGACACCTCATGAAATGCGTTTCTGATTATATTGAAAAATAGGAAAGGTAAAACATAAAAACAGCAAAACAGAGAAAGCCCTGTGTATTTCAGCAGCACCACAAAGCCCAAAGTGACTCAGCTGTTTGCAGTGGTGAAGGTGCCACTTGCTTCAGAGCAGGGCTGAACTGCTCTGCAAGCTTCCAGCTCAGGATAACACTTTCTGGAAACCCAGCCTCTTGGTTAAGGTCTCATCTGTTTGTCATGTTTTTCCTTGCCGTGCAACAGTACACTTTGCTGAATTTTTCTGTACACATCAGCTGGAATTCAGTGCAGAGGTTGTGCATCCTCACACATTGCCCTGAGTCTGGGGTGCTGGGGCACAATGCTGGCATTTCCTGGCACAGAGGAAAACTTGATGTGGCAGCACTGTGTGACTGCATTTGAAGCTGGAGTTAATCCCAAATGTTTTGTTTTATTTTCTCATCCTTGATAGCAGTAAGGTTCTGCTGGTGATCTGTGTGGTTTGGCCAAGCCATGAGCAATGGACCAGGCAGGCAGGATCTCAGAGCTGTCTCTGCTGCAAGGACATTTCCCCATGATAATTAAGCAAAAGTCCTTTTTGCTTACTCAATAGTACAGGCTTCTTTTTTCTTTATTGTTGTTGTTATTTTTAAAAATTTGCATATATATTGAGGAAACTAATGCTATTGCTCAATAGCCTGTTCTTACATAAAATAATTATAGAAGCAGGTACAGTCATCTGGGTCAGAAAAAGAAATTAAATGTTCTGAAATCTGTTGGTCTTGCTAGCACAAGCCTGTCACTGGGTACTTTCCCTGAAGAAAAGCATATGGAAATTGGGAGTCCTGTGGTCCAGGACAGAGACAGGACAGCCCAGCAGAACTGGGGAACAGGAATAATTTCCCTGTGCTGCCTCAGACCAGTTACCAAATAATTTGCACTGTCTGTGCTGACCAGCCTCTCTGCAGGCAGTGTCCAACCTGCCTTTGGAGCAGAGCAGGGGCTGGGGCAGCAGCAGTGTCCTGCACCCAGAGGGCACACGGTGCTCTGGAGGATGGCGGAGCCCAGGACAGCACAGAGATGTCCACACGAGTGTCTGTCTGTCACTGCAGTGCAGGCATAGCCTGGCTTGTGTCTGTCCTGACTGCTGTCTCCATAATGGGGATAATGGTATTTCCCACAGACACTGTGGGAACTCGGCCATCAGCACCAGGGAGACGGGAGATTATGTGGTTTAGCCTTGTCAGGGATACTCTTTTCAGTGACTGCAAGGCGTATTGATTCAAGTAATGCAGGATTTAGAGGCTTAAGCCTTCACCGCCTTGCTAAGAAAAGTCAATTTTAGCTTGGAGTAACTTGCAGACCTCTCCAGTGAAATAACAGTGGTGCTTTCAGCCTGGCTCCCTCCCTGGGCATGGGCACAGGCAGAGCTGCCTTGTCCCAGTAGCACACTAGTGCCTTGTCTGGACCCTGCCTGGGCTTTGAGACCACTCCTGTATGAGTTACCCCAAGGTAACGCCATTCTTTATTAACACTGCAGTCAGGGTTACAATAGCAGGGTTTCAAGGAGGGAGCCTTGCTCATGTTTACAGCAGCAGTATTTCAAGTTATTCATGCCTTCCTGCTGTGCCTTGCCTTCCATCCTTCCCTCTCTCTCTCTCTCTCTCTGACATGCAAACGTGGCAGATAGCTCCAGGTCTTATCATTGCTGGTCAGCTTCCCACCCTCCCTGATTACCCTCATGATGAAAAATTATGTCAGCCACCAAGGAATGTACTGGAGGTGATATAAATAAATGTATTCATCTACCAAATTTGTCCCTGATACAAGCCCCCTGGGGAATTCAAATGTTGAAAAATGCAAGGTCTAAGCTCTCTGCTGTCCCTCCAAGGAGCTCTTGTCTACACTGTGGTTAATATGCAAGGAGATGAAGGACTGTAATTTTTAGGACTGGTATTCCAGCACCTTTCAGAAGAATTATGTCACTGAAAGAAAAAATTGATGAGACTGAAAGTGCAGCTCTGTATAACAATCCAGTCCAAGTCAAACAAGAATCCAAAGGGGCTTTGCTGAACTACTGCCTACACAAGAGCTTTTTAGTAGCTACTTAGCATGCTAGCAGGCACAGTTTTCTACTTATTCTTGCCTAGAAAACTGCAAATGTCATAGTTGTTGTGTGTATTTCTGGATACAAGCAACAGTAGTTCCAGCAATTGCAAGGTAGCATAAATTCTCATCTCAGCTGGCTGAGAAGGCAAGGTACAAGTCACACAATACATAATGTCTTCCTAGTTCTGCTTTCTTCCTGTACACAGCTTTTCAAGTTTTATTACTAAGAATAGTGGAAGAAATCCTGCTATCTCTGAAATCAGTAACACAAGGCACAGACTCCTGTGGATCCACATTCTCACTTTAGATTAAAACTTGTGTTCAGTTCACTGGCCTTAGTAGCACAAAAGCCCTGGAGCCAAAGTAAGAGTAAATCAGTCACATTATTTCTTGTTTCTCACAGAGCAATACCTTTGGAGTCCTGTGAGTTGGTGACACAACACAGATTCAGAGCTTTGTCAGTCCCTTGAAACCAAATGATGTGACAAATACCTTGTACAGCTAAAATACTCTTCTAAAGAATACAAATGTATAAAATAGTGGGGGATAGTTGAGGATCTACTCTACTTGCTAATATCCAGAAGTGATGAAAATGAGTGGAGGTTCATTTTATTTAAAAAAAATCCATAAACATAGTAATTTTGTTCTGTCAGCTTGCCTTGAAACAAAGAAAAAATAAATACCAGACAATGTCAGAAGCTGGTGTTAACAACAGACTGTGTTTCAGATGTAATTGCCACCTAAACTTGAACAACTTTTCTGTTTTAAATTCTTTTGATAAAAATAAACCAGAAAAAGGATCTCCTTCTGCTTCTGAATCACATATTACATGTGTTCCCAGATGACTAAGTGTCCCTACAAGTATGGTTTTAGATTGGTTTTGTTTAAGTTGGATGACGAAGGAAAGAATGAGTTGAAGATTGTCCTAGGTTACAATGTTAAGATGTATTCTATTTCCATCCTCAAGAGCTGCTGAAACCAGGAGGGGCATTGTTTTTTCCTTATCCTTATGACTCAGAGATAACTCCCTCTGGGAGCCATTTCTGTTTATTGGACCCACCCCATGACTCACAGAATGATAACAGCCCACTGTGAGATGCTCTGCCCAGGGGGGAGGAGCCAAGCATCCCCACCTGGATATAATCTGGGATTTGGGACAGAACAGTCAGTCTTTCCACTAGATTCCCAGAGGAACAGCTGTCTTCTCCACTGGATCTTCCGAGGAAGACTACACCCTTTCTACAGGATCCCTGCTCCAGCAGAACCACATCTGGCACTCCAGGAGGACTGCAGTCACCAATCCAACTGGAGTGCTAGCAGCATCCTGACCAACAGGGTGTCAGGCTGTACTCTGACTTTGTCAGTGGTTTTTCTTTTGCATTATTGCATGTATTTAGGTTTTCTTTTGCTAATAAATTGTATTTCTGGCTTGGAGTCTCTCACTGGTTTTGCTTTCAAACCAGAACAATGGCGTGTAGCTGCATACATACATGGTACAGTTGATAGTTTGCTATGAGAATAAGTCTGTAGCTTGAGGTGGGTCTTGCCTACACCTGGAGATTGCCCTGTCATCCTCACAGGTAGTTTTGAGAACATTTGCAAGGATGAGGTGCTGGACAGGCCCCTCCTGCCTGCAGGGCTGTTCCCAGGCAGCTTCCCAGGGAGTGCCCAGCATTGGGTTAACCCAGCCCTGGGACAAGCAGGGGCATGGGGAGCCCAGGGCAGCCGGTGCCAGGCCAGGGATGTGTGTTCATGGTCACCACCTGGGTGGTAGCAGAGCCAAGGCTGACTCAGGGGCCTTCCTCAGCAGAAGTGCCTACTTACTCTCACAGTTTTATAAACTTTTGGTTTATAATAATTCCCAAAAGAAACAAGAAGTAGTGACACAAAAGTGAGACCACATTACAGCTGGGTAATGTAGTGAGGAAAGCACTGAGGGATGGCACAAAGAAATATTTTGGCTGAAGAGTCACTCTAGTTGGAGCACTATATCTTTCATGTGCAGAACTAGCCAAAGTCTTAAACATCTATACTTTTAATTTTGGACCATTTAAGCTAATTTCCATTGGAAGGCTAATCAAATTAACATTTATTTCCCTCCTTTCTATTTGGCTGCAGCTTTTCTTGTTTTGTTTGTTTGTTTGATGTTTTAGAAGGGTTGTGGCTGGGGAAGAGAGAACTTGGCTTGATTTAAGATGTAAATGTGATTCTATCAATCTTCCTCTCTGCTAATGGTCTGCCTGGGCATTTTAAGGGCATATAGTGAAAAGGAAATTGTGACTGCTAAAGAAAAGCTACCCCCTGCTGTTGCTGTTCATATTTATTTCACAATCAGCCCATTGAAATGGTGTGATTCACACTCTGATGCTGTCGTCTAGCTGGCAAAGTCACTGGAGAATTTAAAGTTTCCCAAGCTGAAAACTAGGCAAACTGCATTTGGGCAGAAAGCAATCTTATCAGCAATGAGAGTTAGTTATATCACTACAGTGATCTCTCTTGCTGAGAGCTGAGGTTACCCTTGCAAATGAGAAGCTTTCTTGAAATAAGCAGCTGTCTTCAAAAAACTGAGAACTGTTGCTTTTGAAATGTAAAGTGTCCTTCTGATATACATATATATAGAATACACAAAAGTGAAGTCACCCAAAGTCTGCAGGAACAATTTAAATATTCTTTGTTTCTCAAATAAGTAGCCCAGAAAGGGTAAAAGCATGTGTGAGTGCACAAGAGAGAAAGAACATTCCCAATTCCCCAGTAATCTTGAGGAAATACTGGAAAGGAAAACCATGTCTGTTTATCTTAAATTATCCAGACTTAATGTACTCATCACCTTGTAACCAAGCAGCTTGTGTGAAATAATGACTTCCTGGTAACACAAAGACACACATCTGAAGTTTTAATCCATATTAATCACATTTTTCATCTATATTAATCACAATCACACTCTTTGTGGCAAGTATTACCATATACCCTTTCACTGATCTAATGTAAACCTAATGTAAACTGTATCAACATAAATGATCAGAAATAAAAAGCAGATAGCTAGAGACTGGATTAATGGAAAAAATCAAATCCAATAACACTATGTGTTTATCTGTGAGATTTCACATAAAATTTATACAGTAGTGCAAGAACTCATTATATGTTGACTATTGAGGATGCAAAAAAAAGGTGCTAAGTTAATTACTACATACTTGCTCATTAATCATGGGATAAATATTAGTCACTCATTAGAATTGCCATGAAATAAGTGACTTTAATCTTAGGATGTGTCAGAGGAGTTACAGCCAGCAGGGACAAGGAGATATTAGTGCTGGTACAAATGCTGGGGTCTGTTCATGTGGCATATTGGCCACTTTTGTCCACCCATAGCTGTGGAGGATGAGTTCAGACTGCATGGAGTGTAGCAAGAAACAGTGAGACTATTCAGTGTTTGGGAAAGTTGGGACAACATGTCCATATTTCCCTTCTACCTCTCTTTCCTATCACCTCAGTTACTCTTCCAACAGCTGGGTCCTTGCCCTGCTCTCCTGCCAAAGCCAGCTCCCAGCTGTGCTGCTCAGGGCACTCCGGACCCAGCACAGCCTGCCTTGCTCACAATCCATTTTGCCATGGCTGCTGCTGGGAATTCTGCAGCAGGGGATAGAAAGGGAGGTGTTCCTGTAGCCCACTATGCACATACATCCCAGCCCCTCAAGACCAGGCTCACTGAGACTGTAGGGCCCAGGCAAAGCAGGAGCTCTGCTTTTGTGCCCAACCCTTTGTGCTGGGCTCTGCCTTGGTGGCGGACCAGCAGCTGTCACTTTGAGGTGAGAATTGAAGATGCAGAGGCAGAGGACAATGGTCCATGGCTTTCTTGGAGAGAGCTCACAGCTGCCTGGAATAGAGGCTGGAGGCCTTGGAGTCCAGCCCAGAGAAGGATGTGACAATGCTCTGGCCAGAGGAGGACAGTTGTCCCACCTGGTCTGAAGGGAGCATTCAAGCTGCTGTGCCAGCAGCACTGTGCAGTACACAGCGCTCTCAGAAAGGCTGGTTCTGCTCCTGGGGGACATGAAAAGCACATGTACAGGCAGCAAAGCAGCTGCTACACACAGACCATCAACCCGTTTTATTCATTAAATATACGCTAACAAAAAAGATTGGCATCAACTTTGTTCACATCAAAAAGATACAGTTCCAATTCTTCCTGCTGCATAATTTAGGTACATGAGCTTCTGTAATAATGCGCCGGGCAGAGAATGATGGCATTGTCCACACCATTGTCTCTCTGACACCAAAGAGAAATGAAGCAAATGGAGTCAAAGAAACCAAACACATTCAGGAAAGTATCAAAGTGATCAAAGCAAACTCTTTGATTCTGCTTTACACATATTTTTCAAAGAAGTGTTACATTTCCAAACACACTCTGTCCGTTCTTGATGCCAATAAACCGGTTCTGTTTAGCTTTATGCTTTGATAGGAGTAGGAACAAAAAAACTCTTCAGTGAGTTGCATTTTCTAAGCCTTTCTATCAAGTGTTGAACTTGCTAGGAAAAGGCTAAATGTATTTGTTGTTCTTTGAGGAAGTTGAACCTTCATTGAAGGAGACCTGGTGTCAGGCCTGAGTAACCCTATAGACAAATCAGAATTTGCAAGCATGAGGAAAAACTCTGAGCAAATTTTTTGTTCCTCTGTATTTAATACACCTCTTTGTTGGCAGACTAAGCTTCAGGGAAAAAAAAAAAGCAACTTACAAGGCATGTAAGAGCATTTTGGAAAAGGTGTCTGACCATAGTCCTTTCATAGCTGGGAAATATTGATTATTTTTATGTATCTGTCTCCCATTATTTTCCCAAAGACATAGACAAGGTTTCAAGGCACCTGCTCTAAATGCACTGAAGGAAAATATTTTTTTTATGTTATCATTTGACCATTAATGATGTCAAGCATGACATTTTCTCATACCCTGGCAGGATGTACTCCATTTCTCTCTTTGTAAAATCAAATTTTCTCTCTGTGCTGCAGCGACCGTGAAGCCCAAGCTGCCCCCAGGGAGGTATTTTGTTTAGCTGTGTGGACACATTCCTCCAAGAAATATTGAAGCCAAACCACACACACACATACACGCACACACACAGGCCCTCTATTAGAAGAATTCAAAGCTTGAAGAGAAAACAAACCAGTACTGGGTCTGGAATCTGAACTTCAGCTCATGTTGAATTGTGTTTTCACATTCTTTGTTTTTACCAGCTGGGCTGTGGAGCAATATAGGCATTTTCTGAACACAGGGAGCACTGTCCAAGGACAGCCCTGTATCCTCTGGACATGTCAGAGTGGGGAAAAAAACTAACATGGAAAAAAATATTTGCATATCCAGCACTTATTTGCTTCTGCCATGTATGAGACAGACATGGAGAGTGGCAATTGTTGTCATGAGTCAGAGTTTGCTGCACAGTATGTGGCTCTGGAGGAGAATCATGCAAGTCAGGAGGTAAGAGAAGTGATGTAGGTATGATAACTCTTCCATGCATTCTCTTCTTTTCACTCACTCAAGGCAGAGCTATGAGAAATATCAAGTTCTATTTTATTCTTGAGTGGAGCCAGATGCTGGCATCCACTTTGGCAGCTGGTGTCAGGAACTGGACAACTGATACAGTAACTTGATTAAAACTCTCAGAGTCTCACCCTCACTTAGGACTTGGCTTCAGCCCTGAAACAGAGCTGCTATTAGGCCAGAACCTCTCTGAAATTGTATTATATTCTAGTGCCTTTTTTTTGTTGTTGTCTATTTAACATATTTCTCTCTCTCTTTATTTATTGAACTTTTATTTATCAATATTTTTATTTATTTAACTTTTTTGTTTGTTTGTTTTTTGGTAGGTTCTGATCACAGTAAGTAAAGGCACCAGGGATTTGTGAGCTGCTTGCATATGGTTCAGATGACCAAAAATGAGGACAAACCATGAGATATACTTGTCCTGCCAGACCCAATGGTAGGGGCCCCACCTCTGCTGCCCAAAAGTCCCCGAGGATCACAGCCCCTCATGGCAGTGAGTTCAAGGCTCTCTCTCCATTACAAACTTCCTTCAGTGGAGCAGAGGAAGAGCCAGAAGGTGGATGCTCCTGTCTTTGGTGAACAATGGCCAAGAGGTGCCAGAGGCTGCAGTGATACAAAAAAAATTATTATGCTCATGGTGAAAACAACACAAGCTCTAGAGTGGATGTTGCAGCTTGTTTTACTAAAAGTCACTGCTAGGTAGGGATAAAGTTTTTATAAGTTTTGGGCAGTGTTGAACACACCATCCTTTATTAGCAAGTGAGTTTATTGGAATTCTATTAGTAATTAGAAAGCAAATACTTAAAAATTAGGATAAGACTAGAGTAAATGAGGGTGTTTGTTTCCCCTTCAGATTATTCTGGTCCTTAAGCTAACATTAAACAGTAGATGTGACAACTATATTCTTAGAAGAAATACAAAATAATTTTGGGTTAGACTGCTGATATTGAGAGATTCTTGCTGCAGAACTGGTGTATAAATTACTTGAATTTCCAATGCAATCTCTGAAAGACCTTCAGCTGTGTTAGAGACCAGCATCAGATGCTGACCTTTTTTTCAAAGAGAACACTGATTAAAAGGTGATGGTGTTCTTCTTGGGGTAAAACTCAAGGTTCACAGCCTGCTGGTGAGCTCAGCAAGGGCACCCTTTGACTTGAAACTGTGTGCATGTGTGTGCCAAGAGCACAAAAATCACCCAGAAAAAGTTATTGACAAAGACTTGTGTACAAATACCTACTGCTTAGGTGGACTCTGTGCTGGAGCTTTTAATGCATAATGCAGAATCTTCTTTAATAAATCATATGACCATTGGTCCTTCTGGATAGGAACGCATAGATGCCTTAGGGACTGTAATGATTTCTTGCCTTTTTTTTTCTTTATGCATGCTTTTTTTAATTCCTTTTGTTTTTATCTCACAGCCTCCAGTGAAGGACTGGAGAAATCTACTGTTGGTGTAACTAGAGGGCATCTGAAGCACAGAATAAGAAGGCACTACATGACATTAACTACCACACTGCTGAGGGCTGGAGACTAATTTCCAGATGACATATGTTGTTAGCACTGCAGTATGGATTACAGCTTAGGGGACAAAGCCATAGATCAAGACTCCCACTGAGCTAGAAGCTGTGTAAACATGTGGTGAAAAGATGATCTCTGGGTCACAGAACTTTGCTGTAACCTCTGCACACTTCTCTGTTTAACCTACTGCCGTTTTTCTCCACAGGTTGTTTCCTTACAGTCCATTAATAATGATGTATTTTCTTGTCTGGCAATTGCATGCCTGCTTAGCATTTGTTTCATGAAATCAATACATGAAAAGTGTCTGTGTTAATATGGTGGATTTCTCACTGTTGTGTCTACTGGCATTAATGAATCATTCCTTCTTGAGATAGCACACTGAGAAGGTGCTCCAATTTCTCTCCCTTCCAAGAGCACATACATACATCTGAAAAAGTCTGTAACTGATTTGGGGGTTTTGTGTGCATGGGATTTTCAGACTGGCCAGCTCCTCTTCCAATGGTTCTCCCTAGAAGAAGAAATACTGCTTTTGGAGTTTATTTCATCTGGCAATATTTAGGATGAATAGCACATGACTGTGACTGTGTTCACTTTAATGTCCATAATTCTCTAATGGAGGCTCATTTGGCACTGGATAGGTGAGTCCAGTGCCAGCCACTGGACTGTGTGTGCCACATGCTTGAGAGTTGTTTTCTTCTCTGTGGTGGCTTCAATCTTGGTGACACTAAGGACTGAAAATGAAATATTGTGAGCTGGTGTCTTGCTGGGAGTGAGGATGAAAACCCTGAGGACATGGGAAGTGGGAGAGCACAGAATGAACCGTGGACAAGCAATCATGGTGGTAAATGACCAGCGAGTTCTGCACTGAATAAAGCAAGCAAGCAAACACAAGTTGTGTTCAAGCAAGCATGAGCTGTGTGTTCAATGCTGCCTAAAAATATCTTTTTGGCAAGAAAGTAAATGGTTTTACAAAATATAGGAAGAAAACACACATTCAGATGTGTTTCAAGCATAAACAATGCCACTGGCTTGGAATTTTCTATTCACAAACTGAACATACCACACCTTTTTAGGCAGCATGTAAATCAAAACCAAAAATAAATTCACTGATTGTTTCACCATATTTCACTCTGACTTTTACAATTTTACTTGTTTTTCCTGTGTAATATTCAATTTCAAAAGCAGCTTCTAAAGCACCTTTAATAATTGGGTTACAGACTGCTTCTGTAACTATGCTCACCTGCAATCCACACACTAGAATGGATATTGCTCATTTTTCCCTTAGTCAGTGCAGAATAGAAGGTGTATTCTGACTCCTTTGTGCATACTGCCTTCCAACAGTCCTGCAGTATTCTTCTTAAGAAAATGGGATGTTTTCTGGTCTATTAATTTTCAGTGATCAACTGAAACCAAATTGCTTTGAAACCAGCAAGAGCACATATTTGCTCCCTAATTGCTGCCATGCCCATGGGCCATAGTAGATCAGCATGAGCTGGGGTGTTTGGCCCTTGCTGTTACCCCATTCTTGTGAGATGACTCACAAGAAACTGCCTGGATTTCTGGAAAATCCTCATTAGTGAGCACACTCTCAAATACTTTCTCCTGGAACAAGCTCCAGCACCCTGTGTGAGAAAAGGTCACTCTTGGGCTCATAGCAGAAGCAGTTAATATCAACAAATTTCACCACCAACATAATTCTATATCAACATTTTCCTTTCTGTGTTTTTATCCCCCTCCAAGGGCTGTTGGTCGGTCTATTGAAGATTCCTGTAATTTTAGCAATAAGGCACAGCAGGCTCCTTTCAATCAACAGCAGCAGTGTCACAGCAAGAAACAGTAACACATTTCCCTCCAAGCAAGCACACTCTGACTTCATTCAGGCACACAAATGTGCTCCAAATCACAAATCACCCTCTCCCAGCCCAGCAAGACAAAGGCTGCAAATAGAGTTGAAACAAAACAGATAAGCAAGATAAAACATTTTCCTTCTGCAGAAAAATAACCCAAATATTTTCACTTTGCCTACCTGCAGGAGTTTCTGTTCCTTCCCATGGTCTTGCTGCAGTTTCTCCTCTCCAGGCTGAGGGATAAATCCCCTTGTAGGGTGAACATCACATTTCTTTGACCTGAAAAGTTCTTATGCTTTTCAGGAGACAGGAAGGGACTCCTACTTTTGGGAACTGTGAGACCAAAAGAAACAATTTTCACAAGTTGCCTTTAGGGATGCTAATCAGATTTTGGCTCCAGAGTAATGGAAGCAGGAGCCATGTTTTCTTCAGCTTCTTTAATTTCCAGTTCACCATTTGCATCACTACTTTAGGCTCATTTTCCATCTTGAAGAGGCAATGGGGTTTTCCTTGTGGAAAATACACACAAAGGCAGAAGAATGGGTGTGGCATTGACATTTGTATCTGCACTCACAAGTGTTTGTTCAGAAGCACAAGAGACAAACACCTTTATATGCATGTAAAAAAGGATCCTTCTGGAAGCTAGATCCATTTTTAAGGTTCTAACAGGAACTATAATTGTCTATAAACATCACGATTCCCACAAATGTACTCTAAAGCTATTTTTAACAGCCTTAAAGGGAGGTAAAATCATAAATCTCATATAAAAATCACATATTACATTGCGTCACCAGTTGTAGAAAATTTTGTGTATCTACTTCCTCTCTCTATTCCCTTTCATGAAAGAATCCAGGAAGACAAAAAAGAATTCAGGAAAGATATAAAATAAACAGGCTTGAAATGTGAAGAGTGCTGAAGGTTACAGTAGGCCTGAAAAGCCTTAAAATCTAGACCAAGTTGTCATAAGTCTCATTTCTGTATCAGGACAGGAGAAATTGGATCCCCGTTCAGTGTTGGTTGTCTTTTTTTCTCTTCTTTCCTGAGTGATTGTGTCCAGAAAAGTCAGAAAAATATCAGACATGTAAAGTGACACTATAATAAATCTATATTTACTGAAAAGTTTAATAACTTTTTAATTATAAAATTACTTTTAAAGGCATAAAAATTGCCAACATTAAGATATTTTAAAATAATAATTTTACTGTAAATTTAGCCTTTGACAGAAGCTTCTTTCCTGAATTTAACTATGCCATCACACAGATTTTTTCAGAGGAAAACCGTGCTATAATATCTGAATAAAATAGACATGCAGAATAATAAGAAATTTCTTCACACTATAAGGACTCACAACTGAATCAAATCAATGGCATCTACAGAGCTGCATACACTTGGAATCCTAGAGGACCCCAGAGAGCATGAGCAGAGCAAATTTTCCCCTTCTGCTCTGACTAGTCAGTGTAGAAAGAGCTCCTTCCCCTTCCTAACCAAGCATGACTGAACCAAACTGGGTGTCCAATTGTACTTTAACAAGAAAAAAATTGCTGTTGTGAATGTGTGTTATCCTGCAGGATCCCCCAGGAGCCAAGCTCATTTCTCACAGCTGACTGGCTCCCAGGGACAGCTGATGTATCTGGCTGTGGTCTGCCCATCACCTGCACCCAGGCACGGTAGTGAGAACTCTAAACAGGCTGCCTCTCCTGGTGCTTTTACACATTTTTCTGCTTCAGTCATTGTTGGAATGTAAATTGAGATTGAGCTGCAGTGTAACATGGAACTAAATGCTGTTGTGACTGTACATAACAAGAGAGTTTTATTCACCACTCCTTTTCCATAAGGTGCACTTTCCCATTATTTTCTTTTTTTTTAGAAAAGCAGTGAAGAGAGAAAGAACAGTTAAACTCTGCAATTGGCCTGATTGTGTGTTTCTTCATGTTCATGATAATGACTGAAACATTGGGAGTGGGGGTTTGGAAGGGATGAGTGAGGCAAAAAAATTGTGAAACAGGGGCTGTAACATTTAGAGGCCTGGAGATGTCTCCTCTGTCTATACTAGCAGTCAGCTCAGTGCTGTTGGGCCAGACCTGGAGTGGGAAAGCGTTGGTGCTGAGGCTGTAACATCCATGCTGTGTGTGATTTGGGGGTTCATTGGATGACCTCCCTTCTGGTGCTGTGGGCTGGATGCCCAGCACCATCAGGCTGCACAGGATGCCCTCCTGCAAGGCACCTTCTGGGTCTGGTGCCCCCAAAGGAATCCAGACTTGGGCTGACAGCTGTGAGGGTTGCTTGAAAAGTGCAATCCTGTGTCAAACCAAACCAGCAATGCCAATGTAGCCAGTGCTGGGGGACAAAAATGCATGTGCTCACAGTCCTAGGCACATGTTTGTTCAGGACATCTGCAATAGTTTCACTTGAGGGAAATCCTGGGGCTGAAAAGACAAGCATGCCTCCATGAAAGATTTATGAGTCTCATTTTTTCATTGAACTAATGCATGATTGGGGGGTAAAGGAGCTTAGTGTGTTCATGGAAGTATATTTTAGAGAGCTTGGAGATGGCTTTGGCTTTATAACAAGGTTCTGACAGATAGCTGGGCTTTTTTGCTAATTGGATATGATTCCAGTAAATGTAAATAGCAATGAGTAGCAAATGCATTCCCATGCTTATGCAGGACCAAAGGTAAATTACAAGGTGTCAGATACATAATTCCTGCTATTTTCATAAGGTGAAATTACATACCTCTAACTTTTTAAACCCATGTAGTTCTCAAGCACCACTGAGCCTCACTTGCACAGCACAATTAATCCTACCCCTCCTACTTTGTCTCTTCCACCATCCTATTGCACAGATCAGAGTCTTGTATGCCTGTACTCAATGTACATGCGGCAAATCTCTTTATGAGACAAGGGCAAAGAGAGATGTGATTAAATCTGAAGCAGAGCAAAGCAAAGAATACAGAGGAAAATATAGATATTTTTCTTAAGACTACTGTGTTGTTCTTCAGCTTTTTGTCCTGAAAATTATCAGCAAGTATTTATTAAGGTAGCGCAAAATAATAAAATTGCTAATTTCAAGAACACTTATAAAACCTTGGATTCTTATTTATTTTTTCAGCAGACATGTGACAACCTTTAAATTTTGTTCACTTGCTCTGTAAATTATAATGTGAGTTTTCCCCCCTCTGCTGAAAACTTGAACAATTAATGCATCTATCTAGGCTTTACTCTGACATATTTTAGCAAATGGAATGGGTTATTCAGCAACTAATATTTTCTTTTATTTTATACATCCAATTATTGTTGATAACAGTTCATCCAGGTGCCACTTTTGTGAACAATTGATTTTTCTTTCTTTCATTTCTCAGCTACCTGTGTCCAAAACCATCATTGTTCCTCAACTTGCTTGATTTGATCTTGTGAATTCAGCAGGGGACTTCAGTTTTCAAATAGCAATCTTATATTTTCTTATCTCTGAGGTGAGAATACATGTCTTGAGCAGCTTTGGATTTTTACGTCCAAATTAAAAAAAAACCAAAAAAACAAAAAAACCACAAAACCAAAATGAGAAGGTATAGTTACACTCCGGAGAAGAAAAGAAACAACAGAGGTGTAAGTCATCCTGGCACGCCTATTTAAGTGTTTTGCCTTAATAGCCCAAATGTAATAGCTCTAAAAGAGCAGCCTCTTAACTGTTCTTCTAAGTAGGGCTCTTCATCACTGGAGCTACTTTATGAGTTCTTGAAAGACACACTGCAGGCTAGGAAAGATTGGGAAGTCTATAATTTTACATCAATCAATGCTGCTGATAAATTACTAGTCACAAGAAAGGACGTGACAAAACACAATAGGACAAGTTATTAATGGAGAATCCCCAGTGCTCCTGATACAGCTATATTACATGAAGAGAGGAAGGGAAAAATCGTTAAGCAATAAAGCTTATTAAACAGCTAAGATTGAGGGGAACATAAACCACACAGGGCTGGTGCAGGCTGTGAAGGAGAACAGCTCAGCTATTACAGGGCAGGGTAATGGCAGCACTGCTGAGCAGCAGAACAGCAGAGCAGGCTGCCCTGGGAGCACAGATCCAGTATGACCTCCTTTCAATGCCTGGCTGTGGGGTGGGAGATGTGTTAGGTGCTGCAACCAGTTTGTCTCTCTAAAGCAAGGAAAGGAGCTCCAGACGTTTTCATTTGCCCCTTCTTTAGGTTGCAAGAAGCCTACTTCAAAAAATATACTTTGTACATGAAAACACCTGGTGAAAAGACAAGGAAGAGTGTAGTGGTCACAGACCATGAGCAGCAGGACTGGAATGTGGGGTTCCCAAGTCACAGTTTCATGCCCAAGCTGAATAGGCTCAATTACATGGTGTTGCAGTAAATTGATCAGAACAATGTCCTATGGTGTCACAAGTCTTTTGTTTCATACCTGTTGGACAACTTCAGAAGGCATAGAAAAAATCCTTTTTAACATCCCAAACACAAAACCAAAGGCTGTGACCAAAATCTGTACAGGCAGAAGATATTTTGTCCATACTTCCTGTTCATGTTCCTGCATGCAGTAAAGACCAATCTCTTGACTTTTTGTTATACGTTTTTTTGGGTCTTGCTTCACTTGACTCTGTACCACCACAGCTGTTTCAGACCAGAGTATTGCCAGGGATCTTAAGAGGACAGCCACACATAATCCTTCAGAGAGATGACACCACGTTTCTCACATTCCAGCTGTACCATTGGGATTTGCTTTCTCACACCCTGGACTTCAAAACTTCCGTCATCTCAAGGCAGGTACTTAGGAAAATCTTTTACAAGTTCTCCATGCTATTTTTGTGCTGAGGGTAATAAATAGTGCATACCACATTGAATTCCACAGAAAACAGGTAAAAGCTGCAAAAGAACAAAATGCTCTCTATTTTGAAGTGATTTCTGCTATATACTGCAGTGAAAATTGCTCAGGATTTATCAATCTGAGATTCGGTGTAAGAGTGTCAAATCACAAGATGGGCATAATGGATCTGATCAGGCTGTGACTGAAGCCAATTGCAAAACCACAGCTCAATAGTAATATGTCCAAACTGGGGCCAGCAATTCTGGACCTGTAATTACTTTTGATCTCAGATTCCAGTAACCATTTTCTTTTCACTCCTTGAATAGGCACAGGAAGCTGACTTCCTTTCTGTAGACAACTAGCTTCTGATGGACTCCAGTGGGTTGGGGACTCTTTTAAGAGAGTCAGTGCTGGAATGGTGTTTGCTGTGCAAGTAGGTAATTTAATCTCATTTGATTACTTGGCTGGCATCCCAGTATTGTACAGATAAAGTATATATGACAAGTAAGACTAGAACTTAACTAGAAGCCCACCCCTAAACCTACTGTTATTAGGACCCCAGTGTTTTTGATGTACTACAGAGCTGACTTCCCCCTCTTATCTATTTAGGTTTTGTACAAACAGATTTTCCAGTTTTGGTCTAATACCTAACTTAGGTGTCCTTGTTCTTGCCCTTTATGTCCTTTTAAAGGTGGTAAAAGTTTTCTATGTTTTCCTAAGCTTACCTGTGACTAACCACTTTCTTTTTCTCCTGAAAGAA
Organism: Passer domesticus; assembly: GCF_036417665.1. Classification (NCBI taxonomy): domain Eukaryota; kingdom Metazoa; phylum Chordata; class Aves; order Passeriformes; family Passeridae; genus Passer; species Passer domesticus. The sequence goes on from NC_087477.1 coordinate 71,444,075, forward strand.
GGCTGAAGATACAACAGGTCTGAGTAAATGGTCACTGTTGTGGTGTTGTGTTGTGGTGTTGTGTTGTGTTCACACAGATGCAATGTGAATGAAGGATCTGGCTGGCAGCTTTTTATAAATAATCCTTAGTGAAATCTGTCAGCCTTCCTGTAAAATGGATGGTGGGAAAAGCAACACTCACATTCTAACCATGAGATTTGATTGTGCATGACTTGTCCATGAATTTTTTTCCATCCTCCATTATCTTGGCAATAGATGCTTGTATCCTCACACAAATCCATGCCTGGTCACCCATACTGGGGTAAGTCCAAAACTCTGTTATGCTTTAAACTGGTGTCTTGGGGAACAGAAATGGGGAAGGAGCAGTTAGGGGAGCAGGTTGTGAAGCCAAACTAAGTCACTCTCTTCCAGCATTGTCTTAACCTTGGAAAAGTAAAGGAAACTTTGGTCTGTGTTTGGACCCTTTGCTGGATACTTTGATCTATGTTTGAACTTACACTCTGTCTCTCACATGGATATGGTAGATGATGCCTATTAGAGTCACTACTTTTCACAGTAAATCTCAACAAAACTCCAGGGGTTTAACACTATTTTGATAGAGTCTTAGGAGAAAGAGTTTTCTCCAAAATCATCTGGAGTGAAATAGGAGTCAGTCAATTTGCACAGTCTCTGGCCTTTCTTGGGAACAGCAAGCACTTATGCCTGAAGAGGGAATAGAAGACATACTGTAGTTCAGGTTCTTGCCTCTTGCTTGGTTCTTTAGCAAATACTCCCAATGCATAAGTTCTCTAAAACAAAAATAAATACGAGCAGAAGACATTCTCTGAAAGCAAACTATGGAAAGACAAAATTTTTCTTCTGATTTCAGCATGTTCTGCCTTTATCACCTCCTACTGATCTGAAAGGGGTCAGAGAAGAGGATATGTGGTTTGGAAACAGGGTTTGAGCAGATTTACCACTGCTTCAGCTGACATAGTGAACAGCTAAAGTGAGCTTACTGCAGTCCTGTGCAAAGTTAAAGAATAGAATAGAATAAATAGAATAGAATAGAATAGAATAGAATAGAATAGAATAGAATAGAATAGGTGACCTTACTGGTTTCCAAGGAGGGGACTTATTTTAACCCATCATATTTTCTTTTAAAGTAGTCATAATCATAAAGACAAAAGGTGCTATTTTAATATCTTTTTTGTTAACTCCAGGATAGTATTCAAACACAAAAATGTCAGTATAAACAGTCTGCAATTTAAAAATATTAGCATATCAGCAAGGTATGCTGTGAAATCAAGAACTGTAAGGTCACCCTCACCCCATAAGTCTCATCAGAAGCATTTTAATACAAAAGCTGTAATCACAGAATTACTGGCTTTAAACCACTGAATTCCTCGAGGGAAGTTTTATAATGCAAAGGAGTGTAATCATATTTGATTTTCTTTATTGCTAATGCTGCATGGAGATCTGAAAAAATCACTATTAATCTAAGCCAGACAACATAGGCCTTAAATGAAAATGTAAAACAATATCTCAAAATGATGTTCATGCTGATTGCAGGAGGAAGGGGGAAAGAAAAGAGGGGGAAGAAAAAAGCTCTATTCGACCGTCCTTTTCCCTTACTCTCTTTTCTGTATAGGCTATGCAGCAGTTACCTGCTAAAAATAAAATGTGTTTTTAAGTTTAGAACTTCGTTTATCTCAAGAAAAACCTGATTATCTTTTCAGAGAAAGGATAAACATGAGAAGTTTGGTTTGGTTTTGGTCTTGCAAGACTTAGGAACTGCTTGTAGCTTAGAAATCTCTGTCCCAGAAGAGCAAACTTTTAATTGTTCTGAGAATTCTCAGGCTTCAGAGAGCTGTACTGATATGCATGATGTTATGATAAAGAATTTCAGACTTATTTCTGGTTTACAAAAGCAATTGGAAAAACATATGAGTAATTGTTCTTGAAGAGTTGTTGCTAAATTTGAAGCAGACGCAATGGCATTCAGATGGTTCTGAATAATTTTAAGAAAAAAGATGCTGGAGTTATGCCTCTGTTCAGAGTGTAGCATGCTTTCAGGGTTGCAAAGGACAAAGGGGAGCCCTGAACCACATGAATAAGCAGCCCATGTGTCCAAGGCTTGACATTAGTCATGTCAAAGGTACTGGAAAACTGCCACTGGTTTCCTTGAGTCTTGGCTGGGCTCTGAGCACACATCTAAGCTTAGCACCATTGGACACCATGAGATAAACAACTTCTGATTTAGTTGCAGAAACACTGGTGCTCCCAGGAAGATGATGAGTATCATACAAACACAGCTCAGACACTGATGCAAGGACTACATTACACTGCTTTCAGAGCAGCAAACCCAACAATTCTTGTCAGATAATTTTTTTTGTCCGTTTCTACAGAAAATGACTGTGAAGGATAATGTCTGGCACTACTCAAGTACAAGAGTTATAGAGGAATAAAATGTTAGCAATTAATAAAAAATAATGTCTCATCAATACTTTATTACTAAATGATAATTTATCACATTTCACATTAACACAGTATGCCATTTGTCTTAACCTCCTAGCTATGCTGAGGTTTAAACATAAACCTGAATTTTGCACAAATCAAGGGCAGATTTATTGCAAAGCTGTCAAAAAGGAGTCAAAACAACACACCAATCTATTTGGAGTGATTAATTAATGGGTAGATACAACTCATTGTTCTGTAAATTGTTAGAACTGTTTTGGTTATGATGGGTCTTCTCCTATGAAATCAAGAAAGTAATCTCAGAAAACTTCCTAGACTTCTGGTCTATGTGAAGGAAGTCAGGCACAAAAAAGAAATGGAACAACTCTTGGAGGCAG